>NC_092119.1:27133836-27464639 GCF_045679555.1 Salvelinus alpinus
CTTGGCATTTGATGCAATCACTGTAGTACTACTCCATGCTTGCTTTGGATGGTGTGCTGTGACGTTCCGTGGCGTCTATTCAAAATGTTATGGTTCAGAGGTTGTTCCTAGAGACTAGAGCATCGCCAGAAGCTCACTGGATCCCGTCCCTCCTCATATATGAGGCGCCGCTGCTCCCTGACATCGTCCACCCAGCTCTTATCGTCATCAGAACTCTCGTCTGAGCTGCCACGCCCTCCTGGCTCCTCCTCTTCTTGGTCTGCCTCAGTCTTCAGAGAGGAAGGTGGTGACATTGTAGAATTAGAATGGGTAGAAAGTTTGTTCACATTGAAAGCCACAATCCATATTCGGTGTAGGCTATGATTTAAAAGCGTATCTATCAAACTTCAGTAGGGGTAGTATTGCTAGCTAGTCTTGTTACCTTTTCAGAGTCTGTGGTTTGCTTGGCTAGCAGCCGCAGCTTCTTCCTCCTCTTCTGCCCCACTTTGGACACGATGGGGTTGAGCATGCGAAACTCCTCACTCTGCTCCTCCACTTGGTAGTCTGGGTTCTCAAACATCACCTGGAAACGCTCGTCGCTAAGGATGCTGGGTAGAGCCTGGCAGAGAGAGGATTTGATTAACAGCTGACATTCGCTAGATGATCATATTTGAGATATGTAACTGACAAAATAATGGGAACACTTAAGTAAATATGGGATACAAAGTATATTGAAAGCAGGTGCTTTCACACAGGAATGGTTCCTGAGAATATTAAGCAATTAACATCCCATCATGTTTAGAGTCATGTATAAAAATACTGGGCAGGCCATTATTTTGGATACCATGGCTATGCCCCCATAAGATGACAATGGTCCCAGGCACGAGTGGTCACTGAGTTTGAGGAGCATGAAAACGATGTAAACCTTACGCCATGGCCATCTCAGTCACCAGATCTCAACCCAATTGAACACTTACAGGCGATTCTAAAGCGGCGCTTGAGACTGAGTTTTCCAGCACCATCAACAAAAGACCAAATCATGGAATTTCTTGTGAAAGAATGGTGTCACATCCCTCCAATAGAGTTCCAGACACCTGTAGAATCTATGCCAAGATACATTGAGGCTGTTCTGGTGCCCAACACCCTATTAAGACACTTTAAGTTGGTGTTTCCTTTATTTTGGCAGTTACATGTACATGCCAGTTCCCTCTACATTACCTTAGAACCTAAAATATATAAACACTGCCTTCAGCTCTGAAAAGACCAGTATAGGGCAGTCCCCAAAAGAAAAAAGAAATCTTGGTCGACCAAGAGTCGTCTGTTCTTTCGACCAATCAATTGGTCTACATTTGTTAGTAGTATTTTTCCCTATATAAACACACCCAATGTGTTTTAAACCCCCTAGAGTCAATGTCCGCGCATAATCAAAAAAATCCCCATAAAAATCTGTCAGTTTAAGCTAGCAATATCTGCCTGTGTAACAGGTGATAGAGCTAAAGCGGTGTTTGGTGGACTTTGTGACATCCCAAAATTCGTCTGTAGCGTCCGAACGGTTTGGCCTACAAACTATTATGACCCTTCTATGGTACAAACTATTACGACCCTTCTATGGTAAGACGATACTCTCTCGAACACGACTGTGTTCGCCGTTTTGCTCTCGTCTGAAATCGATACAGCCGATCTGACAACTTCTGTCTGTAGCGTCCGAACAGTTTGGGCTACACACTAATATGACCTCTCCGTGAAAAAGTGAGACTCTCACGAACACATACGTCAGTTAATTTTGCTATTGCCAACTATGTAAAAATAGCCTACATAAAGCCAAAAAATTAAAACATTGCAGCCTGCAGGTAGAAAATATCCAGATAAAAATAAATATCCTATAAATCACATTGGCTATGCATGGCCTGTCTGCAAGGAACTTGAAACATTGTATCAACTTGGTTGGCCTGAAGCTCTTGCTAGCAAACTTGCAACATTGTATAAAATATTTTGGCCACTCAGTTTCCCACCAGTGAGCTCGACAGACACAGCTGTAGGCTATTCCGCAAGGGATAAGAAGTAATCAGGTAGGCTTATTTTATTACGTTTCCACCGGATCAGAGCATGACATTTTTTTCACCTTTCACGTCAAGTGGTTATTGAAAGAGAGCTGTAAAGATGTTTTTTTAAATAGGCTATGTTGAGGAACTATTGTCATTCTCAATGGACTTCGTTATTATTAACTTGCTGTTTGAAGTGTAGAAAATATTACTTTTGAGAAGCGCCACAGTTCTCGTGAGTTAAGACAATCAGAAATACTATCAGATCCCCAAATGGGCATATTTAAATGCCTACATTTGCATGCAGGCAAGGTAGCCTAGGCCTACTTCTATGTATAATCAGGTGTGCGTCCTTACTCAACATTGACAGGAGATTTATATATTTTTTAAACGAAAAAGAAAAAAAACTTGTTCCTCACAAGTGTAGCCCGCAAACAACGTGTCTACTCCGACAAAAAGAACAGTAAAAGACTAATAAATATATTGAATGAAATAACAGAAATTACCATAACCTAGCAAACATTGTAGATTAGAAATTATGGGAATTAACAGTAAATGGTGATACTACTGGTGTGCCGTCCCCGTAGCCTCCACAATGAATTAGTCCACTGAAACAGGAGTGAATCAGACAGGCGTCTTGTGTGCCATAAAAAATATACACATATTTGTAACTGCTCGACAAAGAAAAATATTGGTCGACCAACAACCTATCGACCAAACAATCGACTAAATGGGGTCAGCCCTAGACCAATAGCATGTGAAACCCGAGTGTGTGTGCAGGTGTATTTGCTCCTACCTTCTTCCTGGCAGACAGTTCCTCCTCGTTGTCTCCCTCCTCCATCAGTTTGAGAGCCAGCTCTTTGTTCACCTTGGGCAGCTTCTGTCTCAGCAACACAGAACATTCATACAACACAACACACAATATATTAGCTATATACACTTCTTAGATAACATCGTCTGTATCACCATGTCCTTCAATTAATCAATAAAATGTGCACTACATGAAAATTACTATGTGAACATCTCATTCCAAAATCATGGCCATTATTATGGAGTTGGTCCCCCCTTTGCTGCTATTATTCTAAAATTGATTCAATTGTTTTTTCCCCCTCATCAATCTACACACAACACTTCATAATGAACATGATGGTCTCTCTGACAGAGATCTAGATTTCTTCTGTGGAGATGAGAACCTTCCAGAAGGACATTCATCTCTGCAGCACTCCACCAATCAGGCCTTTACGGTAGAGTGGCCAAACGGAAGCCTCTCCTCAGTAAAAGGCACATGACTGCCTGCTTGGAGTCTCAGACCATGAGAAACAAGATTCTCTGTTCTGATGAAACCAAGATTGAACTCTTTGACCTGAATGCCAAGCGTCACATCGAGAGAAAACCTGGCACTGTCCCTACATGAAGCATGGTGGTGGCAACATCCTGCTGTGGGGATTTCTTCAGCGGCAGGGACTGGGAGACTAGTCAGGATAGAGGGAAAGATGAACGGAGTAAGGTACAGAGAGATCCTTGATGAAAACCTGCTCCAGAGTGCTCAGGACCTCAGACTGGGGTGAAGGTTCACCTTCCAACAGGACAACGACCCTAAGCACACAACCAAGAAAACTCAGGAGTAGCTTCAGGACAAGTCTCTGAATATCCTTGAGTGTCCCAGCCAGAGCCCGGACTTGAACCCGATCTAACATCTTTGGAGACCTGAAAAAAGCTGTTCAGCGACACTCGCCATCAAACCTGATAGCGCTTGAGAGGATCTGCAGAGGAGAATGGGAAAAAGGCCCCAAATATAGGTGTGCCAAGCTTGTAGCGTATGAATACTTTCCGAATGCACTGTAACAGCCTCCACTCTTCTGGAAAGGATTCCACTAGATGTTGGAACATTGCAGCGGGTACATGGTTCCATTCAGCCACAAGAGCATTAGTGAGGTTGAGCGATTAGGCCTGGCTCGCAGTCGGCATTCCAATTCATCCCAAAGGTGTTTGATGGGGTTGAGGTCAGGGCTCTGTGCAGACCAGTCAAGTTCTTCCACACTGATCTCTACAAACCATTTCTGTATGGGCCTCACTTTGTGCACAGGGGAATTGTTATGCTGAAACAGGAAAGGGCCCTCCCCAAATTGTTGCACCAAAGCGTGATTCATCACTCCAAAGAACGTGTTTCCACTACTCCATAGTCCAATGGCGGCGAGCTTTACACCACTCCAACCGACACTTGGCATTGCGCATTGGTGATCTTAGGCTTGTGTGCAGCTGCTCGGTCATGGAAACCCATTTCATGAAGCTCCCAATGAACAGTTATTGTGCTGACGTTGCTTCCAGAGGCAGTTTGGAACTCTGTAGTGAGTGTTGCAACTGAGGACAGACGGTCTCGTTCTGTGAGCTTGTGTGGCCTACCACTTCGCGGCTGAGCCGTTGTTGTTCCTAGACGTTTCCACTTCACAATAACAGCACTTACAGTTGAGCGGGGTAGCTCTAGCAGGGCAGAAATTTGACAAACTGATTTGTTGGAAAAGGGGCATCCTATGACGGTGCTACGTTGAAAGTCACTGAGCTCTTGAGTACGGGCCATTCTAATGCCAATGTTTGTCTATGGAGATTGCATTGCTGTGAGCTCAATTTTACACAACTATCAGCAACGGGTGTGGCTGAAATAGACAAATGCACTCATTTGAAGGGGTGTCCACATACTTTTGGTGATGTCATGTATTTTAGAAAGGCCTTTTTACATCCTTGTCTGTCTGAATGTATTATATTTTTAACAGTGACAGAGTATGATATCCCACCTTGATTTGTATTCTCTGCGCCCTGGACTCCTATCTTTTGGCGAATCTTGTCCTTGCGGTACTCATCGTAGGCAAATGGATTGGCCATGGTCTTCACCTGGACAAGTCACACAAAACGTATTTAGACACACAACTCTAACATCGACAATCAACTAAGAATATGCAGTTATACACACACAAATAAGAAGACAAACACACACCCTACCTTATGGTACAGTCTGATGTCCATGAAGAAGCCATGCATGTAGGCCCGCAGTAGAGAAGATCCCACCAGGTGAGACAGACCTATAGTTGAACACACGGCAGGTAGCATTATAGATTGTAGTGACATTAATCATACATATTTCCTGAATGAAATTCATTAAAATATTTGTACTCTTTCAAATTGGCTGACATGCCAAGGACAGTAAGGCTGAGTAATTAACTTTGTGAAGCAGCCTGTTTGAATGTGCTGGAAGAAAATGACATGACTGTAGACAACAATTTTTTGCCCTGAGGCTGTGTGACATCAAGGCTGGTTGCTTCCATTTAAACTGACACATTCAGGACAGTGGGGAACAGAGGGTAGGCCTATAAGTGGCGATTAAAATCTTAAGCTTTAACTTCGTATAACAGATTTTCATTTTAACTGCTTTGTCCAAGCTCACGTCTTTCAACAGGACCGTAGTGATAGCTTGTTTAATTTTTCTGTCAAAATAGGCCTTTCTGCTAACATAGCTATTTGGTAAGAAACCTTTTGAGAGTTTAGATAAAGTTGTGTAACATCAGTCTCCAGACACCATTCCTTCAGCACTGAATAAACTTGTTAGTGACTGCCATGAGGCTTTTTGGTCCCTGTAAGATCACTTTAGTTCAGGAATGTGTGGTAGTTGTGGCACACAAGGACTGTGTGTGTGTGTGGTAACCAGATAGAAACCCTCTTTCCCCAGAAATCTTACTCTATACGCCCCGCTGCCGGTCTGTTACATAACAAGGACACATTTCACAGCTGCAGTGAACTGAACTCCCCTCCCCCCTAGGTCCCTCTCCCCCCTCCCATCTACTCCACCCTTATCTCTCCTTCCCTCCCCAATAACCGCCTTTCTCCTCCATGTCATTTGATCTCTTTAGTGCTGACCCAAGCATTCCTCTGTTCTTTCAACCCACTCTGTTCTCCGCCCCTTCATCTTTCCCTATCCCTCCTCCCATCTCTTAATTTCTCTCTCCATTCCGCCAGTGTTTCCCTTTTAGGCGGGACGGGTAAGCCTGGAGTGTATTCATTATGCCGATTCTGTTGCAAAACGTTTCTTAAACGGAAGCAAACGGAATGGTGGGGTGGACCTAAATAAACTTTTGTTTTAGTTGCAAAAATGTGTATACCCCTGACCTAGCAGTGTTGCCCCAACCTGCCTAAATACAAATACAAAATGGCCTCCACTGAATGAAAAGTGTAGTGTACACAGCCCTGGAAGGTTCCTTAGGAACTTTAGGCCAAAAATAACTTGAATGCTCCATTCCAATTCAAGGCCCCAAACCTCTATGTAATAGGTACTTGTATTTCTGTAGATTTGAGAGGAACAAATAGATAATAGCTGATACGTAATATGCCAATAGCTCTACCTCCACCCCCCTCTCACCCAGGTTCTCCAGGTCCTTGCGGGTGACAAACTTGTAATCATCGTAGGTGGTACTCTCAGGGCTCTCCTCCAGCTCCTCTGTCAGGTTGTCAAGGAAAGAGCATCAGCGAGGAGCAGGCCCCAGTGCCTACACAGGGACAACATGTAGGGGAGGAAGGAGAGACAAGAACAAGGGATGAAGTGAAAGAGGGACAAGGAATGAAGAACAAGGAAAATTCATGGAACATTTGAACAATTCTAATTCAATATATTTCTACTGCTCTTGAGGGCTGGTAAAGGAGGTAGGTGTTGGCAACGTTCCTATGGCTAGGTGTAGTTTCTTGCACCTATCCAATCCTCTAAGGGCTCTGAGGATGAATCGACAAGGATTGCCTGCGTTACCAGATTGGAATCACCCCTTTACTTAAGATAATTGAATGCTACTGGGTTCAATCCGAACTGACTTCTGTTTGTCTATAAAATCAGAGCTCAAAGTCTACGGAATGTCCACTTTGCTGGATGGAATCCCTGAGCTGACAAGGTAAAAATATGTTGTTCTGCCCCTGAGCAAGGCAGTTAACCTTTACTTAACACCCATCCCGGATCCGGGAGCATCCTCATCAGTAAAAGCTGACTAGCATAGCCTAGCATAGCGCCACAAGTAAATAATAGCATATAAATATCATGAAATCACAAGTCCAATACAGCAAATGAAAGATAAACATCTTGTGAATCCAACCATCATTTCCGATTTTTTAAATGTTTTACAGCGAAAACACAATATGTATTTCTATTAGCTGAACCACAATAGCCAAAGACTCAACCGCATATTTTCACCATGTTTCTACCGCATAGGTAGCTATCACAAAACCGACCAAATAGAGATATAATTAGTCACTAACCAAGAAACAACTTCATCAGATGACAGTCTTATAACATGTTATACAATAAATGTATGTTTTGTTCGAAAATGTGCATATTTGAGGTATAAATCATAGTTTTACATTGCAGCTACCATCAAAAATACCACCAAAGCAGCCAGAATAATTACAGAGAGCAACGTGAAATACATAAATACTCATCATAAAACATTTATGAAAAATACATGGTGTACAGCAAATGAAAGATAAACATCTTGTGAATCCAGCCAATATTTCCGATTCTTTAAGTGTTTTACAGCGAAAACACAATATAGCATTATATTAGCTTACCACAATAGCCAAACACACAACCGCATTTATTCACCGCATAGATAGCATTCGCAAAAACCAGCAAAAGATATAAAATTAAATCACTAACCTTGACCAACTTCATCAGATGACAGTCTTATAACATCAGGTTATACAATACACTTATGTTTTGTTCGAAAATGTGCATATTTAGAGCTGCAAACCGTGGTTATACGTTGTGAATATGTAGCATCGATTCACCAGAATGTCCGGAGCTATTTTGGACACTCACCTAATCTGACCAAAGAACTCATCATAAGTATTTTTATGTAAAGTTTGTTGTATGGCAAATGAAAGATACACTGGTTCTTAATGCAACCGCCGTGTTAGAGTTTTTAAAATAACTTTACCATAACAAACAGCTTGCGTTATTGCGAGACAGCGCCCGCCAAAATGGCAGAGAATAGGAATCAACATTTTCCACAGAAATACGAAATAACATCATAAATTGTTCTTACTTTTGCTGAGCTTCCATCAGAATCTTGTACAAGGAGTCCTAGGTCCAGAATAAATCGTTGTTTGGTTTTAGAATGTCCTTTTCTCCTGTCGAATTAGCAACCTTAGCTAGCCATGTGGCGCGAACATGCCCATCTTCTCTTGATGCAAAGAACGGAAAATTCCAAAAGTCCCAATAAACTGATACAACTCGGTTGAAAAAAACTACTTTATGATGTTATTATCACATGTATCAAATAAAATCAGAGCCGGAGATATCCGCCGTGTATACCGAACGCTTTTCAGAAGCCAATGTCGACGTACTTCGCGCGCCAGAGAAGACAAAGAAATTTCCAGATCTGTCACTCCAAAAGCTCTTGTTCGGCCTCAGATCAAGCTAGACACCCCATTCCACCTTCCACTGCCTGTTGACATCTAGTGGAAGGCGTATGAAGTGCATGCATATCGATAAATATTAGGCAATTGAATAGGCAGGCCCTGAAACAGAGCCTCGTTTTCAGATTTTTCACTTCCTGTCTGGAAGTTTGCTGCAAAATGAGTTCTGTTTTACCCACAGATATAATTCAAACAGTTTTAGAAACTTGAGTGTTTTCTATCCAATAGTAATAATAATATGCATATTGTACGATCTAGAATAGAGTACGAGGCAGTTTAATTTGGGCACGATTTTTTCCAAAGTGAAAACAGCGCCCCCCTATTGACAAGAAGTTTTAACACACTGTTCCCCGGGATGCCGATTATGGCAGCCCCCCGCACCTCTCTGATTCAGAGGGGTTGGGTTAAATGCGAGACACATTTCAGTTGAATCCATTCAGTTGTACAACTGACTAGGTATCCCCACGTTCCCTCAGTGTAATCATTGACGAGCCAATGGCTAATGTTAACTTCCAAACAATTCCCTACTGTTCTATAGGCAGCTAGGGAGGCATGCGTTGAAGGCCTTTGCACACCACTCGAATTAAAAATCTAGGGAGAAATTAACTATCATAAACCAAACAAGTTGACAACTTTGTGTTGGTTACCATTGATGTTCATAGCACACAACTTTGTGTGATATTTGGGGTTACCCGAGTGCATACCCGAGTGAAAAATGTAGCTATTTATTCAGGGCAGTTTGAGCACTGCTATATCAATGTTTAATATCGTCCGCTGAAGTATTCTAAAACTCCCAATAGCAAAAAACATAACGCCTTTGCTGTTAACAGATAAACACAATATTTCCTAAGTTCAGTATTAGCTCTCTTTAGGCCCAAACACACGCTAGTTAAGACCTTGTTGTTCTGTAGCTCAACACCACAGTGATCTAATCAGTGGTTGATGAATGGGACAGTACTTAGAAACTAATCATGTGTCAGGGTCGACACATCTTTCAAAGCAGACTACTTTACAGTACACACACAATCTTACTAAACAGAGACTACTTTACAGTACACACATCTTCCTAAACAGAGACAACTTTAAAGTGTACACACGCTTTTCCTAGAAGAACTGAAAAGCTGGTATAGGGGTAGGCACAAGACGACCTGTTGCTGAAGAACATTCACAACCCAACAAGGGCACTTTCTAGGTGAAACCAGGTGGGCAGCTTTCTACGAATAGTGCCCTTGGTTTAGCTTTTTTGCAGACCATAGAAAACCAGCCAAACCAAACAAATGAATGTCTCAAACACTAAAGCCCTCAAATAGAGATCATCCTTTCGTGCCTTCTCTATACTACCTTGGTCTGTTTGGTTTCAATTCCCACCCTGGAGTAAATCTATCTCATGGAAAGATTTGACTTTCAAACCAAACCTGCGGCACACTGAGATATGCAAAACTAGCCTGAGGGAGTGTGAGGATTGTAGAACTCACAGGGATGTAGAACGTATTCATCTTGGGGTCTTCATTGGCAATAAAGAGCATACCTGTGACGTTAAAAGAGAAGAAAAAAAGTGTGAGATAAGCTAATGATATAGACAGATACTGAAGTTAGCAAAGTAATAAACTAAGAAAGTGGAACTGTACAAAGGCGTCTGCTGGTTTTGTTCGACTCCAGTTAAAAACCCTAATTGCATGTACATGCAGAAAGCAAAGCCCACTTAAGCATAGGATGACAGTAGTACGTTTGCAGGCAGACTAGACAGGGACAAGTAGACAACAGCAAAATAACCAAAAAGTCTTGCTGGGTTTTAAAATGTATGTTACCATTACTGACAAAAGCCTGGCTTGCTCATATCTTCACCTGACCACAAATCATTCATAAATGGTTCTGGGAATTTGCTAAAAATGTGAAATTACAGTGATTATATCCTGAATTAATAAAGCAGACAATGGGCCTTTTTGAGCAGCTCCATTCTTAGTTTATTACTTTGCTAACTCTAGTATGTGAAAAATAATGTAAGCATGCTTTAACAAAATCAAGAGAGCCCTGCGTGAGGGCCCCCGCCAACCCAGAGGACTGACTGAACTCTCTCTCTGAGGCTGACATGAGTCATGTTTTTAAACGGGCCAACACTTGCAAGGCCGCAGGGCCAGATGGTATTCCAGGGTGTGTACTCAGGGCATGCGCAGACCATCTGGCAGGTGTCTTCAAGGACATTTTCAACCTCTCATTGTCCCAGTCTGTAATCCCAACATGTTTCAAGATGACTTCCATCATTCCTGTCCTCAAGAACTCTAAGACATCCTGCCACAATGACTACCGCTATGTAGCACTCACATCTGTAATCATTAAGTGCTTTGAAAGGCTGGCCATGGCACACATCAACTTCATCCTTCAACCTTCTCTCAACATCAGCAAGGCCGCAGTGAAGCCAGTCAAGAGCTTCAAGATCTTCTGTATCCACATCACTGAGGACTTATCATGGTCCTCACACACCAGCACAGTCCCTCAGGAGGCTGAAACGATTTGGCATGGCCCCTCAGATCCTTAGGAACTTTTACAGCTGCTGCATCGAGAGCATCCTGATTGGTCATATCACCGTCTGGTATGGCAACTGCACCACCCTCGACCCGAAGTCCCTACAGAGGGTGGTGAGGACGACGCAGCGCATCACTGTGGGTGAGCTCCCAGCCATCCAGGACATACATGCCAGGCGGTGTCTGAGAAAGGCCTGAAAAATTGCCAAAGACTCCAGCCACCCGATACATGGAGGGTTCTCCATGCTCCAGTCCGACAGACAGTATCGGTGAATCAAGGCTTAGACCAACAGACTCCTAAACAGCTTCTATCCCCTGGCCATAAAAAAATCGCTAACAACTACTGCGCCGCCTCACACCAACACTTCTGCTAAAACTATTATTGATTACTACCACTACGCTGCTGTTTACTGATTACCATTAGTATCTATTTATCCTGCTACTGGTTACTATTACTGAGTGTACAAGATATTAGGAACAGCTTTCTAATATTGAGTTGCACCCCCTTTTGCCATCAGAACAGCCTCAATTCTTTGGGGCATTGACTCTACAAGGTGACGAAAGGATTCCACAGGGATGCTGGCCCATGTTGACTCCAATGCTTCCCCCAATTGTGCCAAGTCGGCTGGATGTCCTTTGGGTTGTGGACCATTCTTGATATACACAGGAAACTGTTGAGCGTGAAAAACTCAGCAGCGTTGCATTTCTTGACACACTCAAACCGGTGCGCCTGGCACCTACGACCATACCAAATTCAAAGGCACTTCAATCTTTTGTCTTGCTCATTCACCCTCAATGGCACACATACACAATCCATGTCTCAATTGTCACAAGGCTTAAAAATCCTTCTTTAACCTGTCTCCTCCCCTTCATCTACACTGATTGAAGTGGATTTAACAAGTGACATCAAAAAGGATCATAGCTTTCACCTGGTCAGTCATGAAAAGAGCAGGTGTTCCTAATGTTTTGTACACTCAGTGTAGGTCACACACTGAATCAAACAGATGTCTGTACATGTGCATAGCCCTGGGGGAGGAAGGGTTACTGGAAGAGGAGGAGGGAGGTTGTACGGTATAGTGGGAGAAGATGGCCTAGATGCCAATAGCCTAAAATGGCCTCCTTTCCTCCTTCATGGCCAGTTATGAGTGAGAAAACACATGGGAAGCGCTAGGTGCCTCAAGTTGAGTAGTAGCTGGCAGAGCACTCCGGACGCTTCAAGTTTACTTTTGGTAGCCGCGCCAACCCCCAACAACACATTTCACGTTTTGTGTGACTAATTAGTGGAACATCCTCCATTCCCTTTCCCAATGAATTAATAGTTGTAACACCCCATTGACACACTTCCACACACCCCTACACACTCCTCCCCAAATGAATAACACTGGAACTTCAGAGACTGTTTAGAGCAAGAGTGGGGTTAACAAAATAAATATTTGGTAATTTCACACAAACATCTCATGCCAGGAGCACCTGAATTGGAGACAATGAGTGCCCATCATGGGATGGTTGGGAAAGAGGCACGGGCGTAGACAAAACTTAAATGGCATGTGTGTCTGCAACGGAAATACCAAAGAGATGAGGTGTGTGTGTGATCTCTGTGATGAAGTCACGCATGGAGAGAATGTACATGCCAAAAAGAACTGAAGCAGGATTGTAATAAATTGGGGCTGAATAAGGGATCATAAACTTTACCTGGATTCACCTAGTCAGTCTATGTCATGGAAAGAGCAGATGTTCCTAATGTTTTGTACACACTAGTGGTAATATATACCATAAATATTGATATATTCCTGCTACCAGTCACTTTCCAGCCCTGTTTACATGTATATCACACCTCCACTCTCACACACACCCACCACTTATGCTGCTGCCATACTGTTGACTATTTATCCTGCTACCAGTCACTTTCTCCTAATACCCGCCTATATGTACATCTCTACCTCAAATACTCCAGTATCCTTGCACATTTGTTATTGTCACTGACCCTGTATATAGTTTCCCATCTAATTTTTCGTGTTTTCTTTATTATATATACACATACATATTTTATTAGTGATACTATTTTGATATTGATTATTCACTGCTGGGTAGAGCATGCAAGTTAAGCATTTCACTATACTTGTGACAATAAAACATGAACTTGAATGAGCGTCTTAAACAGTTTAACTCAAGTGCTCAGTAAAGATTGATGTAATTAGACATAATTGCTGGTAGAGAAGCTGTCAGTGGACAGTGTGGCAGTCTTACTTAAAAAGCACAGTCCAAGCCCTCTTTACAGTAGCACAGGGGAAAGCAACTAAATTCAGCCGTAGGACGATTTTTGTTGGAGCGAATGGTTGGGGGTACTGAAATAAAATGAGTACACTGCAAATTGCCCATAACTAAGCCCAAAAAGGGATTGTTCTTTTCAAATACAATCATTTCAAAACTTGATCACATTGAGATACAATCACTTGTATTTTTTTTTGAGGGGGGCTTGGGACACACACCTGGAAACAGATTTCCAAATTTTTCACGAATTCATGGTGATTTTACAGTTTTTTGTAACATAAAACTAAATCACTTGTGGGCCGTTTCTGTTGCCGACCCTGCAGGAGTGTTAAGGACTTGTTGATGAGGTCAATGGGCACCATCTAGTGGTAGTTGAGCATACTGGTAAATGACTACCCAAGAAAATAACAAGAGTGTCTGTTGGCCAACCCTCAGAGATAAACTTGGTACAGAAGCAATGTTTGATGTATCTAGCTCATTGCTAATAGAATGTATCTGGTGATCTCACCAGAATCAGGGTAGATGCACACATCATTGATGTTAGTCTGGGGCTCAATGGAGGAGAACACTTTCCCCTAGGGTGAAACAGACCAGAGGTATGGTTAGAATATCAATTCTAGCACTGTGATAGTTGATGAAGGACAGACCACTAATTAACTAAGTGTCCAATGACAAACACATTTTTACTATCAAAAATGCAAAGCTATTTCCCCAATATTACCACAACATTTATTGTAAATACTTAAAGCTGAATGTAACACTTTTTGGGCAACCTGACCAAATTCACATAGAAATTTGAGTTATAGATCCTTCTAAGAAAGTCTAAGAAGCAGTAGATCTGTTTTATGTGCGCCATTTTTACGTTTATTTTTGTGCCTTTTATTTTCGGTTTTGTACACCAGTTTCAAACATCAGAAAATAAAAAATGTTTGGTTATGGAAAATATATATCACAACGGTTTAGACTGTACAATGATTCTCTACACTATACATTTCTTGTTTGTCACAAACTGAAATTAGGCGACCATTAGAATTTTAGCAGGAAATGCAGGTGGGATTTCTGCATATTGCACATTTAATTCAAAGTGAGTTTGGAATAGCGCAGTTGGCAATACTTTCTAAACCAGCATAAATCATCTTTGCTGTTTTTGGAACATCCAAACAATAAAAACACTTAGGTTTTCAAATGTCCAATATGTCAAAATGTCTAGTTTAAAAAAAACAATCACATATTTTTTGCAACATTCATAAACATTTACCGTGTCTTTGTTCCAGATCTTG
Source organism: Salvelinus alpinus (assembly GCF_045679555.1). Classification (NCBI taxonomy): domain Eukaryota; kingdom Metazoa; phylum Chordata; class Actinopteri; order Salmoniformes; family Salmonidae; genus Salvelinus; species Salvelinus alpinus. The sequence goes on from NC_092119.1 coordinate 27,148,378, forward strand.
ATGATCTTGGAGTCTGTGGTCAGAACCAGGTCTAGGTGGTCCTGAAAGTTGACAGACTTGATAGGAAGGCCGTAGTAATGGTATTTAACCAGCAGGGGGTGACTGGCGCGCAGGTCGTAGAGGAGGACCTACAGTACCCGGCAGACCGATCTTCAATAGGGAAACTTGTGGGGAGGACTACAGTTAGGCAATAAGTCAAATTCAACATCTATTCCAGAGTTTTCCGCAATATCCCCGCTATTACGACACCATCATTGTAAAAGTTCATACCTGACCAGTGCTGGTTCCCACAGCCATGGTGAGAGAGCCGTTAAACTTGAGTGCGCTGACCGACGGCAAGCCCTCCACTCTAAAGACAAACACATTCACATCATGGATTAGAACAATGGTGTTTTTCTAGATGCATCTAACTGTTCATGTTCTAATGGTGTACTTACTTTGTTCCCTCTGTGACACTGCTCAGGGCACAGTCTAGCATCCCCACCCGACTTCGTACACGAGGGTCCCAGCATTCCACTTTCCTTAACCACCGACAACACAGGGAACACAATTAGACACACACAGGCACACACACTCAAAATGTTCAATCCATTAACTCTTTGCGGCACATAGGAACCGCGGAGGTGGGTGGAGCCTGAGGCCAACACTTGATGGACAGGGTTGATGTCACACACATTGTGCTCCCTGTCAGTCATAGAAAGGGCAAAACGAGACATGATCACACTACATGCATACTGCCGAGTCTTGTAATGACTGTGTTTACAGTATTGTATTTTAATGTACAGCTGCATTCACAAATAAAGTATTGTACATGTATACTTACACAGCATCTGTCTAAAGGGAGTTGAGGAACCTGCCTTGCTCCAGATTGAGTCTGAATATCTCTGAGCTGAGAGACACGAAAAAGGTCTGTCTTACTGTAGTGTCAACAGTAACACAACTCCAACTTGTCAAGTTGAAGCCAAGTCTAATGATACATAGGAAATCAAGAAAGTGAATGATCCAGCTTCTTTTGGCTTTTAACCCTTACCTTGCCCCCAACAAAGTACAGGTCGCAGGAGGGGTAGTGGTAAGCAAAGTCTCTACCAAACTTGGGAATACGCGTCTTGTAGTAGTGTCCATGCTGCGAGTGGAACTCCACGTACCGGTTACAGTGGAGAAACACCAGCTACACACACAATATCAGGTCACATTTATTTATTGAAAAAATAAAAGTTAAGGTAACCCACACTGCAGGAAACAACCAAGGAAATCTGTCTTACCTTCGAGTAGTTGTCAGACAGAATATCAAAGGCCACAACTGTGAAGGGGAAAAAAACACTTTGAGAACTAGCTACAAGAAAAAAATAACATCTACAACATCGGCAAAGACTGTTGCACAATGCAAAAGCTGTATTTATTGGTGTCCATCACAGCATGGCAATTGTTGGGTGTGTGTTTACTGAGAATATGTGCCTGACTGTACCCTAGTTAAATATTAAATGTGAGACACCATCACTGAGATAGCTGGATCCTCTTCTTATGGACCAGCCACTCACTTCACAACAAAAGGAGGGACGGATACTTGCAGCGATTCCCATAGCACATCGAAGTTCCAGAGGACCATAAAAGCAAAATCGTTTTTTTTTTTAAATGCAACTAGTGGGTCTATCACTTACCGTCTGAATCCAGACAGCGCTCAAACTTCAAGGACAACTGATACATGTCATAGCATCGGATTCTGGGTTTTGTATGTGCCTGAAAGGATGTTAAAAGAAGTTGACAAATCCATACATAACAGTAATTACTTATAATACTGTCCACTCTAGTGATATATGCCAAATTTAATCTGAACGTGACAGCAAGCCAAATGCTCACCTGCTGCTAGAATGAACTGCCCATCCCTTGACACTTTGATAGAGGGGCACACTGTGGGCATTTCAAAGTCCTGGATGAGCTCGATCCTGCGTTGGATGTCTTAGAAAAAGCAGTTAGGGAGGTGAGGCGTGAAATAATAGCCTGGCCACTTTGCCAGCACACAAACACCTGTAAGCCATTAGTTAGTAAAGGAATACTCACCAACATCTTTATTTTGCAAGGCCCGTTTCTTGAAAGCCACTGGGAAACAAATATTGAGACGTGTGCTATCACATACTGTGGTTATTAGAAGCTACTGCATACTTTGTGACCTCAAACACAATTTTACAGCAATATATAAACTTGCTTGATGACCTGGATGCAGCGTTAACCAGCTGCCTGACTGGCTAGTTGCTTGCGCAATAACTAATGAAAGTGCGCAATAACTAATGAAAAAAGGACCTAACTACAAAATGTAATTGGTTCTCAATTGGTGATAAAATAATATTAGCAGTAGCTAACTTGCTTGCTTTTTATTGTAAGTTAGCTTGCTAAACTAGGTAGCTAACATTAGCTATTCATGCAACCGTGTTATAAATCAAGTTATAAATCTTCACATCATTCACACTGGATATCTGCATTGTCGAGGCTGTCAAAGACACTTTCCACTCATAACACCAATGTACAATATTTGTAAATTCTGAATATTAGTAAATATTCATGCCCCACGTTGCTACAAACAACAGGACGCGTTGGTCTGTACTTTTAGGTCCGCCTAGTATATAGGTCCTGGATGGCAGGAAGCTTGGCCCCAGTGATGTACTGGGCTGTACGCACTACCCTCTGTAGTTCCTTACGGTCAGATGCCGAGCAGTTGCCATACCAGGCGGTGATGCAACAAGTCAGGATGCTCTCGATGGTGCACCTGTAGAACTTTTTGAGGATCTGGGAACCAATGTCAAATCTTTTCAGTCTCCTGAGGGGGAAAAGGCGTTGTCGTGCCTTCTTCACAACTTTCTTGGTGTGTTTGGACCATGATAGTTTGTTGGTGATGTGGACACCAATGAACTTGAAACTCTCGACCTGCTCCACTACAGCCCTGACGATGTGAATGGGGGTGTGTTCGGCCCTCCTTTTCCTGTAGTCCACAATCATCTCCACGATCATGACCATGTACAACCTTGTGTTACAGTACAGTATGTTGATTAGGTGAATGTGTTAAGGGTCTAGCCTCATTGTCTACAGCTGGACAGCCATTCTCACCGATGTACCATAGCAGGAAAGTCCTCATTGAAAGTCCACTACACAACAGAAGGTTAGGTAATACCATGAGGGTCTAGCCTCCAAAGAATATTACAAACTAAAACAGCAATGTTTTGCTGTTTTCTTTCTTCACAATTTACAAATCACAATAAAGACTACCATAATGACAGTCACTTCATCCAAGTGTGTAGCTCACAACATGATGTATAAACAGTCATCAACCAGGGGAAGATAACATACAATTGAAGTCGGAAGTTTACATACACCTTAGCCAAATACATTTAAACTCAGTTTTTCACAATACCTGACATTTATTCCTAGTAAAACAATCCCTGTTTTAGGTCAGTTAGGATCACCACTTTTTTTTAAGAATGTTAAATGTCAGAATAATAGTAGAAAGAATGATTTATTTCAGCTTTTATTTCTTTCATCACATTCCCAGTGGGTCAGAAGTTTACATACACTCAATTAGTATTTGGTAGCATTGCCTTTAAATTGTTTAACTTGGGTCAAACGTTTTGGGTAGCCTTCCACAAGCTCCCCACAATAAGTTGGGTGAATTTTGGCCCATTCCTCCTGACAGAGATGGTGTAACTGAGTCAGGTTTGTAGGCCTCCTTGCTCGCACAAACTTTTTCAGTTCTGCTCACAAATTTTCTATAGGATTGAGATCAGGGCTTTTTGATGGACACTCCAATACCTTGACTTTGTTGTCCTTAAGCCATTTTGCCACAACTTTGGAAGTATGCTTGGGGTCTTTGTCCATTTGGAAGACCCATTTGCGGCCAAGCTTTAACTTCCTGACTGATGTCTTGAGGATGTTGCTTCAATATATCCACATAATTTTCCTACCTCATGGTGCCATCTATTTTGTGAAGTGCACCAGTCCCTCCTGCAGCAAAGCACTCCCACAACATGATGTTGCCACTCCCTTGCTTCAAGGTTGGGATGGTGTTCTTTCTTCGGCTTGCAAGCCTCCACCTTTTTCCTCCAACAGTTCTATTTTTGTTTCATCAGACCAGAGGACATTTCTCCAAAAAGTACAATCTTTGTCCCCATGTGCAGTTGAAAACCGTAGTTTGGCTTTTTTATGGCGGTTTTGGAGCAGTGGCTTCTTCCTTGCTGAGCGGCCTTTCAGGTTATGTCAATATAGGACTCATTTTACTGTGGATATAGATACTTTGGTACCTGTTTCCTCCATCATCTTCACAAAGTCCTCTGCTGTTGTTCTGGGATTGAGTTGCACTTTTCGCACCAAAGTAGGTTCATCTCTAGGAGACAGAACGCGTCTCCTTCCTGAGCGGTATGACGGCTGCGTGGTCCCATGGTGTTTATACTTGCATATTATTGTTTGTACAGATGAACGTGGTACCTTCAGGTGTTCGGAAATTGCTCCCAAGGATGAACCAGACTTGTGGAGGTCAACAATTGTTTTTCAAGCAGAGGCACTGAGTTTGAAGGTAGACCTTGAAATACATCCACAGCTACACCTCCAATTGACTCAAATGATGTCAATTAGCCTATCAGAAGCTTCTAAAGCCATGACATAATTTTCTGGAATTTTCCAAGCTGTTTAAAGGCACAGTCAACTTAGTGTATGTAAACGTCTGACCCACTGGAGTTGTGATACAGTGAATTATAAGAATTATACAGTGAATTATAAGGGAAATAATCTGTCTGTAAACAGTTGTTGAAAAAATTACTTGTGTCATGCACAAAGTAGATGTTCTAACCGACTTGCCAAAACTATAGTTTGTTAACAAGAAATTTGTGGAGTGGTTGAAAAACAAGTTTTAATGACTCCAACCTAAGTGTATGTATACTTCCGACTTGACCAGCTGGTGTGAGGAAGTAGTCCTTGAGGTTGTTGCGCTTGTCTATAGCAACTCTGGTTGCCCTGTATGTTGAGCTGTTTCTTGGGTCCAGGAAGCTGATGTTCCCTTGTACCAGCTGTCTCCACTCTCCAGTACGCAGGTCCCCAGTGGGTGTGAAGCTTTCAATAAACGTGAGATGGATGTATTGTGTTGATGACTGTGTGGTCAGTGTCTGTAGTGCAAAGGTAATTGTGGAGAGCCACATAGGCCTTCACAATGGTCTCAGCTTTCTCTGGGGCAACCTCAAGGGCTAATCCCAGGATCCTCCATCTTGCAGAAAGGATCTCAAAGCAGTTCTCTGAAATTCTTCTGGCTATTGAGTGGTGGTAGTTGTAGATCTTGTTGGAGTCATCAAGGCCAGAAGAACCATTGAATAAAATAAGTGTTTCCAGGCTCCTGAATTGCACAGCGGTCTAAGGCACTGCATCTCAGTGCTAGAGGCGTCACTACAGACCCTGGTTTGATCCCGGGCTGTATCACAACCGGCCCTGATCGGGAGTCCCATAGGGCGGCGCACAATTGACCCAGCGACGTCCGGGTTAGCGGAGGGTTTGGCCGGGGTAGGCCGTCATTGTAAAATAAGAATTTGTTCTTAACTGACTTGCCTAGTTAAATAAAGGTATAAAAACAGGAACATGAAGGCTATCAAATGTGTACTGTAACAACTGTGTAGCCCCGGGTTTCCCAAACTTGGAACCCATGGGGTGCACATTTTGTTTTTCCCCCCTAGCACTACAAAGCTGATTCAAATAAACAACTAATCATCAAGCTTTGATCATTTGAATCAGCTGTGAAGTGTTAGGGTAAAAACCAAAACGTGCACCCCTTAGGGTCCTGAGGACCAAGTTTGGGAAACGCTGGTGTAGCCTATGTTTCGGACATAGAGTCCATCTTACTGGGATGTCAGATCCCTTTTATGTGAGGCATATAATTACAACGTCTATATTGGTATAATTTTCACATCATATGTATAATCAAATGTATTTAGTATATCTTACATGGATATGGTCGCATCAGGTTTACCATCAGCGGGAATGCCTCGTCTCCCACAAAGACAAAAGAGCTCGTGTTTGGGTCCCCCGACAAGCACTCTGGCCTTGGTAGCAGCAGCTGGCCTGCAATGAGTTGGGAGCCGAAGTTGCTCCTGACTACGATCCCACTTCGATCATGGTGTAACGCAACGAAAAGAGTCAGCTACCCCCCAAAACCGACTCCACCTATGAACATGCAAACACGTAGATCTACGCACGTAAACTGTGTAGCCGCCTTAACTCCTAACCCTAACATCTAGCTGAGCTAATGTTAGCCAGCTAGCTAACGTTAGCCACCTAGCCACCTTTTGCATATTTGTAACATATAATACGAATTTTCATTTGTAACATACTGTATATAGGCCTAAGGCCGAGACAATAAAAAGACAGAGTGGAAGAATAAATTCAACCACACATCTGTTTTATTATAAAACCGGAGATCAACATCTGTCTGGTGAAGTCCACAAAACATATTGCACATAACAAACAGTTACATGACCCAAAGCATGTTCAAGCTAGGTAAGTCCAAATCCTTATCTCCATCGATGGCTAATTTAGGAAAGGGACGATTTTAGCTAGCTAGCTAGCCACTGGAGGATAACAACACAACGAGATGCAACAATTCAAGTTTTTTTCTGTCAATAATGACGTTTGGCTTGTGATGTGATTGGTCTGAAACCAAATCCAAACTGGCTTCCCATGTTTTTTTGTTTTTTTGTTGGTAATTTTTTGGGGGAAGCCTGGATTCCCTTGTCAGCCATAAATACACGCCACTGCATACAGAATAATACGAAATGCTCTGAGACCAGGTTGTTAAAATAAGTCAGTGCATAGATATGGGAAACTTGAGAGGATGCCTCTGAATAAGCAATGAGTCACTGGCTGTAGGTAAATGTTTGCGCATTTCCTGTTCGTTCTCAATAATGTAACAATGCTCATTTTAGCAGATGGCTGTCCTGTCTTCGCCCAGAGGTTCGGCGCGGGAAGCTGTGAAATTCTCTCTTCCCACGCCACCAATTTCTGATCACTGTGAGCGTACAGTAGCTCGGAATAGGGGATGGGCTCTCATAACTAACGATAAACTGATTTATATTTTTACAGTAGCCTTAGCTGTCAAATGTGTTTATTTTGACATGTCAATTATTCGTTTTTGTCAAACTATTAAAGTGCTCTTCATTACGGCGATGGACTCAATGATAACAATATAGGGAAGAAATCAGATTTTATTTTTCACGTAAAATCCACTAGCCTGTTAGATTAAGGTGTATGGTTCCTCATTATTTTATTAATGGCCATGATGACAAAACCATGTCCAGTAGCTACATGTTCTAAATTATTTAATAAATTGCAGTATTCTATGCTGTGTTATAAAGCTGCATTGTCCTATATAGCCTATTTTATATGGAATGGGGTCCACATAATAAATTACTATTTCATTTTCTATGTTTTTGGAGATTAGGGGGCGCCACATGGAAGGCAGAGAGAGGTGGCACCAGGGTGCACAAGTCATGACAGGCTTCTGGAGAAACTCAAGCACTCTGTAGCGAAAACCAAACTTGCCACCAGCTTCAAGTTCTCCATCCCAGAATTGAAGGTTAGGATTTGTGTCTCATAGCTACCAAGAGGCTCAAATAGACAAACAAAGTCACTTGGCTTGGAGCGTACCTCCTTCATCGACCTCCCAAGCATGACATAACATTAGCATTTTCTATGTACAGTAGCAACTCACATCTGACAACACAGCAGCTCTATGGTAATGAATGACAACACTGCAATCCACTAGAAATGAAGGTTTAACGAGACCACAGTTGGACAAGTATTTCCACCTCACAGTCAATATTCCACGCAATACATCTGCGATGACTGATGGTGTTCAGGTCAGCAGTGGTCAGACTCAAGAGTATTATATATTTACAGGACAAAGGTGTTCAGTTGCTTTCTCTGGTGAAGTGGTGGGCTTAGATTTCACTCTTCAAGTGGTGGTTTAGAGTCTTTCAGAAGGTTTTCCATTTGACCCATTTCACTCAACTTGATCGATAAGGTCTACTAGCTTGTCCTACGTTTCAATTGGGGGGAAAAGCTAACTGAAACGGGCTCCTTGTTTTGAGGCTAAGTGGAATGTTACAATGTAAACACCTGTTATACGTTTACACTTCAAGTGTTATGATTGTAATGTTTACACTTCTAATCTCCCAGGTTGGTACATTGGACGTCCTCCTGGGTGTGTCAGATGACCTCTCCAGACTGGACACTCACTCAAACTGAGAGGTAAAAGCCCTTTTCAGGGTCATGTTGGCGTATTTTGTGCTTGTGTGTTTCCTCACTATGTTATAGGCTAGTAGTAATTTACTCTACTAACTCAATACCTCTTTAAGTTCTTCTTTCATGATTCATTTATGCTAGGAGGATGCTGACCGTGGATTGACGGCAGCATTCGCGTGAAACTGAAAGCGCGAACCACTGCTTTTAACCAGGGCAAGGTGACCGGAAGCATGACCGAATACAAACAGTGTAGCTATTCTCTCCGCAAGGCAATCAAACAGGCTAAGTCCCAGTACAGAGACAAAATCGAGTCGCAATTCAACAGCTCAGACACAAGAGGTATGTGGCAGGGTCTACAGTCAATCACGGATTACAAAAAGAAAACCAGCCCCGTCGCGGACCAGGATGTCTTGCTCCCAGACAGGCTAAACAACTTTTTTGCCCGCTTTGAGGACAATACAGTGCCACTGACACGGCCCCCTACCAAAACCTGCGGGCTCTCCTTCACTGCAGCCGAGGTGAGTAAAACATTTAAACGTGTTAACCCTCGCAAGGCTGCAGGCCCAGACGGCATTCCCAGCCGCGTCCTCAGAGCATGCGCAGACCAGCTGGCTGGTGTGTTTACGGACATATTCAATCAATCCTTATCCCAGTCTGCTGTTCCCACATGCTTCAAGAGGGCCACCATTGTTCCTGTTCCCAAGAAAGCTAAGGTAACTGAGCTAAACGACTACCGCCCCGTAGCACTCACTTCCGTCATCATGAAGTGCTTTGAGAGACTAGTCAAGGACCATATCACCTCCACCCTACCGGACACCCTAGACCCACTCCAATTTGCTTACCGACCCAATAGGTCCACAGACGACGCAATCGCAACCACACTGCACACTGCCCTAACCCATCTGGACAAGAGGAATACCCATGTGAGAATGCTGTTCATCGATTACAGCTCAGCATTTAACACCATAGTACCCTCCAAACTCGTCATCAAGCTCGAGACCCTGGGTCTCGACCCCGCCCTGTGCAACTGGGTCCTGGACTTCCTGACGGGCCGCCCCCAGGTGGTGAGGGTAGGTAACAACATCTCCACCCCGCTGATCCTCAACACTGGGGCCCCACAAGGGTGCGTTCTGAGCCCTCTCCTGTACTCCCTGTTCACCCACGACTGCGTGGCCATGCACGCCTCCAACTCAATCATCAAGTTTGCGGATGACACTACAGTGGTAGGCTTGATTACCAACAACGACGAGACGGCCTACAGGGAGGAGGTGAGGGCCCTCGGAGTGTGGTGTCAGGAAAATAACCTCACACTCAACGTCAACAAAACAAAGGAGATGATTGTGGACTTCAGGAAACAGCAGAGGGAGCACCCCCCTATCCACATCGACGGGTCAGTAGTGGAGAAGGTGGAAAGTTTTAAGTTCCTCGGTGTACACATCACGGACAAACTGAATTGGTCCACCCACACAGACAGCGTTGTGAAGAAGGCGCAGCAGCGCCTCTTCAACCTCAGGAGGCTGAAGAAATTCGGCTTGTCACCAAAAGCACTCACAAACTTCTACAGATGCACAATCGAGAGCATCCTGTCGGGCTGTATCACCGCCTGGTACGGCAACTGCTCCGCCCACAACCGTAAGGCTCTCCAGAGGGTAGTGAGGTCTGCAGAACGCATCACCGGGGGCAAACTACCTGCCCTCCAGGACACCTACACCACCCGATGTCACAGGAAGGCCATAAAGATCATCAAGGACAACAACCACCCAAGCCACTGCCTGTTCACCCCGCTATCATCCAGAAGGCGAGGTCAGTACAGGTGCATCAAAGCAGGGACCGAGAGACTGAAAAACAGCTTCTATCTCAAGGCCATCAGACTGTTAAACAGCCACCACTAACATTTAGCGGCCGCTGCCAACATACTGACTCAACTCCAGCCACTTTAAAAATGGGAATTGATGGAAATTATGTAAAAATGTACCACTAGCCACTTTAAACAATGCCACTTAATATAATGTTACATACCCTACATTACCCATCTCATATGTATATACTGTACTCTATATCATCTACTGCATCTTGCCATCTTTATGTAATACATGTACCACTAGCCACTTTAAACTATGCCACTTTATGTTTACATACCCTACAGTACTCATCTCATATGTATATACCGTACTCTATACCATCTACTGCATCTTGCCACGCCGTTCTGTACCACCACTCATTCATATATCTTTATGTACATATTCTTTATCCCTTTACACTTGTGTGTGTGTATAAGGTAGTAGTTGTGGAATTGTTAGGTTAGATTACTTGTTGGTTATTACTGCATTGTCGGAACTAGAAGCACAAGCATTTCGCTACACTCGCATTAACATCTGCTAACCATGTGTATGTGACTAATAAAATTTGATTTGATTTGATTTGATTTGACATTTTGTTTCCTGCTTTTCCATTGGCTTGAATTAGATTTTGTCCACCAGATGGCAGCAGTGTGTGTATGCAAAGTTCACGACTAATCCAGTGAAGAATTACATTACTACACAATATGTTGTATCAAGTCTCCTCCCTGGCTACCCAGACTATATGCATAGTCACTTTAATAACTCTACCTACATGTACATATTACCTCAATTAACTCGACACCGGTGCCCCTGCACATTGACTCTGTACCGATATCCCCTGTATATAGCCCCGTTATTGTTATTTTACTGCCGCTCTTTAATTATTTGTTATCTTTATATAATACTTTTTTTTAGGTATTTTCTTAAAACTGCATTGATGGTTAAGGGCTTGTAAGTAAGCATTTCAGTGTAAGGTCTACACCTATTGTATTCGGCGCATGTGACAAATAACATTTTATTTAATTTAATCATAAAGTCTCCCAGTCACCCTCGAAAGCCTACTTCAAGGGCTTGCTGGGTATTTTGGCTTGTTTTGGGGATTTTATCTTCTTTGTTTGCAGGATTGTAATGGTGATGCAGAGTTTAGTTGGTTTGATGGATGTGTTTTGGATAGTTTTCTTAATTTAGTCTTTACTCTCATGCACATGTATACTGAACAAAAATATAAACGCAACATGCAACAATTTCAAAGAGTTACAGTTCTTATGAAGAAATCAGTCAATTTAAATAAATTAATTCAGCCCTAATCTATGGATTTCACATGACTGGGAATACGGATATGCATCTGTTGGTCACAGATACCTTAAAATAAAAGGGCCTCACAATGGACCTCAGCTTCTCATCACGGTATCTCTGTGCATTGAAATTGCCATCAATAAAATGCAATTGTGTTTGTTGTCTGTAGCTTAAGCCTGCCCATACCATAACCCCACCAACATCATGGGGCACTCTGTTTACAGCATTGACATCAGCAAACCGCTCGCCCACACAACGCCATGCACGCTGTCTGCCATCTGCCCGGTACAGTTGAAACCGGGATTCATCTGTGAAGAGCACATTTCTCCAGCGTGCCAGTGGCATTCGAAGATGAGCATTTGCCCACTGAAGTCAGTTACGACACCAAACTGCAGTCAGGTCAAAACCCTGGTGAGGTTGACGAGCACGCAGATGAGCTTCCATGATACGGTTTTTGACAGTTTGTGCAGAAATTATTCAGTTGTGCAAACCCACAGTTTCATCAGCTGTCCGGGTGGCTGGTCTCAGATGATCCCGCAGGTGAAGAAGCCAGATGTGGAGGTCCTGGGCTGGCGTGATTACATGCGGTCTGCGGTTGTGAAGCCGGTTGGACGTACAGTACTGCCAAATTCTCTAAAACAACGTTGGAGGTGGCTTTTGGTAGAGAAATTAACATAAAATTCTCTGGCAACAGCTCTGGTGGACATTCCTGATGTCAGCATGCCAATTGCATGCTCCCTCAAAACTTGCCATTGTGTTGTGTGACAAAACTGCACATTTTGGAGTGGCCATTTTATTTTCCCCAGCACAAGGTATAATTAATGATCATGCTCTTTAATCATCTCTTGATATTCCACACCTGTCAGGTGGATGGATTATCTTGTCAAAGGAGAAAGTCTCACTAACAGGGATGTAAACAAATTTGTGCACATTTTTTGTTGGTGCGTATGGAAGATTTCTGGGATCTTTTATTTCAGCTCATGAAACATGAGACCAACACTTTACATGTTGCGTTTATATTTTTGTTAAGTGTTAGTAGATTGTCCCTCCTATCACTGCGGAACACTGTTGAGATATTATGCTCTCTGTCTCCCTCTGTCTGCCAGGTGGCCCTTGAAATGACAGGATTGAGCGCTGTGTTTCCGCAGGACTACTACTCCTACATCTGTGTCCAGATCAGTGTCACGCTTCTGGATCATAGCTAGTAGCCAATGAGGAGTGAGCCCCAATCCCAAATTAAGTTCCCTGTTAACTTCAAAAGCCTAAATAAGTCTTAACAATATTGTGGGCCTCTACCTTGCCACCAGAGGGTTAAGATTGAGAGATGGTCTTATTGTTAATACATATCTAGTCCTTTCAGTTGGATGAAGGGAAGTCAAAAAGGCTCTAAGGTTAGGAAGGAGGGATTGGTTTGGGATTGGGTTGTCAATGCATCCTGAACTCCCCATGGACTAGAATAAACCCTGTAAAAATACCAAAACCCTTTAAATAAGTGGTTGATCTTAGCAAAGATTTTTTAAAGATTTAGATATTATTAATATCAAGATAGCCAGGAATTCAAATTTCAGTCGCCACTTTTTCAGCTTTGATGATTTTCAATGACTACAAGCAAGCAACCTTTTTCAGATGTTGATTCCAAGAACACAGGATGAGATGTTACTATCCTTTGTGCAAGCACTTCCAAGAGTTCATGAACAGTGAGCCTGGTGAAATTTGGGGAGCGCATCGTCAGTAGTGTACCTTTGGTTCCTAGGGTGTTTCGGCCTTTCACACTATACACCCTCCCCAAAGGCGGCCAGCGACAGGGTGATCAATCCTACGCTTGCGTCCCATTCCCAATTAGTCATAGGAGTTGCCTTGTTGTTGATAGCCAACATCCCATGGGACTATGCATGGCAGGGGTGTACTCCTCCCTGAGTCAAGCTTTGTTGACCGCATACCTCCTGGCCCTCTCACTTCGGGGCCCAGCTGGGGTCTTTCCTCTTCATCCAGAGCCATTGACTGCTGCCTTCTGCCGCCTCTGATACAGCTTTGATTGCCGAACGCTGGCTCTGGCCCTTAATTCCCAGGTCTCTAAGCAGTCTGGTTGTAGATGTTGCCACAAAACCTCTGCAGCCCACCTCCGCTGGTCGGACTTCTGTGTTCCAGCCATGATGCCGTGCTTCGGCAGCTAGATCGGCATAGCGCAGATGTTTTCGCTCATAAGCCTCATCTGAAGACCTTCTTGAGCGAACGGGACCAGAGCACCATGTCAGGTCTTAGGGTGGTGGATGCGATCTCCGGAGGAAACACAAGTTGCCGGCCAATGTCAGCTAGCATTTTCCAGTCGCGGGCCAAGCGCAGCTGGTCTCGCTCTAATGGTGTAGAGCCGCTCTTCGGTGGTTTAGCCCCTTCGCGGACAAAGGTCGTCCGTAAGGGGTGTGATGCTGCTGGGGGTGGTAGGGAGTTGGTGGCAGCTCGCTTGTCCTCCAGGGCGGACGCAAGGTTTTTAAGGACTTGGTTGTGACGCCAAGTGTAGCGTCCTTGGGTGAGGCTTGTTTTACACCCTGTGAGAATGTGCCTGAGGTTGGCTGGCATGGAACAGAGGGCACAGTCCGGATCTTCACCATACCATTGGTGAAGATTAACTGGTGTTGGAAGGACGTCATATGTTGCTCTGATGGAAAAGCTCAACCGCCTCGCTTCCATGGCCCACAGATCCTTCCAGCTGATCTTCCTCTTCTCCACACTGTCCCATCGAGTCCACTGTCCCTGTTTGGCAAGAGAGACTGCCTTGGCCCACCTTGCAGCCTCCTCCTGATGGCGTACTTCCTGCACTACCATCTTCCGCCGCTCTGGTGCAGTGGCCTTACTCCAAGCAGCACGGCTAGTTAGCCCAAGGCCTCCTCTCCCTTGCTGAACATGACCCACAATGTCAGCATGTCTGAGGGCTGCTGTTGCCTCCTGGACTGCTTTTCCTGGCCTCCATTTGCGCCCAGTTGCCAAGGTCGGCGTGTTGTTGCTCACCACTGGGTCTCGAGATTCATTCAGTGTCATCTGGAGCCTGGTTTTTGCACACTTGAATTCCTCTGTTAGACTGGTGAGGGGCAGCTTGAGGACACCATCTCCATAGAGGCCTATGGTGGTAAGGCATCGTGGAACTCCGAGCCACTTCTTTAAGTAGCCTGTGACTCCTCTTTCCATCTTCTCCACTGTTGAGATTGGAACCCCAATCCTGGGGTAGGAGACCAAACTGCAGACACCAGGCCTTTAACTTTCCAGGTAGCTGGGTGTTGTCGATGGACTGTAGGCTACTACTGATGTCTTTGCGCAGCTGTTGCACCTGGTCTTTGTCCTTCGGGCTTGCATCATACCACCTTCCAAGGCTTTTTACCGGCTGCTCAGACACTGTTGGGATTTGGTCATCTCCGATGAAGAATTTCAGGTCAGAGAGTACTCCCTTCACAATCGAGATGCTGCGTGACTTGGATGGTTTAATCTTCATACGGGCCCAGCTGATGTTCTCCTCGAGTTTTCTGAGCAGTCTCCTGGTGCATGGGACAGTGGTGGTCAATGTTGTAATGTCGTCCATGTAGGCTCTGAGTGGAGGGAGGCGGAAACCAGAGTCGACTCGCTGTCCACCAGCAACCCATTTTGAGGATCTGATGATAACCTCCATTGCCATTATGAATGCCAACGGAGAAATGGTACATCCCGCCATTATACCTACATTCAGGCACTGCCATGAGGTGGTGAACTCTGAGGTGGTGAAGCAGAACTGCAGATCCTGGAAGTACGACTTCACCAGGGTTGTGATGGTGTCCGGTATGTGGAAAAATCTGAAGGCAGACCACAGGAGTTCATGGGGCACAGAGCCAAATGCATTGGCAAGGTCGAGGAAGACTACATGGAGGTCCCTTTTCTCCACCTTGGCCATTTGGATCTGGTGCCAGATCATGCTGGAATGTTCCAAGCAGCCAGAGAACCCTGATATTCCTGCCTTCTGTACAGATGTATCGACGTACGCGTTCCTTTGCAGGTACTCGGCCATCCTCTGGGCAATGACCCTAAAGAAGATTTTACCCTCGACATTCAGTAAGGAGATTGGGCGGAATTGGCTGATGTTCACTGCATCCTTCTCCTTAGGGATCAGGACCCCGCCTGCCCTACGCCACACTTTGGGTATTATCTTCTTTTGCCAAGCTGTTCTCATAAGCCTCCAGAGGACCCTCAGGACGTCTGGTGCGTTCTTATACACTTTGTACGGGACTCCATTTGGCCCCGGGGCTGATGCTGTTCTTGCCCGTCGACCTGTGTTTTCCACCTCTTTCCATGTCGGAGGGCTGGTCTCAATATGATGTTCCGGGGGTTCAATGGGTGGGATATCTGATGGGATGGCCAGATGTTCATGTCGCTTTGAGTCAAAGTTTGTTGTTATCAGGTGCTCCTCTAGGTCTTTCTTTGTTGTTTTTAGAGCTCCACTTTTTTCCTTCGTGAAGAGACTTTTAAGGAACTTGAAGGGATCTTTATAGAATCGAGTTCTAGTTTGTTCTTTCTTCCTTCTGCGTTTCCGTAGGTTCTCTGCTCTACGGAGGGATGCCAACCGGGTTTTAATGTCAGCCTGAAGTACCTCTATGCCCTCCTTTTCCACTTCCGAGGCCTTCTTCCACTGTTTCTTAAGCTGTCTCCTTTCTTGAACGAGGCGCTTGATTTCTTGTTGCCTCCTGGAAACTGGTGGGGTTGGAACCTTTCTCCCGCCTTTTGCCTCTTGCACTCCAAAGCTTTCTGCCCCGTACTCATAGATGATGTCCCCCATCCTCTCCAACTTCTTCTCCACTGTGCCTCGAAGTTTCTCGAGGGTCAAGGTAAGGTCAGTATTCACTGCTTCCCACAACTTCTTGTCACTGGCGCCAGGCCACTTCACATATGGTCTGTGCCCTGGTAGTCTCCTCTCGACTGCAGGTCTGGGAGGCTGGGTGAGTTCCACTCCTGTTGTTGGTTCCACCTCAGTTGTTACTTCGGTGCTTGAGTTTACATCCTCCATGACAGTGGTACTGATGCACTGCAAACTATGGTTTGCGTCCAGTTGCTGTGCTTCATTCGACTGATTTGATCGCTTTCGCAGAAAGCGATCAATGCGAGGCCTCTGTCTCTCTTTACCCAAACACCCCTTCTTCCCCTGGTGGATTCTCAACCCATGGTGTGATGTAACTTTCCTCCAACCACAGACACATACCTGCATCTGTTTGTGGCCCGCTGTTGCAGCGGAACTTGTGACAGTTGCTGTGGTGTTCTCTTGTGCTGTGCTCTCATTACTCGTAGTCGTTTCCGGTCCAGTCGTTACCATGTTGTCAGCCGATGAGTCATCTTCCGCCCCCGCTCTCGCAGACTCTAGGGGTATTCTCGTATGTTGACTTTCTGTAGCTAAAGCGGGTGTTTCCAACATACTGCGAAGCATGGGAAACTACAGAAATGGGAAGCTACCCCATGACTGTCCCAGAGAGAATCCATTTCTAGATATGATCTACAGACCAAAGAAAATATATGTACTGCTGATCCTTGATTTGGCCCCACTTGGCCTACATGGTATTATGTGACCATATGAATGTATACAAAATCTATTGCAGGTCGGGACCAATGATATGCAACAGAAAATACATCCATGTTGTGCCTACAGAATTCACCCTAAAAGTGTGGACTAAACCACTAAGTCAACAGCAACAGTTCTATTTCTTGCGCCCAATCCGAAATCCACCCAGTTCTGGACTCGATCTGAGAGGATTGGTATGAAGCTAAATCCTCATGACACCAACTATCTTGTGTGTATATGTAACGATTGTTCTCCTCCACGTCTGAGGAGGAGCAGGGATCGGACCAAAACGCAGCTTGTGTGGAATACATGATGAATTTATTTAAACAAGACGAACACGAAGCACACTTGATAAATTACAAAATAACAAAACGACGTAGACCGACCTGAACATGAGAACTACAAAACACGAAGAACGCACGAACAGGAACAGACTAAACAAACGAAACAGTCCCGTGTGGTACATACACTGACACGGAAGACAATCACCCACAAACAAACGGTGTGAACAGCCTACATCCGGCGCCGAAAAGAGATGGCCGCCTCGCTTCGCGTTCCTTGGAAAATATGCAGTATTTTGTTTTTTTATGTGTTATTTCTTACATCGGTACCCCAGGTAATCTTAGGTTTCATTACATACAGTCGGGAGGAACTACTGAATATACGATTAACGTCAACTCATCATCGTTCCTACCAGGAATATGACTTTCCCGAAACGGATCCAGTGTTTTGCCTTCCACCCAATACAATGGATCTGATCCCAGCCGGCGACCCTGTGCGACGCCGTAAAAGGGGCAAACGAGGCGGTCTCCTGGTCAGGCTTCGGAGACGGGCACATCGCGCTCCACTCCCTAGCATACTACTCGCCAATGTCCAGTCTCTTGACAATAAGGTTGATGAAATCCGAGCACGGGTAGCATTCCAGAGAGACATCAGGAATTGCAACGTGCTCTGCTTCACGGAAACATGGCTAACTCAAGAGACGCTAACGGAGTCGGTGCAGCCAGCTGGTTTCTTCATGCATCGCGCCGACAGAAACAAACATCTTTCTGGTAAGAAGAGGGGCGGGGGGGTATGCCTTATGATTAACGAGACGTGGTGTGATCATCATAACAACACACAGGAACTCAAGTCATTCTGTTCACCTGATCTAGAACTCCTCACAATCAAATGTCGACCGCATTATCTACCAAGGGAATTCTCCTCGATCATAATCACAGCCGTATATATTCCCCCCCAAGCAGACACATCGATGGCCCTGAACGAACTTTATCTGACTCTTTGTAAACTGGAAACCACACACCCTGAGGCTGCATTCATCGTAGCTGGGGATTTTAACAAGGCTAATCTAAAAACAAAACTCCCTAAATTCTATCAGCATATCGATTGTGCTACCAGGGCTGGAAAAACCCTAGATCATTGTTATACTAATTTCCGCGACGCATATAAGGCCCTCCCCCGCCCCCCTTTCGGAAAAGCTGACCACGACTCCATTTTGTTGATTCCAGCCTACAAACAGAAACTAAAACAAGCTCCCGCGCTCAGGTCTGTTCAACGCTGGTCCGACCAATCTGATTCCACGCTTCAAGACTGCTTCGATCACGCGGATTGGAATATGTTCCGCATTGCGTCCAACAACAATATTGACGAATATGCTGATTCGGTGAGCGAGTTCATTAGGAAGTGCATTGACGATGTCGTACCCACAGCAACGATTAAAACATTCCCAAACCAGAAACCGTGGATTGACGGCAGCATTCGCGTGAAACTGAAAGCGCGAACCACTGCTTTTAACCAGGGCAAGGTGACCGGAAGCATGACCGAATACAAACAGTGTAGCTATTCTCTCCGCAAGGCAATCAAACAGGCTAAGTCCCAGTACAGAGACAAAATCGAGTCGCAATTCAACAGCTCAGACACAAGAGGTATGTGGCAGGGTCTACAGTCAATCACGGATTACAAAAAGAAAACCAGCCCCGTCGCGGACCAGGATGTCTTGCTCCCAGACAGGCTAAACAACTTTTTTGCCCGCTTTGAGGACAATACAGTGCCACTGACACGGCCCCCTACCAAAACCTGCGGGCTCTCCTTCACTGCAGCCGAGGTGAGTAAAACATTTAAACGTGTTAACCCTCGCAAGGCTGCAGGCCCAGACGGCATTCCCAGCCGCGTCCTCAGAGCATGCGCAGACCAGCTGGCTGGTGTGTTTACGGACATATTCAATCAATCCTTATCCCAGTCTGCTGTTCCCACATGCTTCAAGAGGGCCACCATTGTTCCTGTTCCCAAGAAAGCTAAGGTAACTGAGCTAAACGACTACCGCCCCGTAGCACTCACTTCCGTCATCATGAAGTGCTTTGAGAGACTAGTCAAGGACCATATCACCTCCACCCTACCGGACACCCTAGACCCACTCCAATTTGCTTACCGACCCAATAGGTCCACAGACGACGCAATCGCAACCACACTGCACACTGCCCTAACCCATCTGGACAAGAGGAATACCCATGTGAGAATGCTGTTCATCGATTACAGCTCAGCATTTAACACCATAGTACCCTCCAAACTCGTCATCAAGCTCGAGACCCTGGGTCTCGACCCCGCCCTGTGCAACTGGGTCCTGGACTTCCTGACGGGCCGCCCCCAGGTGGTGAGGGTAGGTAACAACATCTCCACCCCGCTGATCCTCAACACTGGGGCCCCACAAGGGTGCGTTCTGAGCCCTCTCCTGTACTCCCTGTTCACCCACGACTGCGTGGCCATGCACGCCTCCAACTCAATCATCAAGTTTGCGGATGACACTACAGTGGTAGGCTTGATTACCAACAACGACGAGACGGCCTACAGGGAGGAGGTGAGGGCCCTCGGAGTGTGGTGTCAGGAAAATAACCTCACACTCAACGTCAACAAAACAAAGGAGATGATTGTGGACTTCAGGAAACAGCAGAGGGAGCACCCCCCTATCCACATCGACGGGTCAGTAGTGGAGAAGGTGGAAAGTTTTAAGTTCCTCGGTGTACACATCACGGACAAACTGAATTGGTCCACCCACACAGACAGCGTTGTGAAGAAGGCGCAGCAGCGCCTCTTCAACCTCAGGAGGCTGAAGAAATTCGGCTTGTCACCAAAAGCACTCACAAACTTCTACAGATGCACAATCGAGAGCATCCTGTCGGGCTGTATCACCGCCTGGTACGGCAACTGCTCCGCCCACAACCGTAAGGCTCTCCAGAGGGTAGTGAGGTCTGCAGAACGCATCACCGGGGGCAAACTACCTGCCCTCCAGGACACCTACACCACCCGATGTCACAGGAAGGCCATAAAGATCATCAAGGACAACAACCACCCAAGCCACTGCCTGTTCACCCCGCTATCATCCAGAAGGCGAGGTCAGTACAGGTGCATCAAAGCAGGGACCGAGAGACTGAAAAACAGCTTCTATCTCAAGGCCATCAGACTGTTAAACAGCCACCACTAACATTTAGCGGCCGCTGCCAACATACTGACTCAACTCCAGCCACTTTAAAAATGGGAATTGATGGAAATTATGTAAAAATGTACCACTAGCCACTTTAAACAATGCCACTTAATATAATGTTTACATACCCTACATTACCCATCTCATATGTATATACTGTACTCTATATCATCTACTGCATCTTGCCATCTTTATGTAATACATGTACCACTAGCCACTTTAAACTATGCCACTTTATGTTTACATACCCTACAGTACTCATCTCATATGTATATACCGTACTCTATACCATCTACTGCATCTTGCCTATGCCGTTCTGTACCACCACTCATTCATATATCTTTATGTACATATTCTTTATCCCTTTACACTTGTGTGTGTATAAGGTAGTAGTTGTGGAATTGTTAGGTTAGATTACTTGTTGGTTATTACTGCATTGTCGGAACTAGAAGCACAAGCATTTCGCTACACTCGCATTAACATCTGCTAACCATGTGTATGTGACTAATAAAATTTGATTTGATTTGATTTGACCTTAATATGGTTCTCAATCAGAGGAAACGTCAAA
The DNA here is from genome assembly GCF_045679555.1 of Salvelinus alpinus. Taxonomy (NCBI): domain Eukaryota; kingdom Metazoa; phylum Chordata; class Actinopteri; order Salmoniformes; family Salmonidae; genus Salvelinus; species Salvelinus alpinus. The sequence continues at coordinate 27,169,395 of NC_092119.1, forward strand.
CACCTGCCCCTGATTGAGAACCATATAAGGCTAATTAACCAATGAACCTAAACAAGAAACAAATAACATAGACTGCCCACCCAGCTCACGTCCTGACCAACTAAACAAAGCTAAACAAAGGAAAAACAGGTCAGGAACGTGACAGTATATCAATTAGGGATGTGATTCTGAGGTATTGCTGATACATGACTGTGGATCTGTGATGTTGTGATACTGATCTTTTTGCCTCACAAAAACCATAACAGAAATGTCACATGTTTTTATACTTTGTGACTGCAATAGAGGTTTTTGTATGGTAAATGTGATGTCCTTGTGTTATCTATAATTGTTCATGCTGAACATGTACAGGTAACTAACAAAATAATGGAAACATGAGTAGGCCTAAATGAGGGACACAAAGTATATTGAAAGCAGGTGCTTCCACACAGCTGTGGTTCGAGTTAATTAAGCAGCTAAAATCCCATCATGCTTAGGGTCATGAATAAAAATTCTGGGCAGGCCATTTTTTGCCATTATTTTGGCTACAATGGCTATGGTAGGCAAAATGCCCCCATAGGATGACAATGCCCCCATCCACATAGCACAAATGAATGGTTTGATGAGCATGATGCCATGGCCGTCTCAGTCACCAGATCTCGGCTAAATTGACCACTTATGGGAGATTCTGGAGCAGCACCATCACCAACACACCATCAACCAAACACCATTTGTGGAAGAATGATGTCACATCCCTCCAATAGAGTTCCAGACACTTGTAGAATCTATGCCAAGGAGCGTTGAAGCTGTTCTGGCTCGCGGTGGCCCAATGCCCTATTAAGACACTTTATGTTGGTATATAGGAAAAGGCCCTTTGTCAGTTGTGGAAAGATGAGATAGGTTTAGCACCTGAGCACGAGATATCACTGTACATTTAATCTGACCCACTGGACTGGAATCTTACAGTATGTCAGAGCGTCTCAAATTCTGCAATTGTATCTGTTGTTAGCAGAGAGCGCCCTAACTCAGTTTTCTGGAGACGTGTGTAATTCCACAGCTGTCACGTTATCAAAAGTTATCAAAAGGGCAACAGCAGATAGTGATGTAATTTAGTGGTTACGCTTTGACATTACCTCTGACCATTACCATTACCCTTCGTATTAATTTCCCAGACTACGTTTTTTTATCTTCCTATGTGGTTCAAGACAGATATGTATTGTAGTGTGCCATGCACTCACCAACAAGTTCTGCATCAATTCCCACTCACACAGCGACGATTTTAGCATATAAATCTTGGTGGGGCAAAAAATAATAATAATAATATGCATGCCAGCAAAGCCACTACACAACACTAAACAATACATGAATTGTAACATAACGGTGACAAACGGTGCCCACAAACTGTTAGGGTCTACATAAAGCTGTCCCAACAGCAGTCCCAACACATTACCACTGCTACACCTGGCTATCAGCGGAGCCTCTTGCAGCGAAACAGTTCATTCAGCCTCATTTTCTGTCTTTAAAAAAAACATAGCTGGTATGGCTGACTTGCTTAAACAAATGTGGTTTCTACTGACAATTGAGATGTGGTGATTAATTTCTTTACCATCAAATGCAGAGAGACAAACTTATTACACAAGTCAGAGTTATACTAAACCTACATTTTTATTCACTTATTAATAAGGGTGCAGGTCAATACAACACACACAAATAAAGTGAATCGATTGAGTGCTCTACGATAATGAAGGCTGGTCGAAGAATCACCCTCAGATGATTCGTTGAGAGCCCCGAAACAAAAGTATTGTAATGAAACTGGCAAGAAGCAGGTCTCGAACCCTCGACCTTCTAGCCTGAAGTCCAGCGCGCTATCGACTGTGCCGCAAAAGCATGCTCGTGCGGCAGAGTAGATATCCACGCTTATAAACCCAGGGTCGTTACACTACTCCCTCCTTTCAAAGAGCGCGTCCTCGCGCTAGCTTGTAACGCAACGTCTTATAGGAACGCGCTCACCGGCCAAGCACACGCACTGTCGTGGATGCAAGGTCCGATCACTTCTGACACCAATGTAATGAAACAGGTAAGGAGCAGGTCTCGACCTTCTAGCCCAAAGTCCAGCACGCTATCGACTGGGCCGCAAAAGCATGCTCGTGCGGCAGAGTAGATTTCCGCGCTTATAAACCCAGGGTCGTTACAGTATAAAGGTATTTTATAGCCAAGATACACCGCTTTCAGTCTACATGACGAACAACAGATCCATGTATTGGGTGACAAGGTTACGATTTGTATGAAAGATACTAATAATTCTCAGCAGACAGTATCTGCTGTAAAAACAGTTATCTTTGTGTAGAGACCAAGGTCTGGCCCTGGGGTCATCTCTCCCGGGTACCCTATAGAACAGAAACATTAACTCATGCTCTGGAATGCGGCCTCTTTAGGTTTTATCACCCAAAAGACATCGTAAATCTCCTGTCAGTGTTATCTCACTTTCACTTTCAGTTCACACTGACACAAGCGTTATAAGAACCCTCTATTCTGTTGCATAAAACAACCACTTGATGCAATAAAAGTATTATAACATAATCTTGTAATTTCCACCATAATGTACAAACTACGGCATAAGGGGCGACGAGCGGATAAGAGGCAATCCGTAATTTCGATTAAGGCATTCATGAGCGAGCTAGGATGGACATAGTCAATATAACTATTTGTTCAGTACTTTTGAAATGTACAGCTACAGAATTCAGAACATGGGCCGTTCTTACAGTATTCTCTCTGTACACCAAGTCAGAATTGTAGGATAAATAAAGGGGGCATATAAGCAGATAATGAAAGCTCATACAATATTTGATTATGACATTTCTCTAAAACAGGCTATATGTGCACCACCAAGTCAGAACAGTAGGATAAGTTATGAGGGGAAAAGGGACCAAATTATTAGGGTGAGGCACATGGGCTACAAACAGCTTACTTCACAACAAACACTTAGTATTACTTTCTTAGCAATGGTGTACATATCTCCCTGGTATATTACATAATTTATGCAGCAGCATACAAGACATTTTTGGACTCACCTTGTTGTGCTGTGCTCACTTGAACAGGAAGGTGGCGCGGTGGTCCTTCATGGAAAACTTTGTCATCAAAGTCTGGCATTCTCTGGATTTATGTTGCTTTCAAGACAAATGGGAACTCAGAAAAAACAAGGTTGAATCATGATGTCAGTGATCTTCAGGTCGCAGCTCTAGAAAGAGGCCCGGGTTCCCGACTTGGAATTCTGAGTTGGATGTCCGTTCAAAACTTATTTCCCAGTTCTGAGTTTCCAGTTGTTTTGAAGGCGGCAAAAGTCATGCTGGATTGACAGCATGGCTAAATGTTGAATGTTTATCCTTTTAAGCTTGAAAAATAGACCCTTAAACCCAGACTTTGACCACACACCCACTCCAATGAATAGCAGGCTAGTGATTGCTTTACAATGCTTGCAGTTAGCTACTGATTCCTTCCAAACCACTCAATGTTGAATTTGGGATTTCCAACTTGTGTTATGTTTATGTTCAATGCACCGATATGTTTTATCTCTAATTTCTCTTCATAATTTCTCTTCATATAACAACGATTGAAAAGGATTTGTCAGTAGATTGTCGACTTGATTCGTGATGATGACTGCTAGCTTGCTAGCTAAGATTTTGAAAGTATGATTTTGACATGACCAGTCCATTCAAAGCTATGGTAGATATAACGTGATTTGACGTAATTTTATCTGTGGCCAATGACCTTGAGCCTTCTTGGATGGGCACTTCTAATGTAACTATATGGCAGCACCCATGGGGCTTGAATTTTCGAGCTCTCCCCGTAGATTTTGCGATGACATAGTGTCCCCATGAGTGACAGAACACTGAGCCAATCACGGCGCAACTAGCGAACATTACTAACCCCTATGTTCCGTATTTTCCGCTGGTTGCACCACCCCCACAGAAAGCACTGACCTAGGCTGAAACACCTGCATTTTCGAGCTGCCTTACTCCAGAAAACAAAGAGACCATGTTTGTATGTGGCTTTATTAACTAAATTATAATAAAAAAAATTACATTGTTTGCGAACTGATATGTGACACGTATTAATGTCAAAATAGCATGCAAAACAGGTAGCCCCAACTGCCCTGAATGACGGGTCGCCACTGTACTCACATCATATCACCTCACTACAACCATACGGAATAATTGTGTTAATTGCACATGCCGGTTTGGTAAATTCAAAACTTCAAGCAGAGTAATATCGCCCACAGAGGATATCCGCCCACAGAGCTCAGAGGCGCAGCAGCAGTGTGTGTCAGTGTGAGTGTGTGTGTGAGAGAGAGAAAGAGCGAGAGAGAGGAGAAAGGAGAGACAGAGAGAGAGATAACTTAATTGCTGCTTTGGTAATGGGAGAACACGTAGCGGTGTTTTGCGCAATGGCTTTCCTCCTTTTTAAAATTAGTATAATTTATAGGCTACCTGCACTTTAAACTGTTCATGCACATGAAACACAAGTCTGTTTATTGAATTTCGACATTTTCGACGCCAAAAATAGCCCACGACAGCAGGAAAGATGTGGACTATACCCAAACCCCGATATAAGAACTGCAACAGCTTGGACACGAGGGATGAAGCCGAGATAGCCGTGAACATTGGCGGGGTGAAGCTCGTTTTATACGGGGATGTACTTAACCGCTACCCGGAGAGTCGACTTGCAGAACTTATCAACTGCTCAACTCTGAGTTACGACATTATTTACTCACTTTGTGATGACTACGACCCCGGTAAAAGGGAGTTTTATTTTGACCGGGATCCTGACGCTTTCAGATGTATCATTGACGTGTATTACTTCGGTGAGATTCACATCAAACGAGGTATCTGTCCCATTTGTTTTATTAAAGAGATGGAATTCTGGAAAATTGACCAAAGCTATTTGGACGAGTGCTGTAAAAGTGACTTGACTGAAAAAGAGGAAGAGCTGGCTGAGATTGCCAACAAAGTGAAGCTTATCTTGGATGATCTAGATGTGGTCCCTTCTTTCAACCGCTCAGCGCGGTACCAAAAGTCCCTTTGGAAACTCATGGAGAAACCGGAGTCCTCATTGCCTGCGCGCATTATCGCCATTGCATCTTTCCTCTTCGTCCTTGTGTCATCCTTGGTGATGTGCGTGGGTACCATTCCAGAAGTCCAAATGGAGGACGACGAGGGGGACCTTGTGGAACACCCAACGCTGGAGGCCATCGAGACAGCCTGCATAGGCTGGTTCACCGTAGAATATCTGCTGCGTTTTATGTCCTCCCCAAACAAACTGCACTTTTTCCTATCCTTTATGAACATAATAGACTTCATGGCTATCATGCCCTTTTACGTGGTGCTGACCCTAACTTACCAGGGTACGGCCATGATGGATCTGGCCAAGGTCCAGCAAGCGGTCCAGGCGCTTCGCATCATGCGTATTGCCCGCATCTTCAAACTGGCGCGTCACTCCTCCGGGCTACAGACTCTCACCTATGCGCTGAAGAGGAGTTTCAAAGAGCTGGGGCTGCTCCTTATGTACATGGGCATAGGGATATTCGTGTTCTCAGCACTGGGCTACACCCTGGAGCAAAGCCACCCGGAGACCCTCTTCAGTAGCATCCCACAGTCCTTCTGGTGGGCTATTATCACCATGACGACCATAGGCTATGGAGACATTTACCCCAAAACCACGCTCGGAAAGTGCAACGCAGCCATCAGCTTCCTGTGTGGGGTGATAGCCATCGCGTTGCCCATTCACCCCATTATCAACAATTTCGTTATTTTTTACAACAAGCAGAGATTGCTCGAGACTGCGGCCAAGCACGAGCTGGAGCTCATGGAGTTGCAGTCTAGCGAGGACTCAATGGTGAAGGCCACGCGCAAGTCTGGCGCATTGGGTGCATTGGAGAGCTCTATGCGCACCTCTCGTAGTGATAATTCTATACCACTTATTGAGGAATCAACCAGGACTTTTAAGTCGAAAAAGTATTGCTCCGAAACAGAATCGTTTTAACTTGACATAGACATAGGCCTATTGTAGAGTAACGTGTTTCAGTTCGATGAGGTATTTCCTCCTGTAGCTTCTACACAGTAAATCAAGGATAGTTGAAATCAGTGTTAAAATCATTTGGGTTAAATTGACTCTACTGGGAGTTATTTTAACCCTCAAGAGAGTGATATGCTCTGTGGAGTTAGTGTTGATAACTGGAGTTGATTGGTACAGAGTGCTTTTAACTCCCTTAAGAGAAACCAGAGACAAGGAATTAAATATATGGAGTTGTCTACGATGTGGGAGGAGCATCATTGGCATATTTCCCAGCTTGCTCTGTTGAAGCTTGATTTTTGAAATTGTTTGTTTCAATATCTGTGTTTTTGCATGCACATTGGTTGTTTTTGATCTTATGCTACACAAAGATAAGAAACTTCGATTTTTCTAAACTAATCCAATCGGTAAATGGTTGGATTTCTAGCAACCAGTAGTGAGATAGTTGTTCCAGTTTACATGGTGTAGTTGGTAGTCCTGATGTACTGTGTATTTTCTTCCCTACTATGACAGGTATTCTATAAGCAAATTGTGGGGATGTAAAATTGTTGGATACCTTCCTGCAAGTTGGATTCCAGTAGAGATGTCATTTCACATTACAAACCACCATAATGTGAAACATTAAGAAATATTCATATATGTTCTTAACACCCTTATAACGTAAAGGAAGTTGTCACGCCCTGGCCTTAGTATTCTTTGTTTTCTTAATTATTTTAGTTAGGTCAGGGTGTGACATGGGGAATGTATGTGTTTTTTGTAGTGTCTAGGGTGGTTGTAAGGTTTAGGGGGTTTATTAGAGTAGTTGGGTTTATGTTTAGTATAGTAGTCTAGCTGTGTCTATGGTTGAGTGTAGGTATCTAGGAAAGTCTATGGTTGCCTGAATTGGGTCTCAATTAGAGACAGCTGGTTATTGTTGTCTCTGATTGGGAGCCATATTTAAGGCAACCATAGGCTTTAGCTGTTTGTGGGGAATTGTCTATGTTGAACGTAAGTAGCTTGTGTGTGCACTTTCGTTTGTAGCTTCACGGTCGTTTGTTGTTTGTATAAGTGTTTCGTGTTCATCTTCGTCGTTCAAATAAAAAGAAGATGGCTTATTTTCCACATGCTGCGTTTTGGTCCGTCTCTCCTCCACATGATCGTGACAGAATTCCCCACCAACCATGGATCAAGCAGCATGAGCGGAACCAACAACAGCGGCAAAGTAACCAGGACTCGTGGACATGGTAGGAAATATTGGACGGAAAAGGACCCTGGGCTCAACCAGGAGAATATCGCCGTCCCAAAGCTGAGCTGGAGGCAGCGAAAGAGGAGAGGCGGCGATATGAGGAGGCAGCAAGGAAACAAGGCTGGAAGCCCGTAAGTCAAACCCAAAAATTTCTTGGGGGGGGGCTCTCGGGTAGTTTAGTTGGGTCAGTCGGGAGACGTGAGCCAACTCCTGCTTACCGTAAGGAGCCGGTGAGGGTGGATTTGGAGGTGAGTGACGCAGAGACAGTAAAGGAGTTAATGGAGAAATTGGAGGAGAGAGTTATGAGGGATGTACTGGTTTGGTGCATGAGGCACGGCATTCGTCCGAATGAACGTGTTGGTGAGTTAATGTCACCGGGAACAGCTCTCCATACTCGTCCTGAGGAGCGTGCTAGCCGTCTGGTTAAGACAGTGCCTACAGCACGCACAAAGCCTCCTGTGCGTCTCCAGAGTCCTGTGCGTCCTGTTATTGTTCCCCGCACTAGCCTGAAGGTGCGTGTCCTTAGCCCGGTACCTCCAGTTCCGGCACCACGCACCAGGCCTACAGTGCGTCTCAGCCGGCCAGAGTCTGCCGTCTGCCCAACGGCGCCTGAACTGCCCGTCTGCCAAGCGGCGCCTGAACTGCCCGTCTGCCAAGCGGCGCCTGAACTGCCCGTCTGCCAAGCGGCGCCTGAACTGCCCGTCTGCCAAGCGGCGCCTGAACTGCCCGTCTGCCAAGCGGCGCCTGAACTGCCCGTCTGCCCAACGGCGCCTGAACTGCCCGTCTGCCCAACGCCGTCTGAACTGTCCGTCTGCCAAGCGCCGCATGAACTGCCCATCTGTATTGAGCCTTCAAAGCCGCCCGTCTGCCATGAGCCTGCAAAGCCGCCCGTCTGCCATGAGCCTACAGAGCCTTCCGCCAGACCGGATCAGCCAGAGCCTTCCGCCAGACCGGATCAGCCAGAGCCTTCCGCCAGACCGGATCAGCCAGAGCCTTCCGCCAGACCGGATCAGCCAGAGCCTTCCGCCAGACCGGATCCGCCAGAGCCGTCATCCAGACCGGATCCGCCAGAGCCGTCATCCAGCCAGGATCCGCCAGAGCCGTCATCCAGCCAGGATCCGCCAGAGCCGTCATCCAGCCAGGATCCGCCAGAGCCGTCATCCAGCCAGGATCCGCCAGAGCCGTCATCCAGCCAGGATCCGCCAGAGCCGTCATCCAGCCAGGATCCGCCAGAGCCGTCATCCAGCCAGGATCCGCCAGAGCCGTCATCCAGCCAGGATCCGCCAGCCAGCCAGGATCCGCCAGCCAGCCAGGATCCGCCAGCCAGCCAGGATCCGCCAGCCAGCCAGGATCCGCCCCTTATCCTGGTGCTGCCCCTTATCCTGGTGCTGCCCCTTATCCTGGTGCTGCCCCTTATCCTGGTGCTGCCCCTTATCCCGGTGCTGCCCATTAGTCCGGTGCTGCCCCTTAGTCCGGTGGGGTTAATTTGGAGGGTGGCCATTTGGAGGAGGCTACGTAAGCGGGTAGTGACTATGGTGGGGTGGGGACCACGACCAGTGCCGGAGCCGCCGCCGTGGATGGACGCCCACCCAGACCCTCCCCTAGACTATGTGCTGGTGCGCCCGGAGTTCGCACCTTAAGGGGGGGGGTTATGTCACGCCCTGGCCTTAGTATTCTTTGTTTTCTTAATTATTTTAGTTAGGTCAGGGTGTGACATGGGGAATGTATGTGTTTTTTGTAGTGTCTAGGGTGGTTGTAAGGTTTAGGGGGTTTATTAGAGTAGTTGGGTTTATGTTTAGTATAGTAGTCTAGCTGTGTCTATGGTTGAGTGTAGGTATCTAGGAAAGTCTATGGTTGCCTGAATTGGGTCTCAATTAGAGACAGCTGGTTATTGTTGTCTCTGATTGGGAGCCATATTTAAGGCAACCATAGGCTTTAGCTGTTTGTGGGGAATTGTCTATGTTGAACGTAAGTAGCTTGTGTGTGCACTTTCGTTTGTAGCTTCACGGTCGTTTGTTGTTTTGTATAGTTTGTATAAGTGTTTCGTGTTCATCTTCGTCTTCGTCGTTCAAATAAAAAGAAGATGGCTTATTTTCCACATGCTGCGTTTTGGTCCGTCTCTCCTCCACATGATCGTGACAGAAGTAAACTGAAAGAGAAATGTACTCTGCTGGAGGTGATTGTTAATTCAAAACAACACTGAAAATAGTAAAATGTCAATTGGTGTTAAATTTAAGCAACTCTCTGAGAGTTGGACATTTACTCCATTTTGTGCTGTTTTAAATCCCAAAATATCAACACCATGATCAGAGTAGTTTTAACACAAAATTGGGGTGGGACCATATAAACCCCCAAATAGTGTTACATTTCACTCCATAGGAGTTGAATTAACTCTTGTGATTTTACCATGTACATGTGGGTCTAGTGACTCTAGTCAGTCTACAGCAAACATCAAGAATGGAGTTTTTCGGGGAGAATTGTAATTGTATTTATTCAATTAGCATCGAATAAAGCGTTTGCATGAGAAACATTGAAATGGACCTGAGTATCCAAATCTGGAGACATAGGCGTACTAATGTGGAGCTTAACCACCCCATTCCCATTTCTTCTGAGGAAAGTTATTTTGAAATACAGTGCTCACTCCTATGTCTTTGATGTTTGTACAGGGGGATGCCTGTAATTATTATACCGGTGCACAGACCTTTTATGCACAGATAGCCTAATGGGTATTTTTTTAATCCTCAATGCAACTTAAACATTTTATACATTGGCTTGTCTTCTGGACCTGCAGGGGAAAGAATGGCATTTCGTTTTTTATCTGAGGTACATAAAATATTAGCCTCGTAATTACCAAACTGATTAACATTCATATAAGCTTGCAAGATCAGGCAGCTTGCGAGGCTAATGAATATATAGTGAACAAAAATATAAATGCAACGTGCAACAATTTCAAAGATTTTACTGAGTTACAGTTCATATAAGGAAATCAGTCAATTGAAATAGATTCATTAGGCCCTAATCTATGGATTTCACATGAATGAGAATACAGATATGCATATGTTGGTCAGAGATACCCCCCAAAAAGGTAGGGGAGTGGAAAAGAAAACCAGTTAGTTTCTGGTGGGACCACCATTTGCCTCATGCAGCACGACACATGTCCTTCGCACAAAGTTGATCAGGCTGTTGATTGTGGCCTGTGGAATGTTGTCCCATTCCTCTTCAAAGGCTGTGCGAAGTTCCTGGATATTGGCGGGAACTGGAACACGCTGTTGTATACGTTCATCGCCCACATGACGCCATACACATGGTCTGCAGTTGTGAGGCCGGTTGTAAGTACTGCCAAATTCTCTAAAACAAGATTGGAGGTGCCATATTACCATTAGTCATTACCATTGGTCGTCTACAAGACCCTGCTAGGTAAAGTCCCCCCTTATCTCAGCTCGCTGGTCACCATAGCAGCACCCATCTGTAGCACGCGCTCCAGCAGGTATATCTCTCTGGTCACACCCAAAACCAATTCCTCCTTTGGCCGCCTCTCCTTCCAGTTCTCTGCTGCCAATGACTGGAACAAACTACAAAAATCTCTGAAACTGGAAACACTTATCTCCCTCACTAGCTTTAAGCACCAGCTGTCAGAGCAGCTCACAGATTACTGCACCTGTACATAGCCCATCTATAATTTAGCCCAAACAACTACCTCTTCCCCGACTGTATTTATTTATTTATTTATTTTGCTCCTTTGCACCCCATTATTTCAATTTCTACTTTGCACATTCTTCCACTGCAAATCTACCATTCCAGTGTTTTACTTGCTATATTGTATTTACTTCGCCACCATGGCCTTTTTTGCCTTTACCTCCCTTATCTCACCTCATTTGCTCACATTGTATATAGACTTATTTTTCTACTGAATTACTGACTGTATGTTTGTTTTACTCCATGTGTAACTGTGTTGTTGTATGTGTCGAACTGCTTTGCTTTATCTTGGCCAGGTCGCAATTGTAAATGAGAACTTGTTCTCAACTTGCCTACCTGGTTAAATAAAGGTGAAATAAATAAAATAAAAAATTATAAATGAACATTCAATTGTCTGGCAACAGCTCTGGTGGACATTCCTGCAGGCAGCATGCCAATTGAACAGTCTCTTAAAACTTAAGACATCTGTGGCATTGTGTTGTGTGGCAAAACTGCACATTTTAGAGTGGCCTTTTATTGTCCCCAGCACAAGGTACACCTGTGTAATGATCATGCTGTTTAATCAGCTTCTTGATATGTCACACTTGTCAGGTGGATGGATTATCTTGGCAAAGGAGAAATGCTCACTAACAGGGATGTAAACAAATTTGTGCACAAAATCTGAGAGAAGTAAGCTTTTTGTGCGTATGGAACATTTCTGGGATCTTTTATTTCATGAGACATGGGACCAACACTTTACATGTTGCATTTATGTTTTTGTTCAGTGTGTTTACCAAGGACACAACGACCCTTCAACGACATCTAAGCGCCACTGAATTGACATGTGAATAAAACTATACATTTGGTTTTATAGGCCAATAATAACAATCATTATAGTCTCAATTACCCAACTTCTAATCACAAAATCATGACATTGATGTTTATATAACTGTTCTCTCTGATTTTCTGTCATGCAAGCTCCATATACTGCCACCTCCTCCTCAGCGCATCTGTTAGTGTCTGTCTGACTCTAACTGAAGCTCACTAATAAATGCCTCTACACATTCCCTTTCACAACACACTTTCCTAATCCCTGTTCCCATTTCTGTAAACAAAATGGCTGTACAGTGCCTTCAAAAAGTATTCACACCCCTTGACTTTTTCAACATTTTGTTGTTTCAACCTAAATTAATTTTTATTACATTGAGATGTTGTGTCACTGGCCTAAACACAATACCTCATAATGTCAAAGAGGAGTTATGTTTTCGAAATGTCTTGAGTCAATAAGTATTCAACCCTTTTGTTATGGCAAGCCTAAATAAGTTCAGGGGCTTGCTTAACAAGCCACACAATAAGTTGCATGGACTCACTCTGTGTGCAATAATAATACCTAATATGATTTTTGAGTGACTACCTCATTTCTGTGCCCCACAGATACAATTATCTGTAAGGTCCCTCAGTCGAGCAGTGAATTTCAAACACAGATTCAACCACGAAGACCAGGAAGGTTGTCCAATGCCTCGCAAAAAAGGGCACCTATTGGTAGATGGGTAAAAAAAAGAAAAAAAAAAGACATTGATTATCCCTTTGAGCATGGTGCAAACACCAACACAGTTAACCAATCTAGCAACGAACTAAGCTTGCCAGCAGAGTTCAGGGTGGACAATTTCAGTTGAAACTGGTCAGGGAGAGATTTGGGTTCTCTTCAAAATTACATTTATTGACTGCTAAATCATAACTTGTACGATAATTTGTATACATCTGCTGTTGTGCTAGTCTCTGTTCTGTCAACCCTGATTCGCGGGTTGAGCAGCGGAGCACTGAAAGCTGTGTTGACATGACAACTGGGTCAGAATTCCGAACCTTCGAATAGATAATGTGGCAAAAGTGTTTGTTTTGATTGGCTCTTTCTTGCAACTATCAACACAGTTGAAGCGTTTCAACTGGATGCAACCAAGTTGCAGATGAGTTGCTTAATAGTTGCATGGGGTGTTTCACAAAGCAATCAAGAAGCAACTCTGTTGCAAGCAACTAAAATTGTGTGCAAGTTGCATCGTGTAACGGCAGCCTAACATGTATTGACTCAGGGGATTGAATACTTATCTAATCAAAACATATGAGTGTTTATTTTTTGTGATTTTTTAAACAAATTTTGACATTAAAGAGTATTTTGTGTAGATCCTTGACAAAAAATGACAATTCAATCTATTCGAATCACACTTTGTAACACAACAAAATGTGTAAAAAGTAAAAAGGTGTGAATACTTTCTGAAGGCGCTATACATCACACTGACAAGACATTACTACATCTGTCAACCACATTGATTAGATGTTTTGATTAACTGAAAGGTTAACTACTGATATGCCAATTCTAAACTACCGCAAAGGTTACATTCACTGCTTTTGGTTCCATGTGTGAAGTTCTCCAACAATTGTCCCGTGTCAAACAATATTAGAATAATTTAAAACAGGCCTCCCGTGTGGCACAGTGTTCTAAGGCAGTGGTCCCCAACCTTTTTTTCACCACAGACCGGTCACGACATGACCGGAATATCGATTAGGCCTATAAATAAAATTTAGGTTTGAATGCAGCCAATTCATTTGCCAATTTAAAGACAGTCGTCATTCTCCTCTGAAGTGACAGATTGAGTTCGTTGAGCGGGTTGAATATGTCGCACAGGTAAACGAGTTTTGCGACCCATTCCTCGTCATTGAAATGTGCTGCCAGTGGTGACTTTTTTTCTAAAAGAAATCGCTGCAGCGGCTCTCGTAACTCAAACACTGGCAGGCGATCTCCCCCTGGATAGCCATCTTACTTCTGTGTATAAGAGAAGGTGTTTGTGCTCTGTGTCCATTTCCTCACAAAGCTGCCCAAACAGACGCGAGTTAAGGGCGTGTGCTTTGATGTGATTGCTAACTTGAATAACATCATTCAATACGACGTTAAATTCAGGTGAATTTTTTAAAAATCTCCTAAGAGTTCACGCAAATGTCCTTAGCAGCAGGTAGAATCAACTACTTGCCAATAGTGAAAGGCTTCTTGGCCTTAGCAATACTGCTAGCAACTAAGTATGACGCTCTCAGTGCAGCCACATTTGTTGATGCGTTGGCTTTCAAGACTTGCTTCTGTCCTTCTTGTTCACGTTTTCTTCGCTCAAAGAATTCAACAGGTTTGTCTTTAAGTGCAGGGTGCTTGGATTTGATGTGCCGAAGCAGTTTTGAGGGCTTCATTGCCTCGTTAGATAGCCTATCTCCACATACCACGCACAGGGGCATGCAAGTCACCTGTCGCGATAAAGCCATATTTTAGGTAGGACTCATCATATATTTTAGGTAGACTCATTCGGTAGGACTCATTATATTTTCACATTTTTGCAGTCTCGGGCTCTGCTGTCTCTGCATTATCGGCATTGTCATTGGGCCTTTAATCTCCCTTACCCCTTCCGAAGAAGCTCTCCAGCGACGTTTGTTTGTTTTTATTTATGTCAGCCAACGTAGCTAGCTAGTACAAAGTTGGTGGGCAACACAGCTCACGCAGACCGCGATGAACTCGCAGCGTTACTCAAGTTCAAAATCTGTAAACTGTTGTGGGCATGACAGAGATATTAGAGTGGTGAGAAAAGGACCAACAGACTGCACCAGGTTCAATGTAATTACTGCACAAATAGCCTATAATTGTATATAATTATTTTATTTTACAGATAAAAAGAAAATATATATTTATCCTTTCCGTGCGGCCCGGTAGCGAAATACTTATTTTCCACCATAATTTGCAAATAAATTCATAAACAATCCTACAATGTGATTTTCTGGATTTTTTTTCTCATTTTGTCTGTCATAGTTGAAGTGTACCTATGATGAAAATTACAGGTCTCTCTCATCTTTTTAAGTGGGAGAACTTGCACAATTGGTGGCTGACTAAATACTTTTTTACCCCACTGTAAATATCAGATCGAGCAATGTCGGAGTGGCATTGATTTGCCGAAGGGAGGGTGGGGAAGGGCCTTGTAGGCATTTCAAAAAATTGAGTAGCAGTGGTTCAGTGTTTTCCCAGCGTGAGTACTACAGTCAATGTGTTGTTATAACTTTGGTAGCGTTTTCCTCAGATTTGCTTTGTTAAAATCCCCAGCTACAATAAATGCGGTCTCAGGATATGTGGTTTCCAGTTTGAATAAAGTCCAGTGTAGTTCTTTAAGGGCTGTCTTGGTATCGGCTTGAGGGGGAATATACATGGCTGTGACTATAACCGAAGAAAATTCTCTTGGGAGGTAATACGGTCGGCATTTGATTGTGAGGTATTCTAGGTCTGGTGAACAAAAGGACTTGAGTTTCTGTATGTTATCACAATCACACCATGAGTAGTTAATCACGAAACATACACCCCGCTTTTCTTCTTCCCGGAGAGTTCTTTATTCCTGTCTGCGCGATGTACTGAGAACCCAGCAGGCTATATGGAAGAGGACAGTATATCCTAAGAGAGCCATGTTTCCATGAAACAGAGCATATTACAATCCCTGATGTCTCTCTGGAAGGAGATCCTCGTCCTGAGCTCGTCTACTTTATTACCCAGAGACCGAACATTAGCGAGTAATATACTCGGAAGCGGTGGATGGTGTGCACGCCTCCTGAGTCGGACTAGAAGTCGACTGCAAATACCTCTTCTCCGCCAGCGGTGTTTTGGAGCAGCCTTTGGAATAAGTTAAATTGCCGGCTGTATTTAATAACACAACCAATTTTCTGGGCCAATAATGTAGAACTAACACACAAAAAAACTAAATTGTGTAAAGTTTCTTAGGAGCTAGAAGCAGAGCTGCCATATCTGTCGGCGCCATCTCCTTGTGGCACCCAGCCCACCACAAGGAGTTTCTAGAGTGTGATGACCCAAGTAAAGCCCCCCCAGCCAAACCCTCCCCCTAGCTGGACGATGCTGGGCCAATTGTGTGCCGCCTGATGGGAGTCCCGAACACGACCCGTGGTGAAACAGCCTGGGATCGAACCCGGGTCTGTAGTGACGCCTCTAGCACTACGATACAGTGCCTTATACCGCTGCGCCACTCGGGAGGCCCCCAACTAATTAGTTCTAAAGGGAAATAAATACATAAATAAAAGTTGATATACACTGAGTGTACAAAACATTAGGAACACCTGCTCTTTCCATGACATAGACTGACCAGGTGAATCCAGGTGAAAGCTACTGTATGATCCCTTACTGATGTCACCTGTTAAATCCACTTAATCATTGGAGATGAAGGGGAGGAGATAAAGAAGGATGTTTAAGCCTTGAGACAATTGAGATATGGATTGTGTATGTGTACCATTCAGAGGGTGAATGGGCAAGACAAAGATTTAAGTGCTTTTGAATGGGGTACAGTAGAAGGTGCCAGGCGCACCGGTTTGAGTGTGTCACGAACTGCAACGCTGCTGGGTTTTTCACACTCAATAGTTTCCTGTGTGTATCAAGAATGGTCCACCACTCAAAGGACATCAAGCCAACTTGAAATAACTGTGGGAAGCAATGGAGTCAACATGGGCCAGCATCCCTGTGGAATGTTTTTGACACCTTGTAGAGTCCATCGCACAATGAGTTGAGGCTGAACTCAAGGGCAAAAGGGGGTGCAACTCAATATTACGAAGGTTTTCCTAATGTTTTGTACATTCAGTGTATATACAATGCATTCGGAAAGTATTCAGACTCCTTAAATTTTTCCAGATTTTGTTACGTTACAGCCTTATTTTAAAATGCATTAGAATTGTTTTTTTCACCTCATCAATCTACACACAATACCCCATAATGGCAAAGTAAAAACAGGTTTATAGAAATAAAAGAAACTGAAATATCACATTTAAATAAGTTTTCAGACCCTTTACTCAGTGCTTTGTTGAAGCACCGTTGTCAGCGATTACAGCCTTGAGTGTTCTTGGGTACGATGCTACAAGCTTGGTACAACTGTATTTGAGGAGTTTCTCTCCAGAGATGTTCGGTCTCTCCAGAGATGTTCGATTGGGTTCAAGTCCGGGTTCTGGCAGGGCCACTCAGTGACATTCGGAGACTGTATTGTCTTGGTTGTGTGCGTATGGTTGTTGTCCTGTTGGAAGTTGAACCTTCTCCCCAGTCAGAGGTCCTGAGCTCTTTAGAGCAGGTTTTCATCAAGTATCTCTCTGTACTTTGCTACGTTCATCTTTCCCGCGATCCTGACTAGTCTCTCAGTTCCTGCCACTGAAAAACATCCCCACAGCATGATACTGCCACCACCATGCTTCACCGAAGGGATGGTATTGTCAAGGTGATGAGCGGTGCCTGGTTTTCTCCAGACGTGACGCTTGGCATTCAGGCCAAAGAGTTCAATCTTGGTTTCATCAGACCAGAGAATCTTGTTTATCATGGTCAGAGAGTCCTTTAGGTGCCTTTTGGTAAACTCCAAGCGGGCTGTCAGGTGCCTTTTACTGAGGAGTGGCTTCCGTCTGGCCACTCTTCCATAATGTCCTGATTGGTGGAGTGCTGCAGAAATGGTTGTCCTTCTGGAAGGTTCTCCCATCTCCACAGAGGAACTCTAGAGCTCTGTCAGAGTGACCATGGGGTTCTTGGTCACCTCCCTGACCAAGGCCCTTCTCCCCCGATTGCTCAGTTTGGCCGGGTGGCAAGCTCTACGACGAGAGGTTCCAAACTTCTTCCATATAAGGATGATGGAAGCCACTGTGTTCTTGGGGACCTCCAATACTGCAGAAATGTTTTGGTACACTTCCCCAGATCTGTGCCTCGACACAATCCTGTTTTGGAGCTCTACGGACAATTCCTTCAACCTCATGGCTTGCTTTTTCCTCTGACATGCATTGTCAACTGGGGGACGTTATATAGACAGGTGTGTGCCTTTCCAAATAATGTCCAATCAATTGAATTTAGCAAAGGTTGACTAATCAAGTTGTAGAAACATCTCAAGGCCGATCAATGGAAACAGGATGCACCTGAGCTCAATTTAGAATCTCTCAGCAAAGGGTCTGAATACTTATGTAAATAAGGTATCTGTTTTTATTTTTAATACATTAGCAAAAATGTCTAAAAACCTGTTTTTGCTTTGTCATTATGGGGTATTGTGTGTAGATTGATGAGGAAAAGGCTGTAACAAAATGTGAAAAGCGTGAAGGGGTCTGAATACTTTCTGAATGCACTATATATGCAATTACCAGCCATGGTAAAGGGCACATCCACTTACAAAAATAAGAAATGTGCCAGTAACACGTCAAAGTGATACAAAGGCTTTGTTTACACAGGCAGCCCAATTCTAATCCTTTGCCCAATTATTAGTTGCTTGTGTAAATGCAGCCTAAGAACTTTTACAGATAACTTTTCTCTGATCCAATAATTTTGTTCTGAAGTTTTTGAATTTCAATTTCTGTAAATTATACAGCTACAACCAAGTCTCTGGAATGTCAAATGAGCTTCCTTTATCTGGACAGAGAAAGAGAAAGGAGTTGTGGAGCAGACAGTCCAAACTGAAGAAAGACAGATTGCTGCAGTCCAAGGTTTTAATTGGTTAATTACTTGGACCAGAGATGGCTACCATATTTCTCCCTATTGATTAATTAATAATTAATTAGCCTCCAAAGGACACTGTTACATATAATAACAGTGATATCAATATCACATAATTAAAGAGAAAGAGAAATGATCATGGTTTTATATTTTTATTTTCTACCTATGCTGTGTTTACACAGCCACCCTGAGAACCTACATTCATTTTTTACTGTCCAACCTGTTTTATATGTGACACATATCAGATTTGCCCATTCACTTTGACAGTGTTTACGTAGGCAGTCCAATTATGATATTTTGCCCAATTATTGGCAAAAGAGCTGATTCGATTGATGAAAAGATCAATTAATATCTGGAAAAAACTGAATTGGGCTGCAAGTCTAAATGCAGCCACTGATGTAGCCGCTGAAGTAGCACACACATACAATGCTCATTTTCTGTCACTGATCCTTTACCTTTTGGGTTAGTTGTCGGGGTAATGACAGATCATGTAATAAAATAGATTTAATTTATATTGCGCTTTTCATTATACAGATCATCTCAAAGACACAAAGAAATGTGTTTTTTGTGCTGGAAAATGGTCTACTACTTCAGAGCAAAAGAAAAACTGATCTGAGCGTCCAGACTGAGGTAACATGATATGGAGCATCTGAATAGTATCAGGAGGGAGATCCACATATGAATGTGGTATAAATCTGAAATCAAAAGATTTGATTCCATGTGATTTTTCAAAACTGTTTACACATTAGGGAAAAGATCAGATATGCCAAACAATTGGCAAAATATATGTAGTAGTCTTTTACTGTGAATTTCAGCTGTGTGTGAATTGAGCCCTGTGTCACATACTACTTGCATTCGTACAATACCACTATATTTGCGTACACACTCGAATAATTGCCATGTGTACACACTCTCCACCACACAATTGAGCCAGCAATAACTCATAAGGAGGAAAGACACGAGTAGAGAACTACCTCTTTACACAGACATTTTGTTATGGATTTACAGTACCATTCAAAGTTTGGACACACCTACTCATTCAAAGGGTTTTCTTTATTTTGACTATTTTCTACATTGTAGAATAATAGTGAAAACATCAAAACTATGAAATAACACATATGGAATTATGTAGCAACCAAAAAAAGTGTTAAACAAAACAAAAAAATATTAGATATTTGACATTCTTCAAAGTAGCCACCCTTTGCCTTGATGACAGCTTTGTACACTCTTGGCATTCTCTCAACCAGCTTCATGAGGTAGTCACCCTGAATGCATTTCAATTAACAGGTGTGCATTGTTAAAAGTTCATTTATGGAATTTCTTTCCTTCTTAATGCGTTTGAGCCAATCAGTTGTGTTGTGACAAGGTATGGGTGGTATACAGAAGATGGCCCTATTTGGTAAAAGACCAAGTCCATATTATGGCAAGAACAGCTCAAATAATCAAAGAGAAATGACAGTCCATCATTACCTTAAGAGATGAAAGTCAGTCAATACGAAAAATGTCAAGAACTTAATTCAAGTAACTGTAACGGCAGTCTAGCTCTTCCTCGGACGAGGAGAGGCGAGAAGGATCGGAGGACCAATGTGCAGCGTGGTAAGTTTCCATGATTTAATAACAAGAAAACTAGACAAGAATACAAAACAACAAACGTACTAACCGTCACAGTCCCGTGTGGCACAAACACTGACACAGGAGACAACCACCCACAAATCCCCAACACAAAACAAGCCACCTATATATGATTCTCAATCAGGGACAACGATTGACAGCTGCCTCTGATTGAGAACCATATTAGGCTGAACACAGAAACAGACACACTAGACACACAACATAGAATGCCCACCCAGCTCACGTCCTGACCAACACCAAAACAAGCAAAACACATAAGCACCATGGTCAGGACGTGACAGTAACAGACACATCTCAACATCAGCTGTTCAGAGGAGACTGCGTGAATCAGGCCTTCATGGTCAAATTGCTGAAAAGAAACAACTACTAAAGGACACCAATAAGAAGAAGAGACTTGCTTGGGCCAAGAAACATGCGCATTGGACATTAGTCTGGTGGAAATCTGTCCTTTGGTCTGATGAGTTCAAATTTGAGATTTTTGCTTCCAACCGCTGTGTCTTTGTGAGACGCAGAGTAGGTGAACGGATAATCTCTGCATGTGTGGTTCCCACCGTGAAGTATGGAGGAGGAGGTGTGATGGTGTGGGGGTGCTTTGCTGGTGACACTGTCTGTGATTTATTTAGAATTCAAGGCACACTTAACCAGCATGGCAACCACAGCATTCTGCAGCGATACGCCATCCCATCTGGTTTGCGCTTAGTGGTTCTATTATTTGTTTTTCAACAGGACAATGACCCAACACACCTCCAGGCTGTGTAAGGGCTATTTGACCAAGCCAAGAAGGAGTGCTGCATCAGATGACCTGGCATCCACAATCCCCCGACCTCAACCCAATTGAGATGGTTTGGGATGAGTTGGACTGTAGAGAGAAAGAAAAGCAGCAAACAAGTGCTCAGCATATGTGGGAACTCCTTCAAGACTGTTGGAAAAGCATTACAGGTGAAGCTGGTTGAGAGAATGCCAAGAGTCTGCAAAACTGTCATCAAGGCATCATTTGTTTAACACTTTTTTGGTTACTACATGATTCCATATGTGTTATTTGTTGTTTTGATGTCTTCACTATTACTCTACAATGTAGAAAATAGTAAAAAATAAAGAAAAACCCTTGAATGAGTAGATGTGTCCAAACTTTTGACTGTATGTCTCTTTAACCTGCAACCTTTACTGCTCTATTCACCTACCTTACCTTTATGTCAAGGACTAGGGCATATTTGAACACAGAGTATTTTCACTGATGTCCTTCAAAAAGCAAAGCACAGGTTATTTGTCCATTTCCTAGTGTTCCTAATCCATAATGTATTGAATTAGTGGACATTGTCTGCCACATAGCTAAGAGAGAATGGCCAAGACAGTCAATATGGAGTGAGGTCGGTGTAAGCTGGGTGTAAACAGAAACAATGGCTTGAATATGCAAGTGCACATCTTTCTGCACAGCATATGGAATGAGGTTATTTCTGTTTCAATGGAGAATGTACTCTGTCTCTGCAAGGAAAACAGCCTTTTGGTTATACTGAAAATCAATCAAATATAATCATGATGACCTTCTTATTAAAGGATGTAAGCCCAGGGGCTTAATTTATTAAATATTCTTAAACACAGATCAGATTGTAAGTACTTTGAAACCACGCCAATATAAACATTGAACTTGGTTATCCTGCAGCAACAATAAATGTGAGTTATTATGTGGATTATAATTAATGGACATTTTTGCAGGGGTTGATATATTTTTCATAAGGGGAAATCAAGTCATAAATCTCAAAGTGGAAATTGAAAACTTCTGAAGCCTACTAGCTCACTGACTCGTTGGGGTCTGTTTCTAGCTACAGCTTCAAATACACTACAAAGTTTGAAGTACAGAATCGTCTAGAATGTCATTGTATGCTGTAGCGTTAAGATTTCCATTCACTGGAACTAAGGGGCCTAGTCCGAACAATGAAAAACAGCCCCAGACCATTACTCCTCCTCCACCAAACTTTACAGTTGGCACTATGCATTGCGGCAGGTAGCGTTCTCCTGGTATCCGCCAAACCCAGATTCGTCTGTCAGACTACCATATGGTGAAGCGTGATTCATCACACCAGAGAACATGTTTCCACTGCTCCAGAGTCCAATGGCAGCGAGCTTTACACCACTCCAGCCGACGCTTGGCATTGCGCATGGTGATCTTAGGCTTGTGTGCGGCTGCTCGGCCATGGAAACTAATTTCATGAAGCTCCCGACGAACAGTTGTTGCACTGACATTGCTTCCAGAGGCAGTCTGGAACTCGGTAGTGAGTGTTGCAACCAAGGACAAAGGATTTTTACGCGGTCCAATTCTGTGAGCTTGTGTGGCCTACCACTTCACGGCCGTTGTTGCTCCTAGACCTTTCCCCTTTACAATAACAGCACTTACAGTTGACCGGGGCAGCTCTAGCAGGGCAGAAATTTGACAAACTGACCTGTTGGAAAGTTGGCATCCTATGATGGTGCCACGTTGAAAGTCACTGAGCTCTTCAGTAAGGCCATTCTACTGCCAATATTTGTATATGGAGATTGCATGGCTGTGTGCTCGATTTTACACACCTGTCAGCAACGGGTGTGGCTGTCATAGCCGAATCCACTAATTTGAAGGGGTATCCACATACTTTTGTAATTATAGTGTATTTGTTTACTGCGGCAGTTCGTTTGGAGAGAAAAGAAATGCAGTCTTAAAAACAAAAAGCCGCAAGTCAGTTATCCTTTTAGTTATTGTATTGGTGTTAAGATATTTACTCTACATATATGGATTGGAATAACATTTATGACAATCGTTTCAAGTGTTATAATCTATGTATGTAATTATGTTGCTGGAATTGATATGTGAGAGTATTTGAGTTGAGAAGGGGTCTTCTTATCACAGACACAAGTTTTACTCACGTAGTTCACTTAACTTCCAGTTGTGAAAAAATACTGCAAAGTGTGCAACCACTGCAGTCTAACACTATTTATTATTTTTATGCGGTGCACAGCAACTCTTCAACTGTTGAACTTTGAAGAAATATCAAATCATTGCCAAAAATGATATACAGAGTGACACACTGGCATACAAACTCACACACCAACACACATTCTCTCACTCTCTCTGCCAGGTGCCACATGGGGCCATCTCTCCCGTGAAGCATTAAGGGACGGACCAAGAAAGAGAAAAGTAATATAGAGGGAGGGAGCAAGAGAGAGTGTAAGAGGGAGCGAGAGAGGCAGAAAAGGGAAATTAATAGAGATGAGAGGGAGAGCGACCATCAGCTAACATACCGAAACTCTATTTAGCTGTGACATTAAACATGGTTTTAATTAGAGCAAACAAGCCTGTGGCTGCATTTACACTGCGTTTATTTTTGACCAATCACATCATATTTTTTCACATCAGATCTTTTTCAGAGCTGATCTGATTGGTCAAAATATAAATTAGTGAAAAAGAGATCAGAATTTTGCTGCCTGTGTGGGTCCAGAACATGTATTAATAGCCCAGAGGCCTGAGCTGTGCAGCGAAGGGGATGATGTGTGTAATTATCAGGGATGAGTATAGGATCTAAGCGAACTTCCTGCACATTAGACAGTGGCAGTCAATGTTTCATGCCCTTACTCCATCTTTTAAATAAAATACCCTTCTGAAATATTTAAGGGGAGGATTTACTGTAGGAGCAATCTCTTCATAGTACGGAGGTTAGTGATGTCTTAACATGTCGCCAAGGACAGGAAGAAGTGGAAGGTAGCCTTATGTCCCAAAGTGGATGAGGAGGATTAAATAAAGCAGTAACAAAGGTGATGTGTCATTTAATGTGAGGTGATGTGTGATCCATATAATTTAATGTTCCTTCTACCCATTTGCTACTGTACGTTTTGTAGAATGTTAGTTCTTGACCCAATTGCCATAACATTATTTGTAACTTGTGGTGTATTGAATACGTTAATATACTGCTGGAATCCCTTGCATTGCACAGAGATTTCAGTCATGCTTAAGGAAATATTGCAACTCTGGCACAACACAGCCATTGGGTCACAAAGTTACAGTAGCAACTTTAGTGTGGTTCCCCCAAATTGTAAATATTTATTGTAAAATCTTGAAAGTGAACACACAGTACGATTGCTTCACTTTGTCACTCACATGCCTGCATGCACAATGATGCACCCTACACATCAATATGAAAGCACACAGGTAAAATGCATGTGTTGCAATTGTATAAGCTTACGTAAGGCCTCTGCAGTTTGTGAACCCTAATGCCAAAGTGTGTAATCATGTCAGATTCTTTGCTGTTTGATCCATGGTTTCAGCTGAGGAAGCTGTGGACCTTTGCTCTGTGCAGTAAGCGTTGTCTAACATTTCCTAAAGATGTTTTATTTTGTAAATGCCACATACATAAGAGAATTAACAATAGTATGGCCAGGTCAGTCAGCCTTTTAATAATTTAGATGATAATGGGAGCTAAAACCTCTGGAAGGCAGATGGGAGAAACTCCATGAAGTCAATAGACAGGCCCCAAAAGGCTCAGGCAGTAAATGTTCAAGACTTTGATATCTTCAGGCACACTATTTGAACTCCATGGTAACATTACTTCATTCAATTGTGTTGTGTTTGTGTATGTCAGTCTAAATCTGTCAGTGTTAGTAGTTGAAAGAACCCAGAAATGGTCTAAAATGTGACAGGGGGAAATGCTAGTCTTGTCTCTCAACTGTTCCAGCTGTGATCTTCTCTTTTCTGGTAGGATGTGGAAGCAGATGCACAATATGTATTGGTGTGTTAAAGAATTACCCTAACATCACACTTACAGAACATGTGTTGAATAGCGTGGCTGTCATAGAGAGCTGAAGTACTCCCATCAAAAGGACTCAGTGCAGAGGGAGGCAGACTGATCAAGATATGATGGCCATCTGAGTCTCATGAGATACTGTTCTGTACTGAACTTGAACACACACAAAAAACTGGCCAAAAACTGAAAGCTAATGTAGCTTGTTAAACATTGTAAACAGTTTAGCCCACAAATCCAAGGTTGTATTATTGCGGTGTGAAGAGAATAATATGTTTTTATTCATCCCCAAAAATGGGTCACAGTGATTGAACAGGCCCCTCTCAACTGTTCCAGCTGTGATCTGTTTCAGAAAAAAAGAGGCAAAAGTTTGTTTTTACCAACTGAATCTACATTAGTCACTTGATTATAATAAGCGTGCTCCCTCTCACTGTTCAGCATTTGTCATTGTTAAACTCAGCTAAAAGATGAGAGAGATAGTTCATAGGAAACACTGAGTGCTAGTTCTAAGACAGAATATGACCCTAGCCTGATCATAACTGCACCATGCTGCATACTGATGAATTCTGTGACCTCATGGGACTAGTCCCTATAGTCCTTACTTGCAAGAAATCATATAGCAAAAGCGCCCATATTTAATCAGTGGATACTCTGCATTGACATTAACAGTCTACTCCTCCCCCTACATTTTAGAAAGTTGGATCTGATGGTGAATGTCTTGGGGGGGGGGGGGGGGGCAGTACGTGTTTCGTACAGAGGAATGGCTAATGTTGCATTGCAGCCAAGGTGTGTGTGAAACAGATGCTCCCTTCTCTGTTGTCATGGTTATTAAAACACAGACTGACAGGCACACATTTGCATCCACAATTAAGCATACACTTATGTAACGGTACTGTTCTCTCTCAGTGTGTGAATGCCAGAAGCAAATCATCATACTTTCCTTTATTCTGGGATTTTAAACGTTCTAAAAAGAAAAGTATCCTTGCCTACAGTTTCTTTTGCACACTCCCAGACATAATCTCTCTAATTCTCCCTCTTCCTCTCACTCCTTCTAGACTCTCTTCCAGCAACCAGAAGCAGTGGTCTGTTGTCATGACTTCAGTCTTTAAATAAGATTCTCCCCCTCATTATTTCACCTCATTAGAGCCCTTCTTTTGGAGATTGGTTCTTTTGGTTCCTATGATGATGAAAGCACTTCCTGTACTGTTCATGGTCAGAAAACAAAGAGCAGTTGCTTTTCCCTAACATACTCTGTGAGATTTTTTTATCACACTTTTGTTGCTGAGAATTGCAAACTTCTAGTCTATTTGAGTAAAAAGGCAGCTGAAGTTTGTAATTCCCACTTTGAAATGTGATTTGCCCTAATGAAAAATGTCTCAACCCCTACAGAAATGTTCATGAATTATAATCCACATTTCCTGTTTCTGCAGGAATGTTTAAAAAAGCTTTCATAGATTGGAAAAACCTTTTGAGATTGGGAATGGAGAGTGATAAAATAAACCTATTTATACATACAGAAATTACATTTCAAACATCTGTTGCGCACAATGAACCTTTTTCTACTCTCCTTCTTAAGCCGTTTTCATGTACATCTCCAAGAAAAAGTATCTACCCCACTGTAGAATTGTCAAGTTGGGTGACCACTATTCTGCCCTTGAGTTGCGTTCCCATGCAAAACTAGACAGATAGCTAACAACTAAATCTTCAATAAAACTCCCAAGGCGTGACTTTTCTTGAATGAATATATTGAAAACGTTTATGTTGTAAAACTGCAAAACACAGAAAAGAATATACTTTAGTATTCAATTCACACCAACATACTGTAGCTGTACATTATACATTTGAAGTTGCATGAATACAAAGCACGTGCTACGGTACCATGCATCTGGCATGATGCCAAACCATATAGCTAATTGCTTTCTCATATGGTAATTGACTAACTCCTTTCATTACTCTAATAATGTACAACCATCTATGTAGAATAACAAGGTATATTACACTAGAAACAGTAACAAAAATACAGTATTGTATATTTTACAATTCGTTTGCATGACGCACGAGCAAAGTAATACAGCTAACATCATACATGAAAGGCATTGCAATTTGTGAGTAAATGCAACCAACCAACATTGATATGTAAGAAACTCTATCAATAACAAGATTATCATCATTAGCTAAATGCTTGAATCGAACTTACAAACAAATATTTTCCAAGGCTGAAGCGTGACAAGAAATAACTACACTGAAAGACCTGCACCGTAGCGTTGTTTTTAGCTGCTTCTAAGCGTGCAGAACGAATTCTCTACTTCCTGTTTGCGTACAGTCTAAGTACCAGAAAGCTCCACTAGGGGGCAAATAACACCATGGAACACAATGAAAATCCATTTTAACTATTGTAATAAAATAATCTGTTACCTTCTAACAGGATGGCAGCACACTCCCCGCCTGGTATAATGAAATTGTGCCACTATGAAATAAAACATATCAAGAAACAAATAATGTCCTTTCTATTTTTATCTTTTGTCTCTAGGATGCTTCAGAAAGAAGAACAACAATCTCTGAGATTGGTCTCAGAAACACCTTAGCAGCTCCTTGCTTGACAATTTTTAGTTCTACTTTCCTAACCTTTTTGTCAGTACTGGGAAAGGTTTTGACCACAATCCCAACTGGCCAGTCATTTCTGTGTGCCTGACTGTCTTTCAATAAGACAACGTCTCCCACTTTTACATTTGGCTTTTCTGCTGTCCATTTTCTACGTCTCTGCAGCGTTGTCAGGTACTCCTGTCTCCACCTTTTCCAAAAGGTGTCAGCGAGACACTGGACTTGCTTCCACTGTTTTCCATGAAGGTCGTTCATGCTGAAGTATCCAGAAGGGGCTGAGGTAGCGCTGGTCTTTTGTGTCAGTAACATTGAGGGTGTGAGAATGGCAGGCATGTCAGGGTCGGTTGACACTGACACTAGGGGTCTCGCATTGATTATTGGAGCCACGAACCCAAGGGGGTCATAAAGACTATTCACTGTGGACAGGATGCCTCTCCGCGTAAAAGGCTTCTCATTGTGGGACACCTGGAATGAGAAGCTGTCTGTTTCCAGGTTCCAGGAAAGTCCCAGACTCCGTTGAAAGGGGAGAGGATCCACTCCTAGGTCCAGATCTTTTAAGTCTTTTGCACGGTCCTCCATAGGGAAGGCTTCCATAACTGTTTTGCTATTGGATGCAATCTTGTGTAGTTTCATGTTGGACTCCGCCAACATTGCTTGTGTTTTTCTTAGAATGTTGATAGCTTCTTCTGTAGTAGCTACTGATGTCAGCCCATCATCGACGTAGAAGTTCCTCACTACATATTGCTTGGGTTCTGATCCGTGTTCCTTCTCACCCTGTAGCGCTGCTCGTCTCATGCAGTAGATGGCTACGGCTGGTGAAGGGCTGTTCCCAAATACATGGACTTTCATCCTGTACTCAGTTATGTTTCTATCTGGATTGTTGTCTTCATACCAGAGAAACCTTAAGTAATCTCTGTGATCCTCACGTACACCAAAACAGTAAAACATTTGTTGCACATCTGCTGTTAGTGCAATGCAATCCTTGCGGAAGCGCATTAGGACACCCAAGAGTGTGTTGTTTAAGTCTGGACCACTGAGCAGAACATTGTTAAGTGACACGCCTTGACACTTAGCACTGGAGTCAAATACTACTCTTATTTGTTCAGGCTTTTGTGGATGGTAAACACCAAATATGGGTAGATACCAACATTCTTTGTCTCCCTCTAGTGGCGGTGAAGGTTCGGCTTGGTCGTTATCCAGCATCTTTTGCATGAAGTCAATAAAATGACGCTTCATGTCAGGCTTTTTGTCTAAAGTCCTGCGAAGTGATGTGAGACGGTTTATGGCCTGCTCCCTGTTATTAGGAAGGCGACGTCGAGTGGGGCGAAAGGGTAGTGGAGCCACCCAGTTGTTTCCATCATCCTGGAAAACCTGTTTGTCCATAATGTCCAAAAAGGCTTTGTCCTCCACTGATGGTGCTGGTTTATCATCGTCTTGTGTTTTGTCGAACACGGAACATCCCAGGTTGTCTGTGTTCACAGTTGTGCTTGGATCTCTCGAGTGCACTGTAGAGGGAGAGATGTGTTTCTGAGCTACGCTGTTGTAGTTCTCTTTTACCTGGATGATGTCAGGGCAAGGGCTCAGATAGGATGTGCGACCATTTTGAAGTATGTTTGTCCTGAACACGTTAACATTGGCTGGTCGGTGAGCCGTTCCCAGACAGACCTCACCCACGATGACCCACCCGAGGTCGAGTCGCTGTGCATAAGGAGTGTCGTGGGGCCCATTGATTTGCTCTCGTACCTTGTGTACCCTTAAGATGTCTCGTCCTAAGAGCAGGAGGATGGGAGCGTCTGGGTCCACAGCTGGAATTTTGTCCATAACTGGTTGCAGATGGGGATGATGATACGCAATGTCGGGGGAGGGAATCTCCGTCCTATCGTCTGGCATCATATCACAGTCTATCAGAGTAGGGAGAGATAGCTGCATGTGTCCGTCTATAGACTCCACCATGAAGTTGACGGCTCTCCTGCCTGAAGTCTCTGTTACCCCAGAACAGGTCTTCATGGTGTATGGAGCAGAGTTGTCATTGATGTTGAAGAGATTGAAAAACTCTGTCTTGGCCAGAGATTTGTTACTCTGTTCATCGAGCACTACATACATTTTGACAGCTTTCTCTCTTTTCCCAGCCGGATAAGCTTTAACTAGGCATATTTTTGAACATGATCTTGGATTAACTGCCTCACCACAGATCTCCGTACACTTTGAGGTGACAGATAGAAGAGCATCGTCACCTTGCTCCCCGCCATGCTCTTTCTCTGCTGTAGCAGTGTCTGTATTTGAAGGGGCTGGGCCTGGATGCAGAGCAGCAAGATGTCTGTCGCTGTCGCACTCAGAGCACTTGATTGACACCTTACAGTCTTTAGCTCTGTGCTGAGTTGACCCACAACATCGGAAACAAATTCCATTCTCTTTGAGATATGATTTGCGCTCATCTAGAGTTTTGTATCTAAACCCACAACACTTTTTAAGAGGATGAGGTTTGTTATGTATCGGGCAGTGATGGTCAGGGTTTTCTATCTTTGTCTTACTGGGTTTGGTTTGGTGGTCTGAGGGCTCAGATGACACATCGGTTTTGTATACAGTCACAGGTGTCTTGCTGCTGTACCTGGCAGGTTTCTCACTTTTCATAGACACCTGGTTAGTTGAGGTGTAGAGGGTGAAACTGGGGTCGTTTCTAGTTTTCGCCTGGTTCCTGATGAATCTCGAGAAGAACGAGAATGGTGGGAATGCTACCCGATAGTCCTCCTTGTATTTGGATCCCTGTGCAATCCATTTTTCTTGTAAACTGAATGGAAGTTTCTCTATAATAGGGTTTACCCCCCGAGATGTGTCCAGATAAGCGAGGCCTGGAAGGTACCCTTCTACTTTAGCACACTCCAGTTCGAGAAGAATGTCACCTAGTTCTCTTAGTTTGTGATTGTCTTTGTTAGCCAGTTTTGGAAAATCATCAATTTTCTTCAACAGTGCATTCTCGATCACTTCAGGTGTACCATAGCACTCTTCTAGTCGTTGCCAGACCATGTTAAGCCCTGCTGTTGCGTTGAAAATATGGACAGATCTAATTCTGTTTGCTTGCTCAGACGACTCTGCCCCTAGCCACTTGGTAATTAGATCTAACTCTTCCCTGGCTGATAAATTCAAGTCTCTAGTCGCATTGAGAAAGGATGCTTTCCATGCCCAATAATTTTCAGGGCGATCATCAAACTTCAGGAGTCCGGAACTCACCATCTCACGGCGTAGGAGGTACTTGATGAGGTCTGGTGCCACTTGTGACTCAGGGACGCTTTGTGTGTGTGACTGGAAGTGGGCTTGTTTTCCATTTACACCATGCTGCTGTTCATTTCTTTTGAACGGAGAGTCTCTGCTCATGTTCTGTTGTTTGCTACTTTCTGGATTATGGTATGTAGCTGGGTCAACACTAAGCTCTTGTTTCTCCACTTCAAATGGAAGTTCAGCAAAGTAGGGCCTAGCATGTTGTTGCACATACTCACAGGTACGCTGGACTGGACTTAAGGGCTGTGTCCCTGTGTCTAGCTCTTTGTAAAGTTCTCTGCGTTCTGATCCTACAGCTTCTTCAAAGGCTGCAGCTTCAGCCAATGCAGCAGCAGCTGTTCTCTCAAATTGGAGAACATATAAACTTGCCTCGAGGTCAGCTTTTTTCTTCATCACAGAAGCTTCCTTCTCAGCATAGGAGACTTGTGCACGCGCTGCGTCTGCCTTGGCGCGTGCTTTGATGGCTGCAGAACTCGCCGTTGAGGATCTGCTTGACTGTTTTGATGACCTTGATCTTGTAGATTGAGACTTGGTCCCAATGTGCTGAAGAGGCTCCTCCATCTCTCTCTGTCGAACTCTTGGCTCTGGTTGTTGTACCGTAGACTGCTGGTCTTCCATAGGAACAGAGGCTTTGTTGGCTGATGAATGTAGAAACAAACCACCGTGTGTGGTTATTCTTGAGCTTGAGCCCGCCGTGATGATGTTTTTTTTACTATTCTGCCCTTGAGTTGCGTTCCCATGCAAAACTAGACAGATAGCTAACAACTAAATCTTCAATAAAACTCCCAAGGCGTGACTTTTCTTGAATGAATATATTGAAAACGTTTATGTTGTAAAACTGCAAAACACAGAAAAGAATATACTTTAGTATTCAATTCACACCAACATACTGTAGCTGTACATTATACATTTGAAGTTGCATGAATACAAAGCACGTGCTACGGTACCATGCATCTGGCATGATGCCAAACCATATAGCTAATTGCTTTCTCATATGGTAATTGACTAACTCCTTTCATTACTCTAATAATGTACAACCATCTATGTAGAATAACAAGGTATATTACACTAGAAACAGTAACAAAAATACAGTATTGTATATTTTACAATTCGTTTGCATGACGCACGAGCAAAGTAATACAGCTAGCATCATACATGAAAGGCATTGCAATTTGTGAGTAAATGCAACCAACCAACATTGATATGTAAGAAACTCTATCAATAACAAGATTATCATCATTAGCTAAATGCTTGAATCGAACTTACAAACAAATATTTTCCAAGGCTGAAGCGTGACAAGAAATAACTACACTGAAAGACCTGCACCGTAGCGTTGTTTTTAGCTGCTTCTAAGCGTGCAGAACGAATTCTCTACTTCCTGTTTGCGTACAGTCTAAGTACCAGAAAGCTCCACTAGGGGGCAAATAACACCATGGAACACAATGAAAATCCATTTTAACTATTGTAATAAAATAATCTGTTACCTTCTAACAGGATGGCAGCACAACCACTATCAAGTTCAAGTAAGCTCTCATCTTGGCAGTGGATTGACAAGAGCAGATGCTGCATGGAAATTCAGTTGGTGCTTGGCTTTTGAGAATTTATTTAGAAGCCCAGTATATGAGAGAGGAGGGAAGAGAGCCAGAGAGGAGAGCTGTGGGCATCATTTCATGACCATCTGACTCCCCTCATACGATCCTCTAATTTATTAATGCAGCGTCTGTGAAGCAATGACTCAAGGGGAGCAGAGAAGATATGGTGAGTCTGCCTGGGGAAGATATAAAGATGCCATGGTGATGGTGTCTTCTGACATGTTGATTGTCTATGTGCATGTGTCACATAAGAAGCAATTGCTTCACATCACAGGATAATAAATGGAACTGTTTACGTAAGGCCAGCTCTACATTGTGTTTGTCTGTGGGTGGAGGTAACCAGGAAATAGATACTGGATGAGATCAAAGTTGCTTCTTTGTTGGTTTATTGACCTCAGGCTTACCCCAAAGGGACAGGTAGTAGGAGGAGGCCAAGTGTATGAACATAGACACACTATTCTATACAGTCCAGGGGAGAGTATACTATACATACACAAAGACTAATTCTAACCAGTGGTGGAAAAAGTACTCAATTGTCATACTTCAGGAAAAGTAAAGATTCCTTAATAGAAAATGACTCAAGTAAAAGTCACCCAGTAAAATACTACTTGAGTAAAAGTCTTAAAGTTTTTGATTTTAAATATACTTAAGTATCAAAAGTAAATGGAATTGCTATGTACTTAAGTATCAAAAGTAAAAGTATAAACTATTTCTAATTACTTAAATTAAGCAAAGGAGACGGCACCATTTTCTTGTTTTTTATTATTAACGGATAGCCAGGGGCACACTCCAACACTCAGACATAATTTGCAAACAAAGCATTTGTGTTTAGTGAGTCCGCCAGATCAGAGGCAGTAGAGATGACCAGGGAAGTTCTCTTGATAAGTGTGTGAATTGGACCATTTTCCTGTCAAAATGTAACAAGTACTTTTGGTTGTCAAAGAAAATGTATGAAGTAAAAAGTACATTATTTTCTTTAGGAATGTAGTGAAGTAAAAGTAAAAGGTGGGGTGGCAGGTAGCCTAGTGGTTAGGGTGTTGGGCCAGTAACTGAAAGGTTGCTGGATCAAATCCCCGAGCTGACAAGGCAGTTAACCTACTGTTCCCCAGTAGGCCATCATTGTAAATAAGAATTTGTTCTTAACTGACTTGCCTAGTTAAATAAAAGGTTAAAAAATTATTAAATAAATAAATATAATATGAATAGTAAAGTACAGATGCCCCCAAAAAATGACTTAAGTAAATATATTTTAAAGTACAACTTAAGTACTTTACACCATTTTATATGCGTAAATCTGTTGCACATTTTCTGAGATGAGCACAGCCCTGTGAAAATGTGAAACATGTTAATGAAAATGTGAAAACATGTTAATGCATTTAAAATTAACTAATTCACTTGTGGTACTTCATTCCCTTAAAACTAGTGACAAAAAACACAGAAATCACTTTGCAGTAGTCACTGGGGAGCGCTGCGTTAGAAGCGTTTCCAAAGCCTCACAGGAGATATCAGATATCAGATATATCACCACTGAGGAGACTCAACCATCCTCAAGGATATTTTTGGCATTGAGTCCAAATCTGGAAGGAGTGATAGTTATGCATGTAGGCTACTGAAAGCAAATGTTTTTTGTATACCGGTATACATTTCTTTCTACCTAGCCAGGTTTCCATTCATTTAGTGACAGTGTAATTTGAATATGCTAAAATCTGCATAAAGAAAATATTTGCATTTTCCCACCAGTTATGTTTCTGCAAAAATCAGTGTGTGGTGACAGTGCACACAAAATTTACTTTTTATCTAAATCTAAAGTTTAATGTGTTTCCATTGCATTTTCACACCTACCGTTTTGTCACAAAGATTATTGCATTAAAGTTGAAATATTTTACTTTTTGGGCGACCCAACAAAATTCACTTAGAAATGTGAGTATAGATCTGTAATTCTTATTAAAATCAAGTCTAAGAAGCTGTAGATCTGTTGTATGTGCACTATTTGTATGCTTCCCAATTTTAAGTTTAGTTTTTGCATCTTATATTTTAGGTTTTGTACACCAGCTTCAAATAGCGGAAAATACAATATTTTTGGTTATGGAAAATATATTTTACAGCGGTTTAGATGGTACAATGATGATCTACACTATCCTTGCTTGTTTTGTCACAAACTGAAATTAGGCAAACTATTCGAGTTTTAGCAGCCAGGAAATGGCGGAGCGATTTCTGTACAGTGCATCTTTAAATAGCAAATGTGCCAATTTTGGTCTTGGCACATGCGCTCTAGCCAACAGCTTGCAGATAATGTATGGGTAGGCTGTGCAGGTAGGCTAGTCTACATGATGAGATTATGGATAAGAGCAAGAATATTTGTATTTGTCAAAAGGCAGTCAAGCATTGATCATCATGTCACCAGAATAACACCCTCGATATCTATTGGAAAGGAGCATCAAGCTCATCACCGTGCACTTTAACCACCCTGTGAAATGTATTTCATCTGTAGCCTAACAAACTGCATGGTTTTGTAGTGGGAGGACCACACACACACACAATATCATCGGGTTGATTCCTAGTTTACTTCGATATGATAGTTAATACTGTATGTCAACATTTGTGCATAAAGGTGTTTCTACCACCATTTATGCATGATGCATTTTAACAACACAAAAAGATCCCACCATGTTGAACGAACAAATTATCTGTTGGCATTTATAAAATTGCACTGAAATTTCCTGTTTCCATCACAGCTGTCATATTTTTTGATATGCCTATGGTATGACTTTACTTGCATAAAAACTGGATGGAAACGTGGTTAAAGCTGTATAATGAAAAAAGCACCAGACAAAATACGTTTGAGTAATTTGGTAATGAAACTGTTGGTCAATATATTATTTTAAAAAAAATTGTATTCCATATTTTGTTAAACATTGAGAGATATAGTCGGACCAGAAAGCTATCACTCAGGTATTTCTGAATATATCAGCAGGTGGAAATGTGTGGGGTCAAATAACAGAGCCAGTAGCGGTGCGTGGGTAAAATCACTGTGGAAGCCAAGCTAGCAACCCCTGTCCAGTGAAGTCCATTAAGCATATTGCATGTACAGTTACAGACAGTTACATGACCTACAGCATGGTCAAGCAAGTTAATGTTTCTGACCTTTTCGGACCACTAAACAACTATTGATTTAGAACCATAGAGATTTACCGCAAGTCGCAAAGAAACAGGAGCTCCCTCCACTTTTCCAGCACCATTTCAACATCACCAAATCACCTCTGCTTAGTCTAATACAGTGACAACTAAAAGATAACAAAAACAATTTAGTCCAATCAACGTAAGCTAAATATGATGTGGCTGTCCATGGTTCTGATTTATGTGTATGTGTGTGTGTGTGTGTGCGCGCGTTCGTGCAAGTAGAAAAACATGTTGACTCGTCCTACTTCTAGAGAAACGCCAATGCCATTCTCCTCTCTTTCATGTTGACGACATGGTCTATCACTCCGTCATACAGTACACACTTTTCTTTGTTGTCCTAAGCTACCTGGCTAAAATGCTTGATCGCTAGCATAACTTCCATTCATGGGCAACGCTAGCAAGTTAACATTAGCCTTCTACATCTAGCTACATATTGAACTTCCATCCTTTCAGGCCAGGGGCACAATAATGAATGAATTAATGGTTGGATCAGAATTGCCGTTATAATCATTGGCCAGTACAGAGAATTAAGTAAAATCACAAGTCCAAATCCCTATCTCCATCCATGGCTAATTTTGGAAAGGGGCAATTTTAGAAAGTTAGCTAGTCAGTGCAGGACATCAACACAACGAGATGCAACAATTAAAGTTTTTCTGTCAATGACGTACGCTTTCAATGGGATTTGATAGGAGTGACGCCAAAATCCAAGCTGGCTTCCCATGACACTTTTTTTGGTTCGCCAGGAGCATTCATAGTTGAGCTCGCACAGTTTAGCTCAACACTGATTGGCTAATTTGTATACTTTTTTTGTCAAGGGAGGCCAAATTCTCGCTGGTTTCCCTTGCCTTCAATGCTACGGGCGGCAATAATGTCATACTCATTTGGACCAGACAGCATCAGATAGACAACTGACTAGCAGTGAGACAGAGGGGAGCTGTTTCGCTCACTTGGATTCTTTCTCCTGTGATATTCAGTGCACTCTTAAAGTATTCAGACCCCTCGACTTTTTCCAAATTTTGTTAAGTTATAGCCTTATTCTAAAATTGATTAAATCGTTTTCCCCCCTCATCAATCTAAACACAATACACCATAATGAAAAAGCAAAAACTCTTTTTTTTTTTTTTTTTTAAATGTTATCAAATGTATTAAATATAAAAAATGGAAATATCACATTTACTTAAGTATTCAGACCCTTTACTCAGTACTTTGTTGAAGCACCTTTGGCAGCAATTACAACCTTGAGTCTTCTTTGGTATGATGCCACAAGCTTGGCACACCTGTATTTGGGGAGTTTCTCCCATTCTTCTCTGCAGATTCTCTCAAGCTCTGTCAGGTTGGATGGGGAGCATCGCTGCACAGCTATTTCTAGGTCTCTCCAGAGATGTTCGATCGGGTTCAAGTCCGGGCTCTGGCTGGGCCATTCAAGGACATTCAGAGACTTGTCTTGAAGCTACTTCTGCATTGTCTTGTCTGTGTGTTTAGGGTTGTTGTCCTGTTGGAAGGTGCACCTTCATCCCAGTCAGAGGTCCTGAGCGCTCTGGAGCAAGTTTTCATCAAGGATCTCACTGTACTTTGCGCCATTCATATTACCCTCAATCCTTACTAGTCTCCCAGTTCCTGTCGCTGAAAAACATCCTCACAGAATGATGCTGCCACCACCATGCTTCACCATAGGGATGGTGCCAGGTTTCCTCCAGCTGTGACAATTGGCATTCACGCCAAAGAGTTCAATATTGGTTTCATCAGACCAGAGAATCTTGTTTCTCACATGGTCTGAGAGTCCTTTAGGTGAATTTTGGCAAGCTCCAAGCGTGCTGTCATGTGCCTTTTACTGAGGAGTGGCTTCAGTCTGGCCACTCTACCATAAAGGCCTGATTGGTGGAGTGCTGCAGAGATGGTTGTCCTTCTGCAATGTTCTCCCATCTCCACAGAAGAACTCTAGAGCTCTGTCAGAGTTACCATCCCCCGATTGCTCAGTTTGACCTGGCGACCAGCTCTAGGAAGAGTCTTGGTGGTTCCAAACTTCTTCCATTTAAGAATGATGGAGGCCACTGTGTTCTTGGGGACCTTCAATGCTGCAGAATTTTTTTGGTACCCTGCACCAGATCTGTGCCTCGACACAATCCTGTCTCGGAGCTCTATGGACAAGTCCTTCGACCTCATGGCTTGGATTTTGCTCTAACATGCACTGTCAACTGTGGGATGTTATATAGACAGGTGTTTGCCTTTCTAAATCATGTCCAATCAATTGAATTTACCACAGGTGGACTCCAATCAAGTTGTAGAAACATCTCAAGGATGATCAATGGAAACAGGATGCATCTGAGCTCAATTTCGAGTCTCATAGCAAAGGGTCTGAATACTTTTGTAAATAAGGTATCTGTTTATTATTTTTAATACATTTGCAAAAATGTCCAAAAATCTGTTTTAACTTTGTTATTAGTGTTATTGTGTGCAGATTGATGAGGAAAAACATTTAATCAATTTTTAGAAAAAGGCTGTAACGTAACAAAATGTGCAAAAAGGGGTCTGAATACTTTCCAAATTCACTATACATTCAGCCTATTGTACATTGAAGGGAAATTATGAAACACAGAGAGACACAATTGTTTAATTTTTGGGGTAAACTTGGCTTCCCTTGGCATCCATGAATACACGCCACTGCAAAAATCCAATAGTTGCAGTCTATCAGGCTAGACTCCTATTGTAAAATGAGCTTTTGAGAATCCTTTCTTGGGTTCGGGGACTTTCAGAAAGCACTCAACCTTGCAGTTGCATGAATGGATTTTCTTTCGCTCTTTCTTTATTGCGCCCACTCCCTCACAGTTGATCACCTCGTCTATTGGCATTTCAGATGGCCCTGCTGCGCTTTTCAGGTTGGAAGCACTTCGGAAAATGTATTTTTTGACGGGGAGATGTAAGTTTCATTTTGTTTCATATTTTTGGGAGGAGAAAGAGCTTTATAATCAATAATACATGTGTTGTGAAAAGGGCGCCTGCCAGTTGGAGATGTTACAGGTTGCTGACTTGAAACACGGACTGAAACACCACATTTCCATCCACAGTTTTTATGTGAGAAAAGTCATACCATTTAAAAAAAATCAAGACAGCTGTGATGGAAACAGGAAGTTTCGGTACAATTTTATACATGCCAACATGGGATCTTTTTGTGTTGGTAACATTAATTATGTGAGAAATGGCGGTGAAAAAGCCTTTATTCGCAAATATTGATATAATAACCATCATACCTAAGTAAACTTTGAGTCACGAGATGCTATGGTGTGTGTTCCTCCCATTATGATTCGGTAAACCATGCAGTTTATTAGGCTACAGATGAAATAACTTATGAACTTCACAGGGTGGTGAAATTGTACGCTGATCTTGATGCTCCTTTCCAATAAATATCGAGGGTGCCTTTTTCTAGTGACATGATGATCTATGCTTGACTTTTATTTGACAAATACACTCACTCTTATCCATAATAATCTCATCATGTATAATAGTGAACAGAAATATAAACCCAACATGTAAAATGCTGGTCTCATGTTTCATGATCTAATAGAAAAGATCACAAGCGTTTCATATGCACACAAAACGTATTTCTCTCAAATTATGTGCACACATTTGTTTAGACCCTTGTTAGTGGGCATTTATGCACAGATAATCCATTCACCTGACAGGTGTCGCATATTAAGAATTATCATCACACCTTGTGCTGGGGACAATAAAAGGCAACTCTAAAATGTGCAGTTTTGTCACAAAACACAATGCCACAAGTTTTGAGGGGGTGTGCAATTGGCATGCTGACTGCAGGAATGTCCACCAAAGCTGTTGCCAAATAATTTAATTTAATTTTGATTTCTCTATCATAAGTGGCCTCTAACGTTGTTTTAGAAAATTTGGCAGTACGTCCAACCAGCCTCTCAACCGCAGACCATATGTAACCACGCCATCCCAGGACCTCCACGTCCTGCTTCTTCACCTGCAGGATTGTCTGAGACCAGCCACCTGGACTGCTGAGGAAACTATGGGTTTGCACAACAGAAGAATTTCTGTACAAACTCTCAGAATCCGTCTCACGGAAGCTCATCTGCGGGCTCGTCATCCTAACCAGGGTCTTGACCTGACTGCATTTTGGCGTTGTAACTGACTTCAGTGGGCAAATGCTCACCTTCGATGGCCACTGGCACGCTGGAGAAGTGTGCTCTTCACAGATCAATCCCGGTTTCAACTTTACCGGGCAGATGGCAGACAGCGTGTATGGCGTCGTGTTGGAGAACGGTTTGCTGATTTCAACGTTGTGGCCAGAGTGCCCCATGGTGGTGGTGGGGTTACGGTATGGGCAGGCATAGGCTACAGACAATGAACACAATTGCATTTTGTTGATGGCAATTTGAATGCACAGTGATACCGTGATGAGATCCTGAAGTCCATTGTCGTGCCATTCATCCACTGCCATTGACGGCATTATAATGCACAGCCCCATGTTGC
The DNA here is from genome assembly GCF_045679555.1 of Salvelinus alpinus. NCBI lineage: Eukaryota > Metazoa > Chordata > Actinopteri > Salmoniformes > Salmonidae > Salvelinus > Salvelinus alpinus. The sequence continues at coordinate 27,209,406 of NC_092119.1, forward strand.
AAGGATCTGAAAACAATTCCTGGAAGATGAAAATGTCCCAGTTCTTCCATGGCATGCATACTCATCAAACATGTCACCCATTGAGCACGTTTGGGATACTCTGGATTGATGTGTATGACAGCGTGCTCCAGTTCCCACCAATATCAAGCAACTTCGCACACCCATTGAACAGGAGTGGGACAACATTCCACAGGCCACAATCAACAACCTGATCAACTCTATGTGATGGAGAGGTGTCGCGCTGCATGAGGCAAAAGGGGGTCACACCAGATACTGACTGGTTTTCTGATCCACACCCCTACCATTTTTGAAGGTATCTGTGACCAACAGATGCGTATCTGTGTTCCCAGTCATGTAAAATGCATAGATTAGGGCCTAATAAATGGATTTCAATCGACTGATTTCCTTATATGAACTGTAACGCTTTGAAATTGTTGCATGTTGCATTTATATTTTTGTTCAGTGTATTAACTAGCCTACCTGCACAACCTAACCCACACTGTATATGTGAGCTGTTGGCTAGAGCACACGTGCCAAGACCAGAGTAGGCACATTTTTTTTTCTATTTATCTAAAAAGTGTTTCTGACAAAACTATCGGTAGAGTTGAAAATGTGATGGAAACACATTGAACTTTTGATTTTTAACAGTACAGGGAAAAGGCTAGTAACATCATCCGGGAGATCAGGCAATAGGTTGATAACAGGAAATCCGATAGGCTAAAATACAGGCAGGGAATAGGCAAAAGGCGTCATTAGAGAGGTAGACCAGGATTAAATTACGGGAAAAACAGAACTCCGACTAGAAGTGTGTCACAAAACAAACAATACGTCACAATGATGGGGTGCAAAGAACTGAACAAAATACTGTGCGATAATGACATACAGGTGCGTGAACAGAGTGAGCTGCGTTCAGGGGATCTATGCGTTTGAGAGTGTGAGTTGGAAGCAGATGTTACACTACCTGGCATATTACATCATTTATACAACAGTATACAATACATTTTTGGACTCACCTTGTTGTGCTGTGCTCACTTGATCAGGAAGGTGGTGTGGGTAAATTTTGTCATAAAACTTTGTCATTAAAGTCTGGCATTATCTGGATTTATGGTGCTTTCAAGACAACTGGGAAAAAAACACGGTTGAATCATGACATCAGTGATCTTCAGGTCGGAGCTATGGAAATAGGCTCGAGTTCTCGACTTGGAATTCTGAGTTGGATGACCGTTCAAACATATTTTTTCAGAGTTCCCAGTTGTCTTGAACTAACTTAAGTCTGAGATTTCCCAGTTCCGAGTTTCCAGTTGTTTTGAACACAGCAGAAGTCATGCTGGATTGACAGCATGGCCAATGTTGAATGTTTATCCTTTTAAGCTTGGAAAATAGACCCTTAAACCCAGACTTGGACCACACACCCACTCCACTGAATAGCAGGCTAGTGATTGCTTTGTAATGCTTGCAGTTAGCTACTGATTCCTTACAAACCACTCATTGTTGAATTTACGATTTCCAACTTGTTCTGTAATGTTTATGTCCAATGGCCAATGAGAACCGATCCGTTTTATCTATAAATTCTCTTCCTATGTCAAGGATTGAAAAGGACTTGCCAGTAGATTGTCGACTTGATTCATGATGATGACTGCTAGCTTGCTATCTAATATTTTGAAAGTATGAAAGTATCAGTCCAATCAAAGCTACGGTAGACATACGGTACGTACTTTTATCTGTTGCCAATGACCTAGAGACTTCTTAATGCCAAAGTAGCATGCAAAACTGGCACAGGCTATGCCCCACCTCACCACTGTCATCAAGCACGGATATCAACAACAAGTCCATTTGGTGCAAACACACCACTGATGGGAAAAGGTGCATATTTTCTCTATGCGGATTTTTTAAAATCTGTCGCAAATTGGATGGAAACCTAGCTACTGTCTCTAACCAAGTTTCCATCAAACTTTTTTTATGCAAGTACAGTAGGCTACATGTCAAATAAAAACATGTCAAGACAAGCCTGATATAAACAGCAAATGTGTCTGTAAACTTTCCAAATGTCAACAAAACAAAATATGCTAGACAAGGTGAGGTGGGATCTTTTTATGTTGGTAAAATTAATTATGTGAGAAATGGCGGTGGAAACGCCTTTATGTGCAAATATTGATATAATAACCATCATATCGAAGTAAATTTGGAGTCATGGATGATATGTTGTGTGGTCCTCCTACTATGACTCGGGAAAGCATGCAGTTTATTAGGCTACAGTTGTGGACCACCCATCATAGTGGTGAAGGTGCACGGTGATGAGCTTGATGCTCCTTTTCAATAAATATCAAATGTCTTATTCTGGTGACTGTCACGATCGTCGTCTGGAGAAGGAGAGGAGGACCAAGGTGCAGCGTGGTAAGTGTTCATTATTTTAATTAAAATATGAAACACTTGACAAAAAACAATAAACGAACAGTCCTGTAAGGTGAACACACAAAACAGAAAACAACCATCCACAAACACAGGTGGGAACAGGCTACCTAAGTATGATTCTCAATCAGAGACAACGATAGACAGCTGCCTCTGATTGAGAACCATACCAGGCCAAACACATAGAAATACAAAACAAGGACAACATAGAACACCAGACATAGAGTGCCCACCCAAACTCACACCCTGACCAACCGAAAAGAGACATAAAAAGGATCTCTACGGTCAGGGCGTGACAGTGACATGATGATTGATGCTTGGCTGCCTTTTGACAAGTAAAAATAATCTCTCTTTTGTTCATATTAATCTCATAATGTATGCTATACCTACACTGTATCTGCAAGCCAAGACCAGAGTGAGCACATAACCTATAATGCACAATTTATTGTGACAAAACTGTTAATAGAGTTGATAATGGGATGGAAAGCCATTTAACTTGTATTTTCTATTCAGGAATTTAACCACAAAAGGTATTTTTATGTGCATTTTTATGTCATCACACACAGCCTTTTATCAACAACAAGTGAATTTGATGGAAACACATCTCAGGTGAAAAACGTCACATTTTTTTATGCAGATTTTAGAATATTCACACGAAAATCAGTCCTGAATATAATTTTTTTAACAAAATAAAACAACTCTTGCCATGTTTTAACAATTACACATTCAATGGTGTTAGAATAATGTGCATATTCTATGTGAATTGCCCACAAATATTTACCTGGTTCTTTCCTGAAGTTTCTGCAATCATAGGGCTCCATTCAAACCTGTATTGCAGCATTTATGCTGTTTTCTGTGGTCAAATAAAATCATAGACAAGTGCAAAAGTACCAAGAGCAGTCTCCTCACAGATGCTTCTGTTCTTAGAATAAATAATAAAATACTTGTATTGTACAGGCATAGTGTCTTGCGCCCTGACTCTAGTACGGGCAGGTTGTGTAAAGTAAAGATACTGCATAAACATTGCTAAGGCAGATGTGACTGAATCTGCCACCTAGTCTCCATGGGTACTAACTCAAAAAAAGCCACTTTAACAAGTAGCAGAAGAATCCGAATAAAATCCTATTCCTATCTCATTTTCATCATGTCTAGATGGTAATTACCACAAACCAGGAGGTGATCACTCTTATGTGGACATGACCTTTCGATTACTCAGCAAATACCCGTGCGGTAACAAATTAGTAGGCTACTGTGGCCTAATCAATGGCAATTGCCTGTTAAACAAAGTCTTACATTCTTGTGCTTCTTGCTTTCACAACAGCACTGCCCAACTTTGTACCATTTCATTGGGCAAAAACTTGTTGAATCAACGTTGTTTCCAAGTCATTTCATATATTTATTTAATGTGATGACATTGAATCAACTTGTTTTGTATTTGCTAAAATTGTATTTGCTAAAAGTCATAAATGTAAGGGAATGTAGTCTTTTTTCACCCAACTTTTCACCTAAATCCAATGACATGATACATGTTTTTGTTGATTTTATATTGAATTGACATTAATTGACAACTCAAAATGTAAATTCAAAATAGACGTGCCCAGTGGGATGTGTTGTGTGGAGGAAATGGGAAGACAGTGATACAACAGTAGCATGTGTGAGCTCCATTTTCCCGTTCCATTTCTCACAGACAGTCTAACTCCTCTTTAATGTCACTGACTGCAGAACTGTTTCCTCCATACCAACTGCTTGAGGGTAAGAGGAGGGAGAGAAGAGAAGTGCTTGGCCATGCTCATAATGCATTGAATGAGTATTCAGCAGCACAGGTATTATTCGAGACATGTTATGTGAATGTGGAGTTAATATGGCCATCCGTGAGGCTTGACATTTGCAGCCATTTCTTTATCGAATGTTCAGCAGTCTAATAATGAATGACGAGGACAGATATAAATTATTCACATCCCCACTACAGTACCTTTTCATTAATCTATGAGGACTCTTCCAGCACTTCACCTTCATCCTAGCTATTAATAGCTCCTTACAAGAAACGGGGTGGTGGTACAAAGGTCATGAAGAGAATGTATTTTATAGGTGAGGTTTTGGTTTCACTGAGTCTGTGGAGACTGTTCAACCTAGATAAGAGACTTCTGTTGAGAGTCCATTTGATTTGCACAACAGCATACCACAGAGGGATGGAGCTGACGCTTGACTTAGGTAGTCCTGATGTGACCCATTCTTCAGTATCGTTACACTTACTCCTGAAGTTTGGAAGTGCTTCCTCACTATCAAAGGTATAACTGAAAGCATACCTTTACACAAAGCAATCTGTTCCCCAGCAAGGTCTAGTCATTGTCTGTTTCTCTGTTCTTAGTGGACAGATGTTCCAGGGCCATTCAGCCTTTAGGAGGAAAGCTGGCCCACTTATTACGACATAGCAGTTCTATTTCAAAGATTGTAAATGGCTTCAGTTGCTTTACAAAAGGCAAATGGACTTCTTGTAATTAGGCATAAAATGTGCTTTATTAAAATAAGCAAATATTTGCGATTGAAGCATTAAATGTTTTTAACATGTCCCTTATTAGCATAATTGGTCATTTGTTACTAACACCAGAATGACAATGAAGAACCAAAATATAAAAAACACAAACTAATGCATCACACTATGTGCAGTTTGGTGATTACTTATGCAAATTAGACTTCAGTGAACTGGGCAAACAGGCATAGCAAATGATGCTTGTGAACTGTGGGTAGACTAGATACAGTCCCTTAAATACTGTCCCTTACTGATGTGATATGGAATGTTTACAGCTGAACAATGAATGAATCATGGTACTGCCAGGAACCCAGGTACTTAGACCTCTGTATTTGGCGCTGGTGACGAGGTGATGCTGGAGTGGAAGGAGGGACATGCTTGACAACAGCAGCGCTGTTTTTGCATGTTACCGCTGAAGTTTGTTCAAGTCAGTTATAATTAATGTTCTGTCAACACATCATTTAAAAAGGCCCGAGGCCCCCTCTCCTGTAAGATATATCATTTGAGGTTTAGGCTGGATTACTTTGCTGCTCTGCTTCTTTCATAACCACGCATTTCTTTGTTCTTTCGTTTCCTGAGCTGGCCAGAGCTCCCTCTTGGTTCGGGAGCTCTTCTCTAGGTTGACACTGTCCCTGGTGAAGGAGTGATAACACCATAATGATTAACTTCAGAGAAACACGAGAAGAGAATGGAGTGAGAACACATTCTCATTTACAGCAACAACCTGGGGAATAGTTACAGGGGAGAGAAGGGGGGATGAATGAGCCAATTGGAAGCTGTGGATGATTAGGTGGCCATGATGGTATGAGGGCCAGATTGGGAATTTAAACAGGACACCATGGTTAACAACCCGACTCTTACGATAAGTGCCATCGAATCTTTAGTGACCACAGAGAGTCAGGACATCCGTTTAACATCCCATCCGAAAGACGGCACCCTAGACATGGCAATTTCCACAATCACTGCCCTCGGACATTGAGATACACAGTGCCTTCGGAAAGTATTCAGACCCCTTGACTTTTTCCATATTTTGTTATGTTACAGCCTTATTCTAAAATTGATCAAATAAAAAGATTTCCTCACCAAACTACACACAATACCAGATTATGACAAAGTGAAAACAGGTTTTTAGAAATGTTTGCAAATTTAAAAATGAGAAATACGTTATATACATAAGTATTCAAACCCTTTGCTATGAGACTCTAAATTTGAGATGATGTGCATCCTGTTTCCATTTATCATCCTTGAGATGTTTCTACAACTTGATTGGAGTCCATCTGTGGTAAATTCAATTGATTGGACATGATTTGGCACACACATGTCAAATTTGTTTTTTTTTACCTTTATTTAACTAGGCAAGTCAGTAAAGAACAAATTCTTATTTATAATGACGGCTTACCCCGGCCAAACCTGGACGACGCTGGGCCAATTGTGCGCCGTCCTATGGGACTCCCAATCACGGCCGATTGTCATACAGCCTGAATTCAAACCAGGGACTGTAGTGACGCCTCTTGCATTGAGATGCAGTGCCTTAGACTGCTGCGCCACTCGGGAGCCTAAAACACCCGAGGTCCCACAGTTGACAGTGTATGTCAGAGCAAAAAGCAAGCCATGAGGTCGAAGGAATTGTCCGTAGAGCTCCGAGACAGGACTGTGTCGAGGCACAGATCTGGTGCAGGGTACCAAAAAATGTCTGCAGCATTGAAGGTTTCAAGAACACAGTGGCCTCCATCATTTTTAAATGGAACCACCAAGACTCTTCCTAGAGCTGGCTGCCCAGCCAAACTGAGCAAATCGGGGGAGAAGGGCCTTGGTCAGGGAGGTGACCAAGAACCCGATGGTCACTCTGACAGAGCTCTAGAGTTCCTCTGTGGAGATGGGAGAACCTTCCAGAAGGACAACCATCTCTGCAACACTCCATCAATCAGGCCTTTATGGTAGAGAGGCCAGATGGAAGCCACTCCTCAGGAAAAAGGCACATGACAGCCCGCTTGGAATTTGCCATACCGAATCTCATACCATAAGAAACAAGATTCTCTGGTGTGATGAAACTAATATTGAACTCTGAAGAATGGTGGTGGCAGCATCATGCTGTAGGGATGTTTTTCAGCAGCAGGAACTGAGAGACTAGTCAGCATCAAGGCAAAGATTAACAGAGCAAAGTACGGAGAGATCCTTGATGAAAACCTGCTACAGAGAGCTGAGGACCTCAGACTGGGGTGAAGGTTCAACTTCCTACAGGACAACGACCCCAAGCACACAGCGAAGACAACGCAGGAGTGGCTTCGGGACAAGTCTCTGAATGTGCTTAAGTGGCCCATCCAGAGCCCGGAATTGGATCCGATCGAACATCTCTGGAGAGTCCTGAAAATAGCTGTGCAGCGACGCTCTCCATCCAACCTGACAGAGGATCTTCAGAGAAGAATGGGAGAAACTCCACAAATACAGGTGTGCCAAGCTTGTAGGGTCATACCCAAGAAGAATCGAGGCTGTAATCGCTGCCAAAGGTGCTTCAAAAAAGAAAAGTACTGAGTAAAGGGTTTGAATACTTGTGTAAATGTGATATTTCAACAATCTATTGTGTGTAGATTGATGAGGAAAAAAACGATTTAATCAATTTTAGAATAAGTCTAACGTAACAAAATGTGGAAAAAGTCAAGGGGTCTGAATACATTCCGAATGCACTGTATATATATATATATACAGTGGGGAGAACAAGTATTTGATACACTGCCGATTTTGCAGGTTTTCTTAAAAATCATACAATGTGATTTTCTGGATTTTTGTTTTAGATTCCGTGTCTCACAGTTGAAGTGTACCTATGATAAAAATTACAGACCTCTACATGCTTTGTAAGTAGGAAAACCTGCAAAATCGGCAGTGAATCAAATACTTGTTCTCCCCACTGTATATATATATTTTTTTTTGACCACAGGAAAGAGTGCCTCCTACTGGGCCTCCAACACCACTTCCAGCAGCATCTGGTCTCCCACAATCAAGTTTACATGAAAATAGCTAAAAAGCAACACATTTGAAGTTTTGGAATGGCTAAGTGAAAGTCCAGATCTAATCCCAATTGAGATGTTGTGGCAGGACTTGAAACGAGCAGTTCACGCTTGAAAACCCACAAATGTCGCTGAGTTCCCATGGAATAGTGGGACAAAATTCCTCCACAGTGAAGTGAGAGGCTGATCAACAACTACAGGAAGCGTTTGGTTGGAGTCGTTGCAGCTAAAGGTGGCACAACCAGTTATGGAGTGTATGGGGGAAATTCATTTTTCACACAGAGGCATTGGGTGTTGCCTAACTTTGTTTATGAAATAAATGAAGTATGTCATAGTTGTATTATTTGTTCACTCAGGTTCCATTTATCTAATATTAGGTCCATAAAAATAACAAGACGTGGGTACAAAACCCGTCGCGCACCAGTCAACACGTGCACAAGCACTTACAATAAACAATCTCACACAAAGACATGGGGGGAACAGAGGGTTAAATACACAACAAGTAATTGAGGGATTTGAAACCAGGTGTGAGGAAAAACACGACAAAACACATAGAAAATGAAAAGTGGATCGATGATGGCTAGAAGACCGGCGACGCCGACCGCTGAGCACCGCCCGAACAAGGAGAGGACCCGACTTCGGCGGAAGTCGTGACAGTACCCCTCCCCCCCTTGACACACGGCTCCAGCAGCGCGACGACGCCCGGCCTCGGGGACGACCTGGGGGGCGGGGCGCAGGGCGTTTCGGACGGAGACGGTGGAACTCCCACAGCATTGAAGGGTCCAACACGTCCTCCACCGGGACCCAGCACCTCTCCTCCGGACCGTACCCCTCCCACTCCACGAGGTACTGAAGGCCCCTCGCCCAACGTCTCGAATCCAGTATAGAACGAACGGAGTACGCTGGGGCCACCTCGATGTCCAGAGGGGGCGGAGGAACCTCCCGCACCTCAGACTCCTGGAGCGGGCCAACCACCACCGGCCTGAGGAGAGACACATGGAACGAGGGGTTAATGTGATAATCAGGGGGGATTTGTAACCTATAACAAACCTCGTTCACTCTCCTCAGGACTTTAAATGGCCCCACAAACCGCGGACCCAGCTTCCGGCAGGGCAGGCGGAGGGGCAGGCGGAGGGTCGAGAGCCAGACCCGGTCCCTCGGTGCGAACACCAGGGCCTCACTGCGGTGAAGGTCTGCGCTGGTTTTCTGGCGCAGCACGGCCCGCTGGAACATGGGCGGCGTCCCATGTCTCCTCCGCGCGCCTGAACCAGTCGTCCACCGCAGGAGCCTCTGTCTGACTCTGATGCCAAGGCGCCAGAACCGGCTGGTACCCCAGTACGCACTGGAAGGGGGAGAGGTTAGTGGAGGAGTGGCGGAGCGAGTTCTGAGCCATCTTGGCCCAGGGCACGAATGCTGCCCACTCCCCCGGCCGATCCTGGCAATACGACCGCAAAAACCTGCCCACATCCTGGTTCACTCTCTCCACCTGCCCATTACTCTCGGGATGAAACCCCGAGGTAAGGCTGATCGAGACCCCCAGACGTTCCATGAACGCCTTCCAGACCCTCGAAGTGTACTGGGGACCTCGATCAGACACTATATCCTCAGGCACCCCATTGTGCCGGAAGACGTGCGTAAACAAGGCCTCCGCAGTCTTTTTTAGAGAATACTGGGTTCTGAGGACCAAAGGGGGAAAGTGATCCTGAATAGCCTGCCATATGAGGTAACAATGTCAAGACAGTCAGGGCTTTAAATACCTCTCTTCAATCGCTGTGTCATGGAAGGATAATTACCATCATCATCCCCACCATTTAAGAGGAGAAGAACAGACAAGGAAAAATACTGATTACATAAGTCTGCTGTTAACTGCGGCCATATTGATATAGCACGCAGTGAAAGGTATGCTGCTTGTAAGTAGGCAGACATTTGTGACATAAATTTTCATATAAATGATTCTCCATAATGTGTCATCTCCTCCAGCTTGGCTAGCACAATTAATTGTCCTATTTAGGACAGAGATGAGGAGGCATGAGCCATCACAGACATCTACATCAGCCTGTCAGTCAAAAGGAGATTTCCCTAAATGAATATAATTAAAGGTCCAATGCAGCCATTTTATCTCAATATCATATACTGTCTGGGTAACAATTGAGTACCTAAATGTGATTGTTTTCAATTAAAATGGTAAAAAAAAAATAGTAGAGCAAGCAATAATTTGTCTAGTACTGTATGGGTGTGATCTGAGTGGGGAGGAGAAAACTGAAAACTAGCTGTTATTGTCAGAGAGGTTTGGAACTCTCATTCTTATTGGGTCTATTAACTCATTTACAGCATGATCACCAAAACAGGCTGAAATTTCAAGCGGTCTTTTCAAACAGCTCTTACACTAAAAGGGCATTATCATAATGTTCACAATTTCACAGTATTATTCCAACCTTATGGTGTGGAAATATATACAAAAGACATGAAAATCATGTTTTTGACTGCCCTGGGCCTAGTCCCTTAGCACATACAACTGTCAACGGGGCTGCAACTGGTTTCTGGTTCGAATCCCTGAGCCAGCAAGGTGGAAAAATCTGCCGTTCTGCACTAGAGCAACAACAACTGCTCCCTGGGCGCCGTGGATGTCAATTAAGGCATTCCTCCACACCTCTCTGCGGAAGACACATTTCGGTTGAATACATTCAGTTGTGCAACTGACTAGGTGTCCCCTTCCCTCAATATGTAAAATGTATGCTCTTTAAATGTGTCTTTATATGATAGTATTTCTGAGTATCATATTTAGCAGTGCACAATTGTTACAATTCTCCAGCTTTCGGATGTAATATTTCCGTTTTCACTGAATAGTCTATTTTGATTTCTCCCTGTCTGCATGTCTGTGCTGTGTTATCCAATAGGACACATGCTGTGTCATGGGGTTACACAGCAGTCAGATATTATACCACAGTGTGATTCATCAACCTGACCTAGGAGTGTGAGATAGGCCCTAAGGGCACCTTAGCCATACTAAGCTCAGTGCAGTGAGCACATCTGTCTCTAAGCAACTCTGCTCTGTATTATGCAATGGTTTCTCTCTCTCTCACACACACACACACAGAAGTTTTCTGTTAACTGTTGTCTCCAGACCTGAACAACCTGTCCATCAAAAATGCTTAACTTAGAACCAGAGATGACAATATAGGGCTGATCCACAGCCAGTTCAAATGCCCACACAAGTGACCTAAAGTTACACTATGGTGCCATCTGGTGGATGTATTTTCCAATGCTCAATTCTCACATGGACAGTTATACAGGCCTTTTTGGCCCTGTATGGAGTGGCTGTGGATCCAACTTCTCTGGAACCCACTTCCTGACAGCAAAGGTACAAAGCTTCTGCACATGTGTGGGATGCTCTACTGTTCACACAGAGAGAATCTCAATTGCATACTTCTCACGTCCTTGCTCCTCGCCTTCTTCCCAAAACCAATTGGAGGAGAAGGCCAAAGGAGAGGGATCTGTGGCTTTCTCATCCAATGGGTTTTGAGAAGAAGGCGTGGAGAGAGGAGTATGCAATTGAGATTCTCCCACAGTCTCTGCTCTAGCCAACTGTTGGGCTGCCAAGAGAACAGGCTATTCTGACAAATGTTGCTTGTTTAATAAAGTTAGATCAAAGCTGAATCAATGTCAATGATAGTCTCCTACATACTGTAACAGAGCCTCGGCCTAAGGTCTGTACACGTGTCAGCAATTTCCTTATCCTGCAATCCTGGCTGATATCCTATTGAGGTGAATGGATATTTTGTAGGAATTTTTATCCTGTGTTAACGTTCTCAAAATCTACAGACCTACTACCTACTATGCAAATCTTGTGTTGGCAGATTTACTGTATCTTCCCAGTACACAACACAGGCCTAAATTGTTGCATTGACAGCATGGATTGATTATTGCTGTGCAAATACATTAATTATTTTCTTTATCTCGGAAAATCAGGTTTGAATAGGCATCTGTAGGTACTAAGCATTGTCTTCTGTCCAGTAGAGACTGCTCTGGTACAGTTGTGGAAAGCATGCAACCTGGACTCAGGGGTAGACTTAACATAGTTAACAAAAATCCAGGACATTCAAATTAGTATTATATGTTACATTTGGTATGGTATGTATTCATTTTGGGATGTCCATCATCCATTTCATATGATACACTATATATACAAACGTATGTGGACCCCCCTTCGAATTAGTGGATTCGGCTTTTTCAGCCATACCCGTTGCTCCAGCCATGCAATCTCCATAGTCAAACAGTGGCAGTAGAATGGCCTTACTGAAGAGCTTAGTGACTTTCAACATGGCACCATCATAGGATGCCACCTTTCCAACAAGTCAGTTTGCCAAATTTCTGCCGTGCTAGAGCTGCCCTGGTCAACTGTAAGTGTTGTTTTTGTGAAGTGCAAATGTCTAGGAGCAACAACAGCTCAGCCACAAAGTGGTAGGCAACACAAGCTCACAAAACGGGACCGCCGAGTGCTGAAGAGTGTAGCGCGTAAAAATCGTTTGTCCTTGGTTGCGACACTCACTGCCAAGTTCCAAACTGCCTCTGGAAGCAACGTCAGCACAAGAACTGTTCATTGGGAGCTTCAAGAAATGGGTTTCCATGGCCGAGCAGCTGCACACAAGCCTAAGATCACTATGCGCAATGCCAAGCATCGGCCGGAGTGGTGTATAGCTCGCCACCATTGGACCCTGGAGCAGTGGAAGCGCGTTCTCTGGAGTGATGACTCACCCTTCACCATCTGGCAGTCTGACGGACAAAGCTGGATTTGGCAGATGCCAGGAGAAAGCTACCTGCCCGAATGCATAGTGCCAACTGTAAAGTTTGGTGGAGGAGTAATAATGGTCTGGGGCTGTTTTTCATGGTTTTGGCTAGGTCCCTTAGTTCCAATGAAGGAAATCTTAACGCTACAGCATACAATTATATTATTGATAACTCTGTGCTTCTAACTTTGTGGCAAGTTTGAGGAAGGCCCTTTCCTGTTTTAGCATGACAATGCCCCCGTGCACAAAGCGAGGTCCATACAGAAATGGTTTGTCGAGTTCGGTGTGGAAGAACTTGACTGGCCTGCACAGAGCCCTGACCTCAACCCCATCGAACACCTTTGGGATAAATTGGAACCCCGACTGTGAGCCAGGCCTAATCACCCAACATCAGTGCCCGACCTCGCTAATGCTCTTGTGGCTGAATGGGAGCAAGTCCACGCAGCAATGTTCCAACACTCTAGTGGACTGCATTCCCAGAAGAGTGGAGGCTGTTATAGCAGCAAAGGGGGAATCAACTCCATATTAATGCCAATAATTGTGGAATGAGATGTTCGACAAGCGGTTGTCCACATACTTTAGGTCATGTATTGTATGTTACGAATTGCAATTCATACAATATGTTACGAATTTGTAATATGTTGGATATTTCTTGTGGCTAATGTTAACTAGCTGGCTTGGTGGCTAACGCTAATGTTAGCTAGGTGGCTAACATTAGTTAGACTAGGGGTTAAGGTTTGGGTTCAAGTTGGGTAAAGGTTAGTGGAAAAGTTAGCTAGCATGTTAAGTAGTTATAAAGTAGCTCAAAAGTAGTAAGTAGTTGCTAATTAGCTAAAATGCTAAAGTTGTCCGTGATGAGATTTAAACACACAATCTTTGGGTTGCTACCTGTTTGTGTTATACACAGTCCTTCCATTTTTGCCTTAAGTAACCTTCTGTCTTATATAACCATACCACTTCACTGTTGTTTAATGGGCATTTAATTTCTATTCATGATACTGCCCATCTTTTATATTTATTCTTCTGGAATGAAACACATGAATGCTAAGTCGCAGAGAAAGCTATTTGCTACTCATGCTACAACTGCATTTTATGAGTAAGCCTAGACAACCATAGGCCTATAAGCCTACAATCATCATTGTGTTTTGATCCACAGGCAGAAGAATTTGAGTATTCTCAAGAACTATGATCATCAGCTGGTAAATTATTAGCCAATTTGTTATCTCTTAAATAGTCAACTGTTTTATTTTAACACAATCTCTTATTGATATCAATGCTGCATTATTTCATGATGTGACCCTAGCACTTTGTGCCCACTTGTCCTCACAGGGTAACCTCAGGGCAGATAGCCCTTTCCCAACCTATGTGCCAGTGTTCTCTGACCATCTCCCCAATACCACCAACCAAATGTTTGGTTCTGGGCAGGGAGCTGTTGAGAATGGATTAGCTCTTAACTAGCAGCTATGTTAAGTGCAAGCAGGGTACAGATAAGCAGCCTTGCTACCATCAGCAGGACATAAGACTTTCCCAATATACTATCAGCCACACCTTCCTAAAGAGTGCATATCAGATGGCTATGTTCCTTGAATTGAGGTTTTACTCATATTCTTTGGATCCTTGCTTGACAGTAGGAGCACAACTTTTATTAATTTCTTCAATAAATCAATTCTAACTGATAAATGTGTTTCACCAGTGAATAGTTTGCAAATTGCCAATATATTTATTATAGACTCTATGTTGCTCAGAAAAGTATGCAATTTTTGTAACATTTCTGTTATATTCCTAAATAGATCAACCAGCCATATGCTTCAACCTGAAGATAATGTATAGGCAATATTTGTAATGAAATTAGATGGTGCTATTTTCCACATTCATTTGTGGACGCCGCAGCCCGTCTGGTGTTCAACTTTCCCAAGTTCTCTCACGTCACCCCGCTCCTCCGCTCTCTCCACTGGCTTCCAGTTGAAGCTCGCATCCGCTACAAGACCATGGTGCTTGCCTACGGAGCTGTGAGGGGAACGGCACCTCCGTACCTTCAGGCTCTGATCAGGCCCTACACCCAAACAAGGGCACTGCGTTCATCCACCTCTGGCCTGCTCGCCTCCCTACCTCTGAGGAAGTACAGTTCCCGCTCAGCCCAGTCAAAACTGTTCGCTGCTCTGGCACCCCAATGGTGGAACAAACTCCCTCACGACGCCAGGTCAGCGGAGTCAATCACCACCTTCCGGAGACACCTGAAACCCCACCTCTTTAAGGAATACCTAGGATAGGATAAAGTAATCCTTCTAACCCCCCCCCTTAAAAGAGTTAGATGCACTATTGTAAAGTGGTTGTTCCACTGGATATCATAAGGTGAATGCACCAATTTGTAAGTCGCTCTGGATAAGAGCGTCTGCTAAATGACTTAAATGTAAATGTAAATTTGGGATTGAGGCATACCTGGAGCTACACAACAGATGATGAACTGAATTATCAATGGGCTTGTAAATGATGAACACATCAAAGCTATGTGAACATGATGAACTATCTTGAGCAGCCATCTTCAGATACAGTAGAACATACGTCGTAGACTCATCTGACACTGCCTGGAGATAGCGGTCTGCAACTCAATAAACTGCCCCTGCATGTTGTTCAGCTGCCCCTGCATGTGGGTCATCGACTGGTTTAAAATGTTCAGCAGGACCTGAATCTCCGGCATAGATGAAATCAGGTGGCTCAACAGATTTAGATGAAGACAGAGGCTTAATGCCCATTTGACCATCTTTGGGATTCTTTCTCACTTTCTCACCAATCAATAATCTGGTGCCTCTGGCTGGTCCCAAATTTAAAAGTGGAACATGAATTGCATAATTCAAGTCAGGAGTGTGTCCCGAAGTTGATGGGTTTATTGAGCCCATCGCCACTCTCCGGAAGTCACCCTAGGAGTTTCGTTAGCAACATGTGAGAATGTTGGGCTCTCTGGGTTAGTTGGTAGGGGCAAGGAGGTGGTTTCGGATTCACCCAAGGGGCCAGGGTCAGTGTTGCCAACTAATTTTCAGGGTAAGTTGCTAGAGGCAGGTTGATTTGTTGCTAAAAGTTGCTAAATGACGTTGTGACGTCATTGCGTGATAACTTAAACTGCGTCATTACGTAGAATACACAATAACGTTACTCAAATTGACTGGCCATCTCAGCGAAAAATATGATCTGACATTTGTTCAGGTACAGACTCCCACTCTTTTCTGTACAATTTTGATTCAGCCATGTTGATTGATGTTGTAAGTTCTGTTCAAGATCAAACATTCGTGATCAACTATATTCATTGGGTTTGGCTCGTCGAACAGTACTGCTGCTGCAGTCAGCCAACAATGATTTGCAATTTGCTGAAATTGCTGCTGGCCTGCTGCTGCCTGTGCACGAGCTGAGCGCCTGCTGCTGACGTCACTCACAATGCACTTTTGCAGCATGGCACGTGTGTTGTGACTGAGTGTGACGGAGAAAATCGTTTTTTTTTTTATTTTTTTATTTTTTTATTTAACCTTTATTTAACCAGGTAGGCAAATTGAGAACACGTTCTCATTTACAATTGCGACCTGGCCAAGATAAAGCAAAGCAGTTCGACACATACAACAACACATAGTTACACATGGAGTAAAACAAACATATAGTCAATAATACAGTGAAAAAAAAATAAAAAAATAAAAAATAAGTCTATATACAATGTGAGCAAGTGAGGTGAGATAAGGGAGGTGAAGGCAAACAAATATATGTATAAATAAATAAAATAAATAAATAAAAATATAAAAGGCCATGGAGGTGAAGTGAATACAACACAGCAAGTAAAATAAAACTAAAAAAAAACCCTGGAATGGTTGGTTTGCAGCGGAAGAAAGTGCAAAGTAGAGACAGAAAATAATGGGGTGCAAAGGAGCAAAATAAATTAATAAAATAAATACAGTAGGTAAAGAGGTAGTCGTTTGGGCTAAATTGTAGATGGGTTATGTACAGGTGCAGTAATCTATGAGCTGCTCTGACAGCTGGTGCTTAAAGCTAGTGAGGGAGATAGGTGTTTCCAATTTCAGAGATTTTTGTAGTTCGTTCCAGTCATTGGCAGCAGAGAACTGGAAGGAGAGGCGTCCAAAGGAAGAATTGGTTTTGGGGGTGACTAGAGAGATATACCTGCTGGAGCGCGTGCTACAGATAGGTTTTTGTGTCATTTAGAAGGAAAATGTGTGCATTTTAGCGTTTGAGTCACTTTTCAAAAGTTGCTAAAAGTTCAAAATCCATTTTTAAAAGTAGCTAAATTTGTTGCTAGGTGCTGTTTGAAAAGAAAGTTGCCAGGGTAGTCTGAAAGCATCACTGGCCAGGTTTCAGTACTGGAAGCACGGTTCGGACTGCTCCTACAGTTTTGCTTCAGTACTGCATTTTAACTGACGCCAGGCCCAGAAAGACAATTTCCATAGACGGCCACATAGAGAAGTCAGATTAGAAAATTCCAAATAAGAATCTTTAGTCAACAGTTTTATGCACAAAACATTCATTGAATTATTAAAATAATCATCGCTGAGGCCGATTTTACTCCATCACACACCCGAAGATATTAATATTTTATATTCACCCAATGTCTGACATGTTTTTGGATGACGTGATGATGTAATTTCTGCTAGCGCTGCTGCCTGTGTGCACTGAGTGCTAGTGCGCATGTGATGTTGGTCCATATAAACCGGATGCAACCCGGATATGAATCAGTGTATGCGAACATGAGTAGATTACTTTCAAAACAACGGTCGGACATCTTGGACCCAGTCTCCACCCAGTCTCCAGTTCTTATCATATTGTACCTCAGGGGATTCACCGCTTGAGTACTCACAGGAAAGGTATCCATGATTCCATGATGTTCAGTCAATGAGCATTATGGGTAATGTAGTCAGATTAATGGAGTGACTGGCAAATGCTGATTTTGGACTGAGACCCAGCCAGGATTTATGCCAGGATGAGCCAAATAGATTATGCATAAACGCATTTCATCAATCAGTGTCTGTGTAAATATCTATCTCCGTGGTGGGAGACCAGTCAGGCCACCTATCCAGGTCGGAATATAACGTTGCAATTATGGTAAACTCAAGTTCACTGAATTGATTAATTACAGAGTTCGTTTTTTGACTGAGTGTTCCGAACTAAAAGCAAAAGTAGGCAATGGTTTGTCTTGACAAATCCCACTGGGCACAGACATCAGTTCAACTTCTAGTTTTGATTTACATTTGGTTGAGTTGTCAAATAACGTGAATTCAACGTGAAAGCAACAAAAAATGTCACCATGTCAATGGATTTAGGTTAAAAGTTGGGTGAAAAAAAGACAAAATACTATGTTGATTACTTTTTTGCAAATCCAATCAGTTCTCCATGTTGATTCAACGTCCTCACATAGTTTTTCTTGGTTGAAATGGCGTGGAAACAACAATGATTCAACCAGATTTTGCCCAGTGGAATGCTTACCTTGCCAACTCGCAGTGTTGGAAAAATCACTCAAGTGTCATCTTGATTAAAAGGAAAGATACCTTAATAGAAAATTACTCAAGTAAAAGTGAAATACTACTTGAGTAAAAGTTTAAAAAAGTTTTAAATGTAATTAAGTACAGGGGTGGAAAATCACAAAATTGGCATACTTAATTTTTTGGTCTTTTACCCCCTATTTTGTGATATTCAATTACGATCTTGTCTCATCGCTGTAACTCCCCAATGTGCTCTGGAGAGGCAAAAGTCGAGTCATGCGTCCTCCGAAACATAACCCGCCAAACTGCGCTTATGAACACCCGCCCGCATAACTAGCTGCACCAATGTGCCGGAGGAAACACCGTTCAACTGACGACCAAGGTCAGCCTGCAGGCGCCCAGGCCACCACAAGGAGTCGCTAGAGCGTGATGAGCCTTGTAAAGCCACCCCAGCCAAACCAACCCCTAACGACACAGCCTGGGATTGAACCCTGGTCTGTAGTGACGCCTCAAGCACTGCCTTAGACCGCTGCGCCACTAGGGAGGCCTCTAAATTGTCATACTTGAGTAAAAATTTTATGTAAAAGTAAATACTATACATCAAATTCCTTGCATTAACCAAACCAGATGACATTCCAACAGTCAGAGAAAATTTACAAACGCATTATTTGTGTTTAGTGAGTCCGCCAGATCAGAGGCAGTAGGGATGACAATGCATTAAATTGATAGGTGCATAAATTGGACCATATTGCTGTGTTGCCTGAGAATTCAAAATTTTAAAAGTACTTTTGGGTGCCAGGGAAAAAGTATGGGGGGAAAAGTACATATTTTGTTTAGAAATGTAGTGGAGTAAAAGTTGTCTAAAATATAAATAGTAAAGTACAGATAACCAAAAAAACTACCGAAGTAGAGCTTCAAAGTATTTTTACTTAGTTACTTTACACCACTGCTGACGCGTATTCACACCCCTTTACTTTTTTCAAATGTTGTTGTGTCACTGGCCTACACACAAAGAGATGAGGAATAGAGCTAACACAGGCAAAATCCTAGAGGAAAACCTGGTTCAGTCTGCTTTCCAACATACACTTGGAGACAAATTCACCTTTCAGCAGGACAATAAACTAAAACACAGGCCAAATATACACTGGAGTTGCTTACCAAGAAAACATTGAATGTTCCTGAATGGCGTAGTTAGTTTTGACTTAAATTGTCTTGAAAATATATGTCAAGAGTTGAAAATGGCTGTGTAGCAATGATCAACAACCAACTTTACAGAGTTTAAAGAATTTAAAAAATAACAATATGTTGTACAATCCCAGCTCTTAAGGCTTGTTCACATTGAAATTTTGCAATTAGCACAATTAGATTTATGAGGTAAAATTGTTTTTCTTTATCCTTATTATAGTTAAGGAAAACGAGCAGCACATTCTCCCCCCAAAAAACAAAAGTCATCAAGAATATTAACAATAATAAAACTATGAATATCTTTCCATAATTTCTTTACATGTAGACAATGCCAAAATAAACGCAATACTGTTTCTGGATGCTCAACACAAAAAGTACAGTTAACGTTAATGTCTTTTTTGAGTTTCTTCAGGTAATGATTCGCAGGGTAATACTTTTGGATCATTCTGAAAGAGAGCTCTATGAACTTGTTAACAAGCATGTATTTGTGTGGTAAAAAGAGGGTGGTGTCATCTGCAAGCTGACTTATGATAATATCTCTGTCAGCAATAGAGATCCCTTTTATATCGTTGGATTTAACAAAACTTGTAAGAAGTTGGTTTGCAAGCAGGAAGAGGTAAGGTGAAATTGGGCAACCTTGCCTAATTTCTCTTATCAAATCAAATCTAGGAGAAGTGCCATGCTTTAATTTTAATGGAACTGTTCCCATTCATATAAAGAGTTTTAATAGTACTACAAAATAATTAGCCAAAACCACATTTCTCAAGGGAAAGAAATATAAACTCATGTTCCACTGTATCAAAGGCTTTATAAAAGTCTAAGAAAACAATTAAACTCTTCGGAGATTAGATCAGAATAGTCAATAATGTCTTACACCACTCGGATATTATTAGATATACACTACCGTTCATAAGTTTGGGGTCACTTAGAAATGTCCTTGTATTTGAAAGAAAAGCACATTTTTTGTCCATTAAAATAACATCAAATTGATCAGAAATACAGTGTAGACATTGTTAATGTTGTAAAAGACTGTTGTAGCTGGAAACAGCATTTTTTAAAGAAATGTTAAAGATCTGTCATTCTCATTGAAAGCAAGTCTAAGAAGGATAGATCTGTTCTATGTTCGCTATTTATATGCTTCCCGTTCTTGAATTTAATTTTTGTGTCTTTTACTTTTGGTTTTGTACACCAGCTTCAAACAGCTGAAAATACAATATTTTTGGTTATTGAAAATATATTTCATAGATGGTTCAATGATGCTTGTTTTGTGACAAAAACTGAAATTAGGCAAACTATTAGAATTTTTGCAACCAGGAAATGGCAGGGCGATTTTTGCTTATTGCACCTTTAATTTGTGGATGTCCATCATCCATTGTGTATGATATGTTGCGAATTACAATTCGCATGATATGTTACGAATTGCAATTCCTACAATATGTTACGAATTTGCAAAACGTATGATATATTACCAATTCCAATTTGTTGTGGCTAACGTTAGCTAGGTGGCTAACACTAACGTAAGCTAGGTGGCTAACGTTAGGTAGGCTAGGGGTTAGGGTTGGTTAAGGTTAGGAGTTAGGTTAAAGGGTTAAGGTTAGAGTTAGGTGTTAGCTAACATGTAGTTGTCTGAAGAGGTTACAGAAGACATAAATGCAAAAACTGTCCCACTTTTTCTGAATTCACTCAAATAACACTACTAATGACAGTATTACAAGAAAAAAATTAACAGGATATAGTACTACAAGATCCAGAGCCCTGACTAACCTAAGTACAGGGGGTCCCTTATGTAAACTGGATCTCTTTCCTTCATTGGAAAAGCCTATAAAATTGTCCCACTTTATCTACTCCATGCTGTCCTACTTTAGCTAGCTAAGGTTGGTAAAGTGGGACAACAAAAAATGACAATTACTAAATATAAACATAATATTGGCAACTTGTTTATGTATTTTGATGCACCAGTACACAGTATGTACATTTACATCACAATTTGGGACAGTGCATTATTTATGACAGTTTTATAATCTTAACATCAAAACAGAAAAAAAGCTATGTCACTGATCTTACTGTGAGCTTCCTGAAGTGATGTGGCTTGAACATGCGGTTTCTCTGCAAAGGCTTAGTAACAATAGTTTTGATTTGTCAGACCAAAAAACAAATGGGTCAAGATTAAGCTGTCACTGTTTATATGATGTCCCACTCTTTTTGAATTCATCCTAGAGGTTTGATTGATGTGTGGTTGTGTTCAACTCCCCACTCTGAAATCCATAAAAAGGCTTAAAGCCCATCACGTTCCACATCAAATTGAATTGAGATTACATGTACTACACCACTAAAACTACTGTATGTAGCCTACATTATCCTATGAGGATCATATTTCCAATACCAGAATCATGGCAATGGAAAACACAATAAAACACTGAGTGTACAGTAGACTTTGAAATCCACTGTAACACAATACAATGACTAATTAAAATGTATTGAATAAACCCCCTACATTAGGCTACAAATAAAAGTTTTTTTCTGAAAGAGTGTAATTAAATTATAATTGTCTGTTTGAACGATGCTGAGTGAATGACGTTTCAAGCGTCTCTGCCTCACACTAGAAAACAATTAGGATATTCTGATTGAAAAATGTGTATACATTTTGCGCAAAGTTCATAATATTGGAGAGAGAGAAAATACTCTCCAAAATATCGATTTAAAGCCACCGTCTAAAATATTCCTATAAATTAAAATGATAGGTACCGGTAATTATAATAACTTTCAATTTCAAAATTTGTTTTACTACGGATGGGATTTGGGGTAAAAAAACAACAACATAGGGGTGGGGTAATGTGTGCGGAAGTGAAATCAAAACTCCGTGCAAGCCACCTCGATCCTGTGATAGTTAGTAGTCGTTAGTGATCTGTGAGCCAAAGGTCGATAGATCTTCATATAATTGTGAAATCATGGAATCAGACAAGGTACTACATGCCGCTAACTTTAGCACACTGTTTGTGTGCATGGTGCTAAAGTTTCCGCAAATATTTGTTTTGATGCGCGCGAAATCGACAACGGGTGTCAGCCTCAACAGTCTTCTGCTGGAGCTAACCGGGTATGTTTTACAAAGCAGCGCATGGTTATATTATACTCCGTCCTAATATCTGCCTTTTTAGGTTCTATTAATGTGTAATTGGTTGTTTCTTGATGTTTGCATGGTGGTTTAATTGTAGACTAGAAATCTAATTATATGTGATAATACATAATTGGAACGCTTGCGGATACAGTGTAGCCGACAACATCATGCATAAATTAAGTTGCATTGTATCGAGTAAACCCATGATATGCAATAAACTTCCTGCGTGCTATGGTTGACTCATGTAAGATGAAAGTAAATAGACATTCAGAAAAATTACAACAAACCATACATTAAATCATGATGACTGTACAGACCATGTTGCAGTGTTGCTCTGAATTGAAATATCCTTGTTGCGGGCAAGTATTTATCAGATTTGGTTCAGCATCAGATTAAAGATGGCCCAGGGAATTTGACCTCATCCACCCAGATGGCAGTCTGCCTATTTTGTGATAAAAAATCAGTGTGTTTGCTTGTTCTAATGGACATGGAGAAGCTCTATCTTTGTGAGACAGTAAATATATAAATGTGAAGAATATCAGTTATCATCCTCCACAGCTCACTGGATCCTGACACTCTGCCAGAATTACACTGGCTCTCAGGCATGGAAGGAGTGGTAGGCCTTCAGCATGGGTATTTTACAGTCTGCCTGCTACTTTACATGACTCATCATGGTTTGTTGACGTTGCAGTCCCTAATCTCTCCTTTAAGCAACACATCATCCTTTCACTTCTCTCATATCCCGCTTGCTCGAAGCTCATTGCACCATATCACGATACACACCTAACTTTGTTATTGTTCTAAGGAACATTCTCTAATTTGGATCCTGAAGCATTATCGTATGAAAATGCCCTTAAATACAGCGCATGGTTGGGTCAGGTGTGAATATTCCATCATCAGGTTGCTCCCTTGCAGATCCACGGCTTGCTTGTTCACTTTGTGTTCCCTGTTGTACCTACACGTAATTCTTTATCTTCCATAAACTTAATAACACATCTTGTTTTAGGTTCATTGTGTTTGTCACCTACCAGATGTACTATGACTACCCACCCCCAACCTACTTGGAGTACCCCATCCTCATTGCTCAAGGTGGGCCATCTTTCTACCCTTTGGTAAAGGTGAAATTTCCTGTTCATTCATTTAATGAAATAGTCCTGTTTCCCTGTTAACAATACTCTCCAGAAAATAATCCAACCACATTGTTAGCTGCTGACTTATCTTGCATCCCTTCAGGGTTGTTGCTAACCACAAATGGTAAAAAATTAAGATAATCTATTGTGGTTGTAACTCCGGGTATTCGTCCCCCAAACCTACAGTGGGTGACAATGCACTAGCCTTGCATACCTGATCTCTGTATAAGTGTGTTACAGTGAGTTACAGCATGTTCTTTTAATCCTGTTGTGTGCCATTATTTGTCCCAGATGTCATCCTCCTGCTCTTGATTCTACATTACAATGGCAGCCTGAAGCAGAGTCTGATCTATGCAGTTGTGTATCCTTCCCTGCTCATGCAGCAAAACAAAACACACACACACACACTCCTGATTTACATAATGCTAACATTTTGGAAATTGGTAGCAGATCCTTGACATGGCTTGATCAGGTTTATGGGGGGCTGGCAACTACTCACTGTGCAGAAGTGGATAATTGATTTGGCCATGGTAAGTAGAAGACTGAGGAGAGATGTGAAAAAGAGCAGTAGGTTATTCAGACAGTCAATTTCCACAATGCCAGAAAGTATATTGAAAGTATATTGTATTATGAAGAACAGCTTGATCAAATTGTTTCCATAGCCAAATATAGATATAGCACCAGTCAATGATGAAATAACATTGAAAGATCTTTTGACATGATGCAAGTTATCTTAATCAATTGCTTACCTTTCCATCTCTCTCAGAGCCTGTGTACATTCATCAGTGCTGGCAGTAAGTTTGCCCAGCTCCAATGCCTGTGGCAGTCCAAGGACTCAGGCCAGGTTAGCGCCCTCTCCTGGGGTATGGCTACCTACACATGTTTTGGTGAGTGAACCATTCTAAACCACACACACACATAGGCCGTAGCCCTTACAGATCTGTAAGGATATAAGTATGAGCGATACAGCAGCAAATTGGAGCTATGACCAAGTGCCTGCCTAGGTGATCTCGCAACCACCGTGATGAAGATAGTCATGGAATGTAATAATGTCAACTGTCTTGTTTCAGCAAGGATTTACACCACCAGTGTGACAACTGGAGACATGCAGGGTAAGTCAGTCCTGCCACTGCAATTATCAGGTGTTGGCTGGAGAATGAAAATGTATGTTATTACTCGTCATTACATTAGTGTGCAGCAGCATGTGTTTCTAACATCTGTTTTGTCTTCCGCTGTCCACAGTTCTGGTGCGATTTATTGTCATGGCACTGCTGAATTCATGGGTGCTAGCTACAGTCTTGTACTACAGGAAAAGGTCTGGGGAAGTACAGAAGAAGCAGGATTAAGTCTCCTGTCACAAACAGTTATTACCTCCAATGTCTAAAACTGGACAATTTGTCTGCACTCCCTCTTTCAATGTATAATTTCACCCAGACATGAAGCTGAAGACTGTGTGTGACAAATGGACAGGTGGCAACCCAACCATTTTGATATCAAAAGGGTTCTCTTTTCTAAAAAGTTTGGTACCATTCTTTTTAACATTAATGCTGGTTATAAGACCGGCAATTAAACATTCAATTTGGCTGTATTCTCAGTTTGACAACAGGTCAAGTTAGTGCAAAATAAAAAAAAGTGTTGAGCGTGTTAATCCTTTCTTTTGAGATGCAGATGTTTCTCAGGATAAAACATTAAACAGCTGTAACTTTCAACTTATTTTCTAAAGATTTTAATCAATAAACCATACCACCTTTGAAATAGTGGCCTTCTGTTATTAGCGAATATCGGAAAGCATACATTTTCACCATATCTATAAAACTATTTGACTGGTATATGCAGATATCACACAGGACAGTGGTTAATAACTTATTTTTGGTATAGAAAAGACAACATACACCTCAATGACCTAAACCAGAAGGCACATACATTTCTTTATTGTAGCAATATCAAACATGCATTCTGGATGAAGCGCCTTTAAATACAAAGTGGACAAGGCAGTATAAATAATACAATGTGCACTGTATGTCATGTAAAATATTGTATATTAATATGTATAAAACGTGCTTTTCAGAAGCTTGAATAAAGGAGAGCACACCATCACTCTCCACCTGAAATATGAGCCAGATGCACACCACGTGCCAAGAGGAATTCTTTACAAAAATATCAGAAACATTCAAAAAGCTTCCATTACATGTTACTGTTCAATACTTTCAGCTTGTGAATGAATACATTTGTAGAGACTTTTTCCATCTTTATTTAAACAAAGATAAGTAAACTTGATGTTCCCCTCTTCCATGGAGAAAAATAAAAGTCTTACTCCGGGTGGACTTCCCAAAAGGCATGTAGGCAACAGCACAGAGACGATTTTGAAGATGGTAGGGGCGCCCTCCAAGTAGATTTTGAATAGAAAATAAACTGCATAATTTCTAAGTCATACAATACTCGTGCTTCATCTCTGGTTTGCTCAGATGTACATCCAAACAATGAAGGAGTCAAGCTACGGTATTAATGCTGCATTCAGCTGGTGTATTAAACATTTCCCTCTTATAAATTGTCATGCTGCAAGTACATTAAGGCAATGCCAGGGTGAAGTGCTATTAGGTAAATGTTAGCATCTGAACTTCAGCTCTATCCACCTACCAGTTTACAGTATAGTTCTCCTTGTGGGCGTAGTGTTCTGCACTAGATACTTACGATGGCTTGTAATCATCAACTGTATTATTGAAAGAATTGTCTTTGCCACGAACATTCAGGTTGGCAGATCACCTCAAACCTCATCTCTTGATCTCTGCTTTTTCCAATGTGGATTTCTTAAGTGTTGTCAAGGTAAGTGCTTCAGCCCTCTGCTCTCACATGCCGTTTAGCTTAATTGAGGCTGCTGTTCTGTGTTGAGTGAAAATCGGGATACAAAGTCCAAAGCCAAACAAACCCCTTTCCATGGCCTCGACATCCCCTGGCCTCACCCCCTCCTTAAGGAATCTGGAGAGAAGTTGCTCTTCGTATGCACACAGACGACAAGTAGTTGTGTTGGCACATTGTTCTCGGGAGACTAGCAGTTGAAGTGACTGGCAAAAAAGACAAGGCGGAAGTGGAATAGATAGAGAAGTCTTCTGGAAGAGTGAAGTGCAATCAAAGTTGTGCATGGAGGAAATGCCAAGTGGAACATTGTTATCAGCCTTTTGATTGTGTGTTAGGAGGAAACACCCACCACCTCGAACCAGCACCACATTCCCAAGTAGGGTTAACTGGAGAAAGAGAAAGAGGGGAAAAGTATTAGTTTCTCTAAAACCAACCCACAGCTCAGCAACATTGCCTGCATCAGCATGCAGCTGTCACACATACAACCACCCATAGTCGCAGAATGGATCTTTTGATTGCATGTTTTATTGCAAAACGTCAGTCATCGTAAATAAACATACAAACCATCATATTATAACACTCTTCTACATTAAAAAGACTAGTCAATCTGAAACACAGAGAATATGTAAGTCATGTCTCAATGGCCACTTTTGGAGTCTTCTCGTTGCATCCTGGGGGCGTCGGCTCTAGGGGGACTGAGGTCAAAGGGAAAAGGTCACACAGGGTTCAGTAGGAGGCTGATATAAGAAATGGGATATCCAGAAAGGAAAGAGTTTTAAGGGTCCAATCATAGGAATCAGATCCAGTAGTGTGGTAGGGTTCCTGGAAACCTAAGTGTTTGTAATATTTCCTGACATATTCAACTATGAAGACCAGAGAACACATGCACATTTAATTACTTAAATTCAGGTACACAAACCTCTTCAAGAACACCAGGCAATAGATTAGAGAAATATAAGAATAAACAATATTCAGCTGAGAATATCCGAGTTCTATTCCAATACAACCAAACTCACTGCACAACATGCCTTTCTGGGGATTTACCTAGGCTTTTACCCTATCTGCTCATCAGAAATCAAAAGCATCATCATCATCATCGATATCATCTAACTCCCAATGCCAGTCCTGTAGGCCAAAGTCGAGCAATCTGAAAGAGGAAAGTGGTGTTGAGCATGGCCCCTAACCACAGAGCACTAGTCACATCCTTCTCACATAAGTATTTAAAAGGTGTAAGGTTACCCCTTTTTCTGTCCACCAGAGCCCTAGCTTTACGGTTTATGTCTGGCCTTTGCTTTTACCTGTTCTTGCTTGGGGGCAGCTGTCTGCTGGGCCGCCTCATGGACTGGCTGGGCTGGACCTTCATGGAGACACGGGGCGAGGAGCGGGCAAAGTGCTCGGGGGCCGGCGGCTTCTTTGGGATCTTCTTGACCAGTCGTCCCACCCACTCTTGCTGCTCCTCCTGCGACACAGCCAGCAGCAGCAAGTTCTTGGCCATGGACACATCATAGTTCACTGCAGGGGGACAAAAAGGGTTTATATTGTGTTTAAGACAAAGAACTGTGCAAACAAACTTACGAAACAGCGCTGCACACCTCAACCCCCTAACCATCCCTATATATGCCCCCGACAATGTATTTTTATATGATTATACAGTACCTTCAGAAAGTATTGATACCCCTTGACTTATTCCACATTTTGTTGTGTTACAGGCTGAATTAAATATTTCTCTCACCCATCTCCACACACAATTTGCAAATTTTTTCAAAATAAAATACAGAAAGCTCATTTACATAAGTATTCACAACCCTTTGCTATGACACTCCAAATTGAGCTCAGGTGCATCCAAATTCCTTTGATCATCCTTGAGATGTCACTGCAACTTCAATGGAGTCCACCTGTGGCCAATTAAATTATTTTGAGAGAAACACCTGTCTATATAAGGGCCTACAGTTGACAGTGCATGTCAGAGCAGAAACTATATCATGAAGTCCAAGGAACTGTCCATAGATCTCCGAGATAGAATTGTGATAAAGTGTAAATCTTGGGAAGGGTATAAAACTATTTGTAGAGTGTTGAAAGTTTCCAAGAGCACAGTGGTCTCCATCATTGGTAAATGGGAAAAATATGGAACCACCCAAACTCTGACCTATTGCTGGCCGTCCGACGAAACTGAGGAACTAGGTAAGAAGGACCTTGGTCATTGGGCAAGAACCCAATGACCACTGTGAGAGAACTACAGAGTTCCTTGGCTGAGATGGGAGATCCTGCCAGAAGGACAACAGTCTCTTCACCAATATGAGATTTATGGGACAGTGGCCAGACGGAAGCCACTCCTGAGAAAAAGGCACATGACAGCACGGTTGGAGTTGGCAAAAAGGCATGTGAAAGACTGAGACCATAAGAGATTCTGTGGTCTAATGAGACACATGTAACTCTTTGGCCTGAATGCAAAGCGCAATGTCTGGAGAAAAACAGGCACAGCGCATCCTCCGTCTAACACCATCCCTACTTTGAAGCATGGTGGTGGCAGCATCATGCTATGGGGATGCTTTTCAGCAGCAGGAAGACAGGTAAGGATCAATGGGGAACAATAAATGGAGCCAAATACAGGCAAATCCTTAATAAGTGCAAACAAACTTAGACTGGGAAGAAGATTTATGTTCCAACATGACAATGACCCCAAGCATACAGGCAACGCAACACTGGAATGGCTTCAGAACAAGAATGTGAAAGTCCTTGAGTGACCCAGACAAAGCCCAGACTTGATTCCCATTGAAAATCTGTGGAAAGAGTTGAAGATTGCTGTTCACTGCCGTTCCCCAGCTAATTTAACAGAGCTTACAAGGAAGAATGGGAGAAGAAAACCCAACTCCAGATGCTTCTACAAAGTATTGACCCAGGGGTGTGTATACTTATGTAAATGAGATATTTCTGCATTTCATTTTCAATAAATTAGCAAAAGATTATAAAAACATGTTTTCACTGTCATTATGGGGTAGTGTGTGTAGATGGGTGAGATTAAAAAATACAATTTTGAATTCAGGCTAACAAAACGTAGAATAAGTCAAGGGGTATGAATACTTTCTGAAGGCACTGTATGTAAACCTGCTCTGCAATAAGTAACGACACCACCCTCACCCCTACCTTTGCAGGGCGCGATGATCTCCTCCTTCTTGTCCATGTGGTCCTTGTGACACTTGATGTGGCAGCGCCTGCACTCCAGGGCAGGAGGAGGCTTAAACATGTGCCACAGGGGCTTGGTGCACGCCTCACAGTTGGTGGGGAAGTGGTAGAGTGTAGGGATGAACTCATGGCCCTTGTGGCAGATGTAGCTGGACTTCTCTCCACTTGCCAGCTCCACTGGGAACTCAGGCTCCTTCTTACACTCTCCCTCGTTGGCATACAGAATCTGAGAAGAGAAGGAAGAGACCATCATGGTCGATGTCAATCTTTACCATCAACAGTATGAACTAGCCCCATCACATGAATCGTTAAATAAATGCATGAACAAAGAGCCATAAGAAGCAAGGGACCTGGAATATCCTGGGGATCTCTTTGGCGTCAGCACGGTAAACATCTGTTTGAGTGACAGGTCGCACGTGGAAGAGTTTACTGAAAAGGGAATAGAACAAAACGTTAAGGCAAAATATTTTTGGGGACTACAGTTATCTGCATTAGCATGATCATTTAAATGTAAATAAAAGGAGCAGGTAGATAGTCGTTACTCACTCGATATCCAGCACCATGTAGGGGTTGGATAGCTCTTTGTCCTGTTCGCTGTTATAGAACAGAATCTTCTTGCTGCTCACAACCACATACTAGAGACAATAAAACATTTTTAACTGTAGAACATCAACAATATAAAACTACAATGTTTGATCAGTAAGCCAGGTTGAAAATCTTTGCACCTTTCTCTCCCATCCAAACTTCTTTGTGTTGTTCCTCACCGGCAGTGAAAGCCATCCCTCTAGTCTCATTTCTGAGAGTGAAAGAGGGGGAAACATTAAAACAGCAGGGCAATGTTGTGATAGATCTACACGCTTCAGTTTGTACATATTCCCAGGAAACATAGCTTTTTCTATTTCAGTCCACAAAAATTATGTAAACAGCAGATGCAGAAAATGTCCACAGCAACTCTGCACACATTATGGATGGACTCAACTGCAAAACATGCAGGTTTAATAGCTGGTGTTTCAGCTCAGAGAAGTTTTCCTTCATAAATGGACAAAATATCAGTCAACCAGTCAAATAAATAAATCAATGTATCAATCACGCAAATCATCTGAGTCATTAGTAGCCTATTAAAGTGATCCTGTATACATACTGGCAACTGGACAACACAAGTCAAAAACAATCACATGCCAAAGACAATAGGAAAGATAGCTGGCACTACAGGACAAGAGAGCAAGTCACCTCATTTCCCCCCCATTTGTTTTTGGCCATGTTCAATAGAATAAAGGCGCAATCTTTCTTGTACTTAAAAAAGGGTGGTTACAGAAGGACTCTGAAGACAGCAGATAGGAAGGCCAAACCAGACTCCAAGTACTAAAACTGTCCAGAGAGATGGGGGAAAAGGGAAAGAAAGGATAAACGAAGACAATAGAAAATGCAAGAGGTATAGAAACATTACTGTAAAAGGTAAGTGTAAAAATCATTGAGTGAATAAACTGTGAAGACAGAAGCTCAAGTGGTCTTAGTTCTTTATTAAGCAATAAGGCCCAAGGGGGTGTGGTATATGGCCAATATACCATGGCTATGGGCTGTTAGGTGCTCTAAGGTAGCCCAATTATTGTTTTCACTAATTGGTCTTTCGATCAATCAGATCAGCTCTGAAAAATATTTGATGTGATTGGTCAAAAGACCAATTAGTGGAAAAAAAGATGATTTAAACACAGCCTGTTTGCCTACATACTTCAGTCAGACTGTCAACATTGAAGTTGCTTGTGGTGAATAGCAAATGACGGGTGTTGTACAAAACAAAGTCATCAGCGATTGTATCATCTCTTACCAATCAGAGAATCAAAGCAAATGGCGAGTTTTCAAAACACTGCATACCCACGTGTGTTCTGGCATTGGCCCAACCCATTGGTTTTTGGGAACAATCAGAACGGTTCGAATGTGTTTGCGTTCTAGAAATCGTTGGGGAAGTACTCAGATCCAGCCTGGCGTAGCTTTTGGCAGGAGCAAGGAGTCTGGGTAGCCAGGCAACTGTCCCTAGGCACCACGCAACGCGGACTGCCTGGATACAGCTCTTAGCCGTGGTATATTGGCCATAAACCACAAACTCCTGAGGTACCTTATTGCTATTATAAACAGGTTACCAATGTAATTAGAACAGTAAACAAGTAGTTGTGTCATACCCGTGGTATATTGTCTCATACCACGGCTTTCAGCCAATCAGCATCCAGGGCTCGAACGACAGTTTATAATTAGGCTTAGCGTTAAGAAAATAACCAAAAGTAAATTTAAACATACATGTGAGGTACAAGGCTATTTGAACAGGACTGCTTGTACATTGGGTTTTGCACACACATACAGTATAAAATGGGTACTCCTTACCTGTGTAGGCGTCGTCCGCATCAAAGTCTGGTCCACTGTTGATACTGGCTGATTCCAGGGAGGAAACGTTGGCGGAGCTGAGGAGGTTACGTAGCTGCTCTATGTCACTATCCTTACTGTCCAGGGCCATCTGCAGCTCAATGCGTACCTGACTCTCATCCGCTATTTGCTATTTGACACAAACAGGGAGAAAGGAAACATACATATGAAATGTCTGTATATTGTATATTTTGAGGCCCCTGTTAGCTTAGTTGATCTCTCTTGGTGTGACTGACCACCTGCATGTCATTGAGCTCTCTCTGGTAATTAATGATGGTGCTATACAGGTGGTTGTGTAATAGATATATGTGACAGTTAGTATAAGGTTGTGTTGCGCTTGGACTGACCGCCTGCATGTCGTTGATCTCTCTCTGGTACTTGATGATGGAAGAGTTGAGTTTCTCCTTCTCCGATCTCAGCTCCAGCTGCAGCTTCCTATTCTCCTTCTCCTTCCTGCGTACGTCAGTGTCGTTGCCACGCCGACTGCCTGCCGCACGTACCTCCTTCCTGTTCATGATCTCCGCCAGCTTGTTCACAGCCTGATGCACACAAGATAAATCAATAGTCATGATGAAAATTAAAACAATAGACAATAAAGACAAGTGTTTTCAACACGATTTCCTTGCTGTGCAACATTGTAAAACTTTGAAGAAATGACATTAAATCTGCCTTACCTGGGTCTTCAGTGTTCTCTCTGACTGGAGCTGCTTCTCAAACGTGAGCTTCACCTGGCTCATCTGCTGTTCGTCATCCTTGGACGTCTGCAGCTCTGAACACATGGCAAATAGAATAGAACATTATCTGATGTTGAATGGAAATATAGTTTACGCTTTTTAACCAACCACATGCACACCCGCCCACACATGCAGAAACTCACCTTCAAGCGTCTCCCTGAGTTTGTTGTTGAGCTCCTCCTTCTCATTGGCTAGGTTAGCCACGTCGCTGGTGAGGGTTCGGTTGGCCTCCTCCAGCTGGGCAGGAAAGAACAGACAAAAAGTGAGACCAATCCAATAGTATTTAGTTGCAGAAAGCATCCTCACGGCCCAGCAGGTGTCCCCTCAGTCAGACTCACAGATCTATTGGTCACAATGCTCAATTACGTTGTTGTTTACTCCTGGCCCTGGCTATAGTCCCAGCCCAATACTACAGTAGCACACAAGCAAACCCGATTAAGCTTATCAAGTTCTTGATGATTATTCAATCAGTTGAATTCTGTGTTTTCTAAAGCACTAAGCAGGGACAAAAGCCCAATCCCACTGCAGCGCTCCAGGAACAGGACACCAGGCAGGGTTCGTACAGACAGTGGCAAGTCAAATTCAAGGACTTTCAAGTACTTTTTCAAACGCTAATATTTATTTTCAAGGACCATCAATTTGTAATAGTTTCTATTGTGCAATTGTTTTTAGTCACCAACAGATGGCAGTATATCTCCACAACCTCATGAAGAAAAAAAACTGATGATGTTGATTGATTTCCTAATATGAACTGTAACTGAGTAACATCTTTGAAATTGTTGCATGTTTCGTATATTTTTTTGTTCAGTGTATATAATATTAAATTGACTTCATATTTAAATTGTCTTTATACTGTATTTCACTACATCTTAGGTCCCACAGGCTGTCCCAACACATAATGGCATGAAAGTGAATTCTGACAGTGTAAAAGGACCTCAGATTACCCTAAAATGTTGTATTCTATACCCATTTGAAGAGAAACGAGTTATTAACGTGTTTGATTTAAAACTCTCAGGGGACGCTATTTACATTTTAGGGGACCCCACATGGGTACCAGATCCCAAGTTTGGCAACCACTGTACTACTAACCTCTCTCCCTGCTTGCTTCAATGCTTCCTCTCTCTGTGTATCTCCTTTGCCTCATTCATTGCAGCCTGACTCAGCACTGTCTGTCTCACTACTCTCTATAAAGGAAAGGTATTTTGTTAGGGTACTATAAGTTCTCATATCTTGATTATAGCTAGCTTAATTTCAGTCAACTGCTCTTGCTGAGTCAGGCTCCGTTCAACGTTAGCTTCTAACTTTATCCTTCTAGCCAGCTAGTTATAGCTAGCTACCTGGCTAATAGCCAGAGCTCTTGAGCTACCTTGCTAGCTAGACATCTGACTGACATATCAGCAACCAGTTGTAGCGGTATTTATTAGAGAGGGGTAAAGAAAGATTTTGTTCGGGCGCCAGGCAGTTATTAACCATGCCGAAAGGAAAAGAGTAGAATAGAGAGTACCACTACCAGACCCACACACATCAGCAGAAGAGACTGCCTAGAGTGTAGCCTGTTTACCAGATAGCCAGTGGAGAGAAAAGAGAATACACACATCACAGCACAGGGGTAACCCACCAAGAATACCTCATACAATAACAATAATAATAATAATAGCAGAGCATTGAACAGCAACTTCATACAAGAAAGAACCCAGTCATCAACGGAGGATTTGCAATAATCTGTATTATCTTCCAGTGGAGGAGTGCAGAGGGTATGAATGTGGGAGGTGTTCATAGACACAACAAAGGCCTTAAAAATGTCCACAATCTTCTCGGCCACATGTCATTAGTACACCCCACCTCAATACAGTTCAAATAACAATACACAACTTACAAACAACCTCCCTTTTTAACTAAAATGTCCACCCAAATACTTCTGGCAGGGCAATAATAGTCCAGCTCCAATGAACTTCAATGGGAAGTGCATTTGAAAAATAGAGAGTCTGATTGCAGGGTAAAGCACTGGAACGATAGAAGGAAGAGAAAGAGAGAAAGAGAACAGTCTTAGCTGTGGTCTTCAGGCGTGCCGGTGTACTGTATGACGCAATTAGAACTCGGATCAAGATGCCTTATGAGCGTTTATCAACGCTGGGAACGCAATAAGTGGGTAAACAATAATTAACAAAATAAAAAAGGTGAATAAACGCTATTTCATAAATAAATAAAATCCCTGGTTGGTCTGGCAAAACCCATTCATAAACATCAATATCCTGCCAGGCAGCATCGAATCTACATTTGCCTGCCATTTTACCTATGGATGTGACGTATGGATGTGACGTTCGGCGGCGCCTAATCAGTCACTTCTGTACCTGCCTGGCTAAGTAGCAGTGTGGGTGGAATGAGCGAGCTCACCTGGCAATCAGAGAGCGAAACACGTGAGGAAATAAAACTTGGAGGTCTGCCTGGAAATTAATTCGCAAGACCAATACATTTTTCTAATATTTTTCATATTGACATAGTGGATCATTTTCCGTTCTCCTCCTCCTTTTCAAGTACCAACTTGAGAAAATGTCTGACTTTCAAGGTATTCCAGTATATGAATTTCAGAGTGCCAAATTCAAGTACTTTATTAAGTACCTTGTGCAAACCCTGATCAGAGTAACATGGACCACTGCCGACTCACCGAGCCGATGGTGATGTCCTTCTCGCCCAGCTCCTGCTTGTGTCGTGCCATCATCTCCTTGAGCTCCAGCTCCTTCATGATCTTCTCCTTCTCCAGGTCTGAGTACTGCTCCTCAGCGATGGAGCGAGCCAGCTGCTCCGAGTCTGCTTTGGTCAGCGTGATCTCCAGCTGCGCCGCCAGGGAGTCCCTGGGGGGGGGGTCAAATATAACAATATTCATTTCAAGAACTCCGTAAAGAGGAAGAAGGCTTAAACCAGGCCCTAGAGAAGCACATCCTCTTCTGGATATCTGGTCAGATGTTTATAAGTTCAGCAGGACTTGAGTTGTAGACTAATGTCAGTAAACAGTGTAGGGCAACACTACTTCCTTGTACTCACCTCTCCTCTTGTAACTCCTGAAGTGACTGCTGTATGTCCTTGTAGAGCTTGCTCTTCTCTTCGCATTCCTCCTTCAACTCCCGCACCTGGGTCTTATACAGCGTCTGGGCAACACAAAGAGATGAGCGTCTTCAAAACACAAATTCACACTTCAAGTGTGCAAGAATGCATACAAAGGGTGCAAGTTATCTCAAGTTAGGATTACACTGTCAAAAACCAACCATTAAGTGTTATAGCTGCAGCAGACCTACCGAAAAATACTGCTCAGCCTCTAGCTGGTCCTGAAGTTCCTTCATTTGGCCATCTGAGTCCTGCCTTTCTCTGTGGTCACAAACACAAATGAATCCTTCGAGATTATTTTATTGTTATGCCATTTTCTGTCTGCATTATTATTTGCAAAAAAAGTAAAACATTAAAAAAAGGGAGCGAAAAGAAAGTCAGAATGTTGACTGACTTGCGTAGCTCCTGGTTCTGTTTCTCCAGGCTGCGTTTGATTTCCAGCAGGTGGTTGGCCTCCTGTTTCAGCTGCTTCTCAGAGGTCTTCAGGGCATTTAGCTGCTGGTTCTGGGCCTTCAGGTCGTTCTGGGTAAGACTGCGCTTCTGGGTCTCCTGCTCGATCTTCAGGGTCAGGTTCTTCACCTCCTCGGTGAGCCTCTCCTTGTGCCTGCGAAGCTCGTCTAGTTTCTGCAGGGACTGCTTGTAGTCACAGTCCAGCATGCTGCTATGTTTCTCCAGCTCCAACATCCTGTTCTCCACACGCAGCTTGGAAGACCTCTCCTCCTGCAGCTTCTGCTCCATATCTGGGGGAAGAGAGCAAGAGAAGTGATTTATTTAATTAGATTTGACCCTGCTAACCAGAGTCTAGTTTCTTTACCGAAGACTGATTCCTGTCCTTTGTCATACCTGAGAACTCAGGAATGGTCTTACCCTTCATGGCCTCAGACTTGGCGCCTTCGATCGACTCAATCTTGCTCTTGTCCGCGAGCCGTGCCTTGGTGGCTTTGTGTGATGCCTCCTCCTGCTCCAGCCCCTGTTGCAACACCTTCAGCTTGTACGTCATGTCTATCTCCTTGTTGTTCTTCTCCTACAGGAGTGAATATGAAAGAGGGTTAAAAAAGTAATAAAAAGTATGGAAATGATAGATGAAGTGATATGAATCAGTGTGGATGTTTACCTTCTCCAGATCAGTGAGTTTCTCCTGTAGTTGTCTCTTCTCGGTCTCTGCCTTGGAAAGGGCCTGTCTCACCTGCCAAACCTCATCCTCCAGCCCCGAGATTCGCCCTACAGAGAGAAAAATGTCACCAAAGGCCAAATCATGCTCCGAGAGATGTACATGTGAATAGATGCACAGTCTCTCCCACACAAACAAAATCCCCACTCACCCTGCATGTCTGTGATGGTCTCAGAGCCCTGGCTGTGTTCTCTCCTCTCAGCCTCCAGTGCTGCCTGCAGCCCGATGAACTCCTTCTCCAGCGTGAGCTTGGAGCGCTCCAGCAGGCAGCACTTGTCCTGCAGCTCTCTGCCCCCGGCCTCCAGAGCTTGCAGCTGCTTGCCTGTTTCCGTCTGGGCCTTCCTCAGCCTTGTGGCCACCTCCTGCTCCGCACGCAACAGAGCATTGGCCTCGTCCAGCTGAAATATTATGGAGAACACGTCAGTTAGTTACACATTCACATAAACACTCAGTATACATACGTGGACATATGCACATTACCATATACAAACAGACAAGCACTTAAACACACACATAAAGCCATTTTATCCTAAAGCAGAAACACACACCTGTCTTTGTAAGTGAATGTTCCTCTCGTTGGATATGTGCGAGTTCTGATTTCTCTTCTTCATTTCATCCAGCTGGTCTCGTAGGCTGTTGACTGCAGACCACATCACAAGTTAGATATGAAAGTATACAGTGTGTGTGTGTTTTCAGCCAGCGATCCTCACCCTCGTTCTCCAGGCAGCGTTTCCTGTCTGCCTCGCTCTCTGCCTTGCGATGGCTCTCCACAGTCTTGTGCTGCAGTAGAGCCTTCTCTCTCTCCAGCTGCCTCAGACTCGACTCCAGAGCCTTCCTGCTACTCATCTGTCAACGTACCACCACAAAGGAAAGTGTTGGAATGGAACAACTCGTATTCTTTCTTGGTTGCCATTTTTCTCAGTTGTGTGCTATAGTTGTATGCTATATTGCTATTGTAGCTCCAAAGTTCTCACTTCTTCATCAAGATCTTTGGAGGTTTTCTCTAGACGACTAGTGGCAGTTCTGCAGGAAGAGAGAGCATGTCAACTTCCTCATCTCCCACGATCATACATGTAACGCTAATGGTTTTTAGTAAGTGTGTATAATGCTTACCTGCACTTGTGCTCCAGCTCATCTTTGGTCTGCATCTCATTATTGAGCTGCTCTTCCAGCTGGTGGAGTTTCTTCTGCAGCTTGGCTGACTGAGCAAGGAGGAAGATGAGGACGGAAGAGAAAGCACAACCGTTACGATACACTTCACCTGGACTCTGCTCTGACACTATAGCGTATAATTTTACCACAATTTGTTCAAAGCCAATTGATTTCAAAACAGAGATTTGAGTCAAGAAAGAGAATACTTACCATCACAATATCCTGCAGCAGATGAGAAATTAATTAAGTTAGTTCGGCAAAACAATTTCAGTCAGCATAGAAGTCAATGACTTCTACAACAGCCTTTCCAGGATTAGCTTGTTGTTTAGCTTCTGGAGGAAATCTCCTTAAAATGTTTCAGCATCGCTAAGAACCTGATAGATTGTGTACAACTCCTCAGCTCAACTACAGGAATTATACTATTATGACCAGTTATGACATTGTTTTTATAGCTTTGCATTAGATTAATACGCACAAAATAGAAATACCCACCTCTCCTTTCAAGGCTGTTGAGTTCACAGTCACAACTGTTGAGTTATTCACACCGCTTAGTAACCTGGAGGAAACACATTGGTCTTTGATGAGGAACTAACAGCTCATACACACTTTCATACTCCTTAACACAATCAAAGCTTGGTGAAACTTAGTAACTCATGTGTAGTGGATGGCTGAGGTCAAAATATTGTCCATGATGAGGACGGGGGTGTGATAGGGAGACATGCATTTTCAAGTCTTACTGGTCCTCCTTGAAGTATGTGAAGCCGACGAAGGGAAGCTGGTTGCCCACAAAGGCCTTAGGAGTAGGGAAGGTCTCCACGTCACCCTTGTCATCTTCTATCTCATCAAAGTTACTGGTGTCAATGTCACTGCTCAATTCTGGAACCACAGGAGCGGCCGCTGAACAGTAGCAAGACGGGAGATGGGAGAGAAGAAAAAAATATATATTGTTTGTGTTATTCATGTAATTTCTAAGTATCCATATGTAATATATTGTGTATTGTACCAGGATGATAACATTTGTATGATAAAATAATTACATTGACTTGACAGAGACACCTACTGTTTCTAATGCTGTCAAAGTTCCATTGGTCATTCTTGAAAAAGGGGTGTCGTTTGATCTCCTCCACCCCGTTGCGGCCCAGTCGAACCTCCCTAAACGCCAAATAAAGGGCCATGGACTTCTGTTATGAGAGCTGGGACAGTTCCGTCTGAATACAGTCTGGATATTGGTCGGTTTATTAGGACTACTACAAAATTATTTTTGCGAACTGTAACTTAAAGTTTTTGTAACTGTGGTTACTTGATCATTTTTTAAATCATTGCTACCTGTCTGTCAAGAAGGCACAGATTAAGTTTTTGGCATCTTTGGAGATCTCTACGTCATCTGGAAAGTTGAGGGAATTCTTGTGGTCCATGATCTTACTGTAGGTTCCAACAAGGGAGTCGGCGTAGAACGGTGTGTCACCTAATAGGAACAAACACAGAAATGAGGTGCAAAATAATGACGACATGTTCTAAGCAATTTGCTTAGAAGTTCTCTAATATATCTTTATAGGCAGACTTTAAATATTTTAGTTCCAGATAAACCATCCATTAAAAGACTTCAGTTAGTGGAAATGAAGATTGAGTCATTATTTTTGAGGCATAAACAAAGAGCGGAAACATACACACCAAGAAGTTAGACAACACCAACTCACCGACTAGCATCTCGAAGATGAAGACCCCTACAGACCACCAGTCACACTCCCGTCCATAGTAACCATCTCCACCCTGTGACTTCAGAACCTCAGGAGAGATGTAGTCTGGAGTGCCAACCGCTGTGTCACAGTGCACCATCCCGGTCTGTAACCAGTCAATCCCTCAGTTAGATACACTATCTCAAGCAAACCAGGTCTGAATCATCAAGTATATACAGTTAAGATATAAGTGTTAACTAAAAGCACAGCGAGACACTAGAGATATTCCACTGGAAGTATTGTGAGTAATGCTCTCTTTAGCACATTGCACAACTGGAACAAGAGGAAAATATTGCCCTTACCGAGTCCATCTTCATGCAGGTTCCGAAGTCGGCCAGTTTGAGGTGTCCGTGGCGGTCCAGGAGCATGTTGTCAGGCTTGACGTCGCGGTGGATGAAGCCCAGGGAGTGGATGGCATCCAGTGCCATGACCACCTCGGCCGTATAGAACCGGGCCCATTTCTCAGGCACATCGTAGGTACTGGTGAGGTTCACCAGGTCCCCTCCAGGCATGTACTCCATCACCATGTAGAGGTAACGGTCGTCTTGGAAGGCACAGCACAACTAGATACAGACCGGAAAGCAAAAACAATATAAGTTAAAGGGTTCTCTTACATCACACTTTTCTGGTTCGATTTGGTTTGTGCAGATCGTTTTGAGACATTTTTGTCTTATGTGATATATTATATAGTCTGTGTGTGTGTGTGTGTCGTGTCTAGGGCTGTGGCGGTCACAACATTTCATCAGCCGGTGATTGTCAAGCAAAAAACTGCCAGTCTCACGGTAATTAACAAACACATGTTAAGTACTGATCTGACTATACCATATGGCTGTGGGCTACATTAGCTCATTTAGCAGACAAGATTTGCTTAGAATTCCGTGGCATTATTTATAGTATGAAGAATACAATTGAATAAAATAGGATATTTTCTCCAAACAATTTAAGAGAGTGTGCGCATGCAGCTATTTTTTGTTGAGCGGTTAACAAAGAAACAGGTACTTCTATATGCTTCATTTAGAGATATTAATTTAACTTTAGGTTGTTCTACAAACATTGGGCTATACATTTAGATTTGTAATACATTGTAAGGCTGCATGATACGACTATCATGATGATTGAAAAAAAGTTGCTTGAAAAGCTTGAGCTCCGCTTTGTTTTTTTGCGCAGGCTGTACACACGTCATCAGTCTCTCATTCACAATGTGACAAGCACTTGAAATTGCCTAGAATTTCCCAGCAGCATCCCCTTTGTGGACTACAGAAAAAGGAGGACCGAGCACGCCCCCCATTCTCATCGAAGGGGCTGTAGTGGAGCGGGTTGAGAGCTTCAAGTTCCTTGGTGTCCACATCACCAACAAACTATCATGGTCCAAACACACCAAGAGAGTCGTGAAAAAGTCACAACAAAGCCTATTCCCCCTTAAGAGACTGAAAATATTTGGCATGGGTCCTCAGATCGTCAAGAAGTTCGACAGCTGCACCATCGAGAGCATCCTGACTGATTGCATCACTGCCTGGTATGACAACTGCTCCGCCTCCGACCGCAAGGCACTACAGAGGGTAGTGCGTATGGCCCAGTACATCACTGGGGCCAAGCTTCCTGCCATCCAGGACCTCTATACCAGGCAGTGTCAGAGGAAGGTCCTAAAAATTGCCAAAGACTCCAGCCACCCTAGTCATAGACTGTTCTGCTACCACACAGCACCGGAGCGCCAAGTCTTGGTCCAAAAGGCTTCTTAACAGCTTCTACCCCCAAGCCATAAGACCCCTGAACAGCTAATCAAATGGCTACCCAGACTATTTGCATTGCCCCCCCTCTTTTTTACGCTGCTGCTACTCTGTTTATTATGTATGCATAGTCACTTTAACTCTACATACATGTACAGATTACCTCAATTACCTCAACTAACCTGTGCCCCCGCACACCGTAGCCCCTGTATATAGCCTTGCTACTGTTATTTTACTGCTGCTCTTTAATTAGTTATCTATTTTTTTACTTAACACTTCTTTTTCTTAAAACTGCATTGTTAGTTAAGGGCTTGTCAGTAAGCATTTCACTGTAAGGTTTACAGCGGTTGTATTCGGAGCATGTGACAAATACAATTTGATTTGTGTGGCCGTAATCCCCCCTAAAAAAAATCCATGACTTTTGCGGCCAGTGGCCGTTGTGCCCTTAGGTTGAATATAATCATTATAATTCCCCTCTCCCTGCATGCTCCGAAGCACTGCGCTCTCACATGGCTCTCCGTCACATGATTGGGTCTTTCTCACAGGCGTGAAACAGACACATCGGGGACTTAACTGCGTGCACCCGTATCCAATTCTGAGGAGCATATTAAAGATATTGGAAGAACTGTCCATTTTTACTTTGTCAGCCAACAAGATGAATAGGCCTAACAAACAGCAAAAGGATTAGCATATGTCAATCTACTATCCCCCATATTACAAGAGTTGAAATATTCCAAACAGTTGAGTTGTGGGATGCGATAGATCCCAAATTAATACAACCACCCTCATCAAAAAAACTGTTTTAAGCAATGAGCCTGATGCAACAGTTGAGAACGTTTAGCATAAAATGTTGATAAACTATTAAGCCATTTTTTTGGGATTATAATCGCAGTAATGCGCTCATGGCAGTAGGCTATATGCACAAATGTTCCATTATCAACATTGTCAAGTGACAGTAAATGTGATTACTCTTGTAATACTTTTATTATAAAAGGTGCATTTTTTAATGGAGAAAATGAACTTCTCCAAACTTCAAATTCACACTCTGCGTATGTATG
The DNA here is from genome assembly GCF_045679555.1 of Salvelinus alpinus. Classification (NCBI taxonomy): domain Eukaryota; kingdom Metazoa; phylum Chordata; class Actinopteri; order Salmoniformes; family Salmonidae; genus Salvelinus; species Salvelinus alpinus. Next base: position 27,252,172 of record NC_092119.1, read on the forward strand.
CCAGTTAGGCTCTACACCCGTTGTAAAGTGGATTAATGTGCTTCCTTTTAAGAAGTTATTTGGCCACTTTAGTTGTGATACAAACCTTATCAAAACATAAAGACCTATTGGCTAGCTATGTGGTGTGCGACTATGATTTGAGAAATAAAAAAGGTATGCAATCTTTCTTGCCTCACGCTGGGCATCATTCACAAGTGATAGGCTAATTTTGTCACCCATCAGACGATTCTTGATTTAATCTTGTCTACACATACAGTGGGGAGATTTGTATTTGATACACTGCCGATTTTGCAGGTTTTCCTACTTACAAAGCATGTAGAGGTCTGTCATTTTTATCATAGGTACACTTCAACTGTGAGCGACGGAATCTAAAACAAAAATCCAGAAAATCACATTGTATGATTTTTAAGTAATTAATTTGCATTTTATTGCATGACATAAGTATTTGATACATCAGAAAAGCAGAACTTAATATTTGGTACAGAAACCTTTGTTTGCAATTACAGAGATCATACATGGAGGTCTCCTCCATTTCCTCTCCTTCAGACTCCTCCTGTTGCTGGTGCTCTGTGTCTGTCTACTCCGGCTCCTCTGACAGCCCTGGTGTTGCTCCTGTCACATCGGCCTCAACAGTTGCCTTCCTCAGCCTCTCCCAGTTGGCGTCACTCACCGGCCTCCCTTTAAATCTGGGGTCCATTGCTGTGGCCTCATGCAGGAAGGCTTGAATGTCCTCATCCTGATTGCGCTCAGAGGTTCTCCCACACCTTCTCTTTGATGGTTGCCACAAACGTATCTTCATGCTTCACAGTGAAGTGCTCTTCCAGTTTTTGAGGATGGGTTTGATCTGTCCACAGGTGGCATTCTTTTCACATGACACACAGTGTGAACGTATGGAGGATTCTCATGAGCTGGACAAACTCCTCAGCCTTATGGAAGTCCTCGTCCTTCAGACGGTCCAGGTTGTCCTTGGACATTGATTTTCGCAATTGTGGGTTCAACGCTGCTGCTTGGATCGCTGGATACTGCTCCATGAATGTCTCTATCATTCGATAGAGCGAGTTCCATCTGATCAAGGATGAGTGAGTATTGCAGAAGGCCTGAAACAACAAAAAACATACATTTAATTCCCGCATACTTCAATATTGAATTAAATAGTTAAGTGGGAATTTCAAAATAATACTTTAATAGATTGAACTGGCTTCTTACCAAGGAGCTGATGCTTTTCCCTCAAGACTGTTTTGGACATCGAGGATCTCTTGAACCACACAACCACTGCTCTGATTCGGGCTGCCCATTTATCAATTGAAATCATTTTGTAGATTTTCTGTGCTGCCAGATTCAGTGTGTGTGCAAAGCATCCTATTTTTAGGATGTGTAGCCTCTTGATGGCAACATCCATATTGCCAGCATTATCAACAGTCACAGCTACAATCTTGCTCGGCTCTGTCTCAAACTCTTCCAGAATGTCTGAGATGTCGTCTGCCACTACTTGTACACTGCCCTGGTGTGGAGGACCTTCTGTTTTATACTGCCCTGGCTTGTGTAGTGCACTTTAACAGTGAGATAGTGGTCCTCACAGAGGCTGGGCCACCTGTCGGATGTGATAGCCAGCTTCGGCATGTCCTTCAGCTCAGCGATCACATTGGCCTTTTCTACACCCTACCAGGTAGGAATTAATGTGTCACTGAGGTAACTCCTGGAGGGAGGGGTATACAGTTGAAGTTGGAAGTTTACATACACCTCAGCCAAATACATGTAAACTCAGTTTCACAATTCCTGACATTTAATCCTAGTAAAAATGCCCCATCTTAGGTCAGTTAGGTTCACCACTATTTTAAGAATGTGACAATTCAGAATAATAGTAGAGAGAATTATTTATTTCAGCTTTTATTTCTATCATCACATTCCCAGTGGGTCAGAAGTTTACATACACTCAATTAGTATTTGGCAGCATTGCCTTTAAATTGTATAACTTGGGTCAAACGTTTCGGTTAGCCTTCCACAAGCTTCCCACAATAAGTTGGGTGAATTATGGCCCATTTGTCCTGACAGAGCTGATGTAACGGAGTCAGGTTTGTAGGCCTCCTTGAACATTTTCTATAGGATTGAGGTCAGGGCTTTGTGATGGCCACTCCAATATATTGACTTTGTTGTCCTTAAGCCATTTTGCTACAACTTTGGAAGTATGCTTGGGGTCATTGTCCATTTGGAAGACCCATTTGCGACCAAGCTTTTTCCTCTAAACATAACGATGGTCATTATGGCCAATTTGTAAGTCGCTCTGGATAAGAGCGTCTGCTAAATGACTTAAATGTAATGGCCAAACCGTTCTATTTTTGTTTCATCAGACCAGAGGACATTTCTCCAAAAAGTATGATCTTTGTCTCCATGTGCAGTTGCAAACCATAGTCTGGCTTTTTTTTTTATGTCGGTTTTGGAGCAGTGGCTTCTTCCTTGCTGAGCGGCCTTTCAGGTTATGTTGATATAGGACTCGTTTTACTGTGGATATAGATACTTTTGTACCGGTTTCCTCCAGCATCTTCACAAGGTCCTTTTGCTGTTGTTCTAGGATTGATTTGCACTTTTCGCACCAAAGTACGTTCATCTCTAGGAGACAGAAAACGTCTCCTTCCTGAGCGGTATTGTGGCTGCGTGGTCCCATGGTGTTTATACTTGGTGTTTGTCCCATGGTGTTTATCCCATGGTGCATACTATTGCTTGCACAGATGAATGTGGTACCTTCAGGCGTTTGGAAATTGCAGGTGTAGATGAACCAGACTTGTTGAGGCTTACAATTGTTTTCTGATGTCTTGGCTGATTTCTTTTGATTTTCCCATGATGTCAAGCAAAGAGGCACTGGGTTTGAAGGTAGGCCTTGAAACACATACACAGGTACACCTCCAATTGACTCAAATGATGTCAATTAGCCTATCAGAAGCTATGACATCATTTTCTGGAATTTTCCAAGCTGTTTAAAGGCCCAGTCAACTTAGTGTATGTAAACTTCTGACCCACTGGAATTGTGATACAGTGAATTATAAGTGAAATAATCTGTCTGTAAACAATTGTTGGAAAAATTACTTGTGGCATGCACAAAGTAGATGTCCTAACCGACTTGCCAAAACTATTGTTTGTTAACAAGAAATTTGTGCAGTGGTTGAAAAATGAAAATTAATGACTCCAACCTAAGTGTATGTAAACTTCCGACTTCATCTGTATTTGGGGTTGAGTGCCTTGCTCATCTCCCTACAGTAAAAAAAAATATTTTTATGTGTTGAACTAACATGGGACTAACATACAACCCTTTTATACTACTATATCCTAAAAATGAATACAACTCAATATATACTGACAGACTGTTACTTAAAGCCCTTGGACTCCACTGTTGCAAAGTGGTGTAGGCCTTTCACTATGAACTTGGTCACGGCTAGGTGGCACTCATTCACCCTCTCCTCAGTCATCCTCCAACTAGCTGCCAGCGTTAAGGGGCTTTGGGCTTGTCTTTGGCTTGGACCAGCGGTATTACAGGCAGAAGTGGGTTGGTTCATTGTAGCTGCAACTTTAACAAAAAAGTAGCAAATTAATTTCTGAATGCACCCATAGCTAAACAATCAGCTGGCTAATGGTTACTTTTGATCAGGAACCCATGTTCGCATAATTTAGTTAACTCCGTGTGTGGGCTCTAGGCTGCTAGCATACATACCTAATGTAGATCAGGCAACGAGAGATGAACTACGAGCTAAGCAATCTAAAACTGTATTTCTCTGCCTGTACATGATGCACTTTCCATAGATGTTTGGACAGGTTGCTCGTGTTTCCACCCTTACAAGCAAAAGTCTTTTTGCACTTGTGGCAACGAGCTTTGTCAGCATCGACTCTGGTGAAGTGTAACCACACTTTTGAATGTTTAGTTCTCTCAGCCATGGTCACTAATTAAGAGCAGGGTGCTGTGTGTGCTGTAGCGCCAGAGAGATCTCTTCTAGATTGGGAATAGCAAAAATGCATCATAGACAAATGTCTTAATCTCATTGCAAATTAGAAACGGTTGGCGAGATAAAACGTGCAAGATAACATTCATGTAGCAATAATATATAGGAAATCTATTTTCTTAATTTCTCCAGTACCGAAAGCAGAACCGATAACGTCAGAGCTTAACCATACTACAGTCTTTCATAATTTAGCCCCGGGCCCCGTTTAATACCAGGTTTCGGTACCCATCCCTATCGATCTATGTACTTAAATAGCAAATGGAGGTCGCTTTCCTGTGGCTCATTTTCATGCCAGCCAGGTAGGCTGTACTCCTGTTGTAAAGAGAAGCAATGTGCTTAATATTAGGAAAGTTGATAAATATAGTAGGTGATGGGATCCTCCTCTTTTTAATAGAGGTCATCACTCTGTTTTCTCACACAATTGCATAGCCTATAGAAATGTTTGATTCGATTTGCATTGATGTTAGAGTGATTAGAGAGACAATAGAGTGCTGAATACCAGACTTTTAGCAAGTTTGGTAGGCTACTAATGACCATCAGCAGCATCGGAGCTTGGAGAAGCCTAATTATCATGACTAAACGGTCACGTGGAATTTGACTGCTTTCATGACTCGTGAAAGCCAGTGCAGCGGTAACATGGTCACCGTAACAGCCCTAGTCATGCCTTACTTGTACGACCCAGGGACTGTTGGCGAAGGCCATAATATCCCTCTCCTCCCAGAAGAAGGCAGAGTCAGATCGTTTGATCATCTCAAACTTGCTCAGCAACTTCATGGCATACACTTTCTGAGATGCTTTGTGTCGAACCTGGGGAAAACAAAGGAATTAAAGTGTCAGAAAGAGAGGCGGGAAGACAAAGACATAGGGGTAGAGTCAAAACTAAGTGGTGTAGTGAATACGCAGGTCCTTAACATCTATGAAATACAAAAATCTCACCAGCTGAACCTCACCAAACGCCCCTCTGCCGATCACCTTCACCCTGTCAAAGTCCTCAGACCTCATCTGAAACTCCCGTATGTGCCCCATCACCTTCTCATCTGCATGGAGAAGAGGAGTCAGTCATCCATTACACACATTCACATGAACTATTATCAAACGTATACTTACATCTGTTTAAAAAGGTTTCTATGTTTTTGTTTTTCCGTAGAGCAGGGTAGTCCAGATCTAGAACGAAGGCATTGATAGAATCCTGAAAGAGAGAATGAAAACAAATTCATTGGAAAAGAGAAACCAACATAAGACATGCGATCAAGCAAATATAAAATGACAGCGTTATTTTTAGGGTGCAATTAGATTTTGTCCCCAAAACAATTAGGACACTGAAGTGCCACATTGGATAACATGTTTGTCCATTTCAATAAATGTCATTCAGGAATTGGGCATATAATATGATCAAATAAAGAATTCCAGAACTTTGATTTGGTGAAGTGAAATTTACATAACTCATAACAGGCTTAAAACACAGAATGCAGGGCAATGGATTTGTCACCTGTCATTCTCTAAAACACCAACAGAGCTGTGTCAACCTCTGTTGAGGTTTGTAGTTTGTTCCAAGAATAACATTACAACAAACCTTACTATAACCTCTCTGATCCTATGTGTGTCTGTTCCTCCCCCTCTACTCTGCAGAAGTCAGTGTACACTGTACAGCTTGCTGCCAGCGGTTTCATCATCTCTACTCCACTTCCCAATAAAGGACGTACCTCACACAGAACTACTATTTAAGGAGAAAAAGCACATGCAGACATGCTCACACCCACAGACACACGCGTGCGTACACACACAATCTCCCTTAGAGCACAGCAATTCAGGACATGGTCCACCCCGCCCAGTACTCTGAAGATAATGTCATTGTGTCATGAAGCCAGTCCCTCAGTGTGCAATTCATTTCCTCTTTAGAGAGAGACAACTCTACGTAGCCCGGCTATGGGCCGTGAGAAAAAAAGAAGTTAGGCTACACTTTTTAAATAGCGGACTGTAGAAGTTGTATTAGTTGGCATTTATTTAGAAACATCACGGTAAAATGGCCGATTGTGGTAATGACCAATCACTTCATTTTGGGTTAATTGAAAAATGTAAAGGTGCAATTACACAAAGCACCTGCATGACAATGAAGTAGTCTACAGGTACCAGGAAGAGCTGCATTTACTTCATAGACATCAACATAAGATTCCATTATTACCACATGTCCTATGAAACACCAGTTAAAACAGGACTGTAAACACTAAGTATCGACCTTTCTGGGGGGAAAAAGCGACCTACTTCTCAGAGCATCTTCTCAGGTGCAAAGCAGCATCCTGACTGCTCACTCAACATGTCAATCATACATAACTGGACAGGCATTGGACAAGAGCCATCCATGCCCCTTCCCCATTGCAGAAACTAGAAATACTTTGAGTGTGAATGTCCATTCCATGCGTGTTTGTGGGCAACACCTGGGGAGATTCAGAACCCTTCTTTCAGACTACAGTGTGTGTTCAGTGTGCCCGTGTGTGTGTGTGTGTGTGTGTGTGAGTCCAGAGGTTATTGGGGGCTGGGAGGACTGAAACCTTAGAGCATAAAAAAAGGGCCATGACCCAAACATTAAAAACCACAGAGAAATGGGGTAGAAACAAAAATAGGACCCAAACAGAAACACCTAGTACTTTGTATTTCTTCATTTCCACACATCTTTATAACTCCTAGAGATAGTGTATTAAACTATAGACACAAATTGATTGCCTCTCAGGAATAGGTCAATGTTATTATGAATAGGTATGAACTCTTCAGACAGTGCTGCTAAGGCAGGGACACTGACTGACTCACTGCTGCTATCTTATCAGTTCTTTCTTATCGGTCTGAACCAGATCTGAACTACAGTGAAAAAACACTGCTGCTTGGGAGCACACTGCAAACCTGCCAACGTATTGGGTTGCATGGCAACATCTTAGAAACATGATTCAGTGGGTGACGCAGTGAGAACAAAGTTGGTGACAAGCGACAAGTCAATATCTACTAAAATACAACACAATTATCAATCCTACCATCTAACAAAATGTATGCACACCAGCTTGTAGAAGAATACAATGCGCATGTCAAACTTGAACACTGGAAGGAGGAGCTGAGAGAAAAGGATGAAAAGTAAGAATAAAAGGAACAACAGTTTGTTGGTAGCAACTGCACACCAGTTAGCAATAGCCTACTGTATTTCCAAGTTTTAATTTTATTAGTGGTTGATTTCCCTGGGACTTTCCTGTTTGGCAACACAAAAATAAAACATTGAAGGGGAGAATGAAAAAAAAAAAATCGGATACATTTTCATTCAACTACATGGCCTACTCCCAAACAATGCCGTCGGGGGTACGCCAAATAAAAATGTGATTCACATTTTCAAATGGGGCTATACATTTGGGTAATGTTTTTTTCCTTGCGGGAGTAGCCTCGTTTGACTGCCAAAAATAAGATTAACCTATATAGTGTTCAACGAAATAACAACAAAGTCAAATACAGGTAGCCTAATCAAATAATTAACATCCAATTACATTAACCATTACTCTCTCACGCGAACTCCACTAACAGTTCGTATGTAGCCAAACATAGCTGCTGCTCATTCCGTTTGCTCGAAAATTGATAAATGTTTAAAAGAAAGTAAGGCCCGTGTCCATAGACACATACCAGCTCTACTGGTAGTACTGCTACTACCAGCAGTACAACACCTACACAAGTTGTTCTGCTTCCACGAGCACATCCAATGCTAGCATCAGTAATTCTACATTTGTTGCTAGCCCAGGTAGCATGGACACTGACAGTTGTGAATCTGTTGCAGCCGAAGAGCTACTGCCCCCTTAGCCGGGAAAGCACCGAACAGACAGGGACGTTGAACCATCGAAGAGGCGTAAATATGATGAGAACTACATTGATTTCGGGTTCACTTATATTGGGAGTAGTGCCTTTCCTCAGCCACAGTGTGTTATGTGCAAAAGTACTCACAACTATGAAATCTTCACTTTTCTGCAGACATTTAGAAACATGCCAATTTGAAAAATAAACCACATTAGTTTGAGCGAGAATTAAGAGAACTTTCGAGTAGTAAGACATGTATAAAAGCAACAGATACCATTAATAAGAAGGGCTAGAATAATCTTATATGGTGAGCTATAGAATGGCTAGGACAGACGAGCTCCATACTATGTGACTTAATTCTTCCTGCTGCCGCAGATATGTCTGGGAAAAGGCCCCCCAAAAAACTACAAAGACAATGCCTTCATCAAACAACAGTTTCAAGACGCATCAGTGACATGCCAGGAGATGTTTTGAAACAATAACTGCTTCGCATACAAGCCAGTGAATTATATGCGTTACAGATGGATGAGTCAACAGACGTACCAGGAGCTGTGTCAGACCCACCACATGTCTGTTACATTTATGGGGGGTCAATTAAGGAAGACATCCTTTTCTGCAAACCACTGGAAACCAGGAAAGGATATTTTTTAAGTACTGGACAGCTTTGTGACATCAAATGGACTTGGGGTCAAGATGTGTTAGTATCTGTACTGATGGTGCAAAAGCCATGACAGGGAGACATAGTGGAGTGGTAACGCACGTGCAAGCAGTTTCTCCTGACACCACTTGGGTACACTGCAGCATCCACCGAGAGGCTCTTGCTGCCAAGGGAATGCCTGACAGCTTGAAAGATGTCTTGGACACTACAGTGAAAATGGCTAACTTTGTTAAATCAAGGCCCCTGAACTCTCGTGTATTTTCTGCATTATGCAAAGATATGGCAGCGACCATGTAACGCTTTTACAACATACAGAAGCGCGCTGGTTATCAAGGGGGAAAGTATTGATACTTTTTTAATATTGAGAGACGAGCTTAAAGTTCTCTTTACTGACCCTAATTATGACTTGTCTGACCTCTTGTATGATGAGTTTCTCAAACGACTGGCCTATCTGGGTGATGTTTTTTCTCGCCTGAATGATTGGAGTCTTGGATTACAAGGACTCCACGCAACTCAACAAAAAAATAAACAGCAACTGCGTTTATTTTCAGCAAACTTAACATGTGTAAATATTTGTATGAACATCACAAGATTCAACAACTGAGACAAACTGAACCAGTTCCACAGACACGTGACTAACAAATGGAATAATGTGTCCCTGAACAAAGGGGGGTCAAAATCAAAAGTAACAGTCAGTATCTGGTGTGGCCACCAGCTGCATTAAGTACTGCAGTGCATCTCCTCATAGACTGCACCAGATTTGCCAGTTCTTGCTGTGAGATGTTACCCCACTCTTCCACCAAGGCACCTGCAAGTTCCCAGACATTTCTGGGGGGGTGGAAATGGCCCTAGCCCTCAGATCCAACAGATCCCAGATGTGCTCAATGGGATTGAGATCCGGGCTCTTCCCTGGCCAAGGCAGAACACTGACATTCCTGTCTTGCAGGAAATCACGCACAGAACGAGCAGTATGGCTGGTGGCATTGTCATGCTGGAGGGTCATGTCAGGGTGAGCCTGCAGGAAGGGTACCACATGAGGGAGGAGGATGTCTTCCCTGTAACGCACAGCGTTGAGATTGCCTGCAATGACAACAAGCTCAGTCCGATGATGCTGTGACACACCGCCCCAGACCATGACGGACCCTCCACATCAATCCCGCTCCAGAGTACAGGCCTCGGTGTGACGCTCATTCCTTCGACGATAAACGCGAATCCGACCATCACCCATGGTGAGACAAAACCACAACTCGTCAGTGAAGAGCACTTTTTGCCAGTCCCGTCTGGTCCAGCGACGGTGGGTTTGTGCCCATAGGCGACGTTGTTGCCGGTGATGTATCGCAGAATCTCACCAGACAACAGCCCTAAGTCCTGCCTCTCAGCCCATTGCGGACAGTCTGAGCACTGATGGAGGGATTGTGCGTTCTTGGTGTAACTCGGGCCGTTGTTGTTGCCACCCTGTACCTGTCCCGCAGGTGTGATGTTCGGATGTACCAATCCTGTGCAGGTGTTACATGTGGTCTGCCACTGCGAGGACGGTCAGCTCACCGCCCTGTCTCCCTGTAGTGCTGTCTTAGGCGTCTCACAGCACGGACATTGCAATTTATTGCCCTGGCCACATCTGCAGTCCTCATGCCTCCTTGCAGCATGCCTAAGGCACGTTCACGCAGATGAGCAGGGACCCTGGGCATCTTTCTTTTGGTGTTTTTCAGAGTTAGTGTCCTAAGTTTTCATAACTGTGACCCTAATTGTCTACCGTCTGTCAGCTCTTAGTGTCTTAACGACCGTTCCACAGGTGCATGTTCATTAAAAATTGTTTATGGTTCATTGAACAAGCGCGGGAAACAGTGTTTAAACCCTTTACAATGAAGATCTGTGAAGTTATTTGGATTTTTACAAATTATCTTTTAAAGACAGGGTCATGAAAAAGGGACGTTTATTTTTTTGTTGAGTTCATATTCGATGTGCGGGACAAAATTGAGGCTAAGTTGGAGCTCCTCTGTCTGCATTAACAAAGACAACACACAGGTCTTTCCATCATTGTATGATTTTTTGTGTGCAAATGAACTCAAGCTTACGGACAATGTAAAATAGCGAATCACCTGAGTTAGCTGGGTGCGCAATTATGTAGGTACTGTCCCGAAACAGACACAAACTGGGTTCGTTATCCCTTTCATGCCCTGCCTCCAGTCCACTTACCGATATCTGAACAAGAGACCCTCATCGAAATATCAACAAGAGTTTCTGTGAAAATTTAATTTAAAACCAGAAGGCACTGCCAGATCTCTGGATAGGGCTGCGCTCAGAGTATCCTGCCTAGGCAAATCAGCTGTTAAGACACTGATGCCCTTTGCAATCCAGGCACAGACTGTGGAAAATAATATAAGACCGACTCTCTCCAATACAACATTGCAGAGTTATGTGCATCCTTTCAAGTACACCATTCTCATTAACCTGTGGTGCATAACAAATAACGTTTTATATATAAGATGGCCAAGAGCAAAATTATTGATTATTATATTATTTGTGCCCTGGTCCTATAAGAGCTCTTGTCACGTCCCACAAGACGGGGTTGTGACAAACTCACACTCATTCTTATGTTTAATAAATGCATTGTGTAGTGTGTGTGTGGCAGGCATACAACATTTGAGAGTGCGCTGACCCTGGTGCTAGAGGGGGTATTCAGCGGAAGGTTGAATGAAGGGGTACAGGACTAGAAAAAGTTTGGGAACCACATCAACACACCTAAGACATGGAGTAATGCAGTTTATTATTATGATCTGTTTCATTTGAAACCTTTTCTTCATCGGGGATGTTAATTATAACCAATTCTCGTTAGTTAAAGCAATAGATCTGACAGGGACCATCCCCTCCATCTCCCAAACCCTCCTGTCCGATCCCATCTCCAGGCATGTGGAACAGAAAACAGCCTCTGGACTTTAAAAAGGCTTGAGTAGAAAGCAAATGTTTTTTTCAAATTCCAGATGTTTAAAAATAGTTGTTGGGAGAAGCAGAGCCGGAGCCTAGGCGGAGTGAGGGGTATGCCAGGCAGAGCACATAACTCTGGAGTACTGGAACAGCCAGAGCCATAGTCTCATAAATAGCAAGGCCCCATGTCATACTGTGACACATGGAGGGAAACAGACGAGCACCACGTCTGTATTTTTTCTAACTGCTGATGGATGTCATGCCTGATATGTTTTGTTATTTAAAACAGATATGTTGGACATCAGAGAAATTAAACAGATACGTTGTCGACTTACTATTCATGAAGTATATTATATACACTGAACTAAAATATAAAAACGCAACAATTTCAAAGATATTACTGTTACAGTTCATATAAGGAAATCAGTCAATTGAAATAAATTCATTTGGGCCCTAATCTATGGATTTCACATGACTGGAAACACATGCATCTGTTGGTCACCGATACCTTATAAAAAAAAAGGTAGGGGCATGGATCAGAAAACCAGTCAGTGTCTGGTGTGACCACCATTTGCCTCATGCAGCCCAACATCTCCTTTGCATAGAGTTGATCAGGCTGTTGACTGTGGAATGTTGTCCCACTCCTCTTCAATGGCTGTGCGAAGTTGCTGGATATTGGCGGGAACTGGAACACACTATCGGCTACGTCGATCCAAAGCATTTTAAACTTGCCCAATTTGCTCACATGTCTGGTGAGTATGCAGGCCATGGAAGAACGGGGACATTTTCAGCTTCCAGGAATTGTGTACAGATCCTTGCGACATGGAGACGCACATTATCATGCAGAAACATGGTGATGGCGGCGGATGAATGGCACAACAATGGGCCTCAGGATCAAATCACGGTATCACTGTGCATTCAAATTGCCATCGATAAAATGCAATTGTGTTCGTTGTCCGTAGCTTATGCCTGCCCATACCATAACCCCACCACAACCATGGGGCACTCTGTTCACAACGTTGACATCAGCAAACCGTTCGCCCACATGACGATATACTGCCATACAGATCGCTGTCTGCCATCTGCCCGGTACAGTCGAAACCGGGATTCAGCCGTGAAGATCACACTTCTCCAGCATGCCAGTGGCCATCGAAGGTGTGCATTTTCCCACTGAAGTTGGTTACAACGACGAACTGCAGTCAGATCAAAACCCTGGTGAGGACGACGAGCACACCAATGAGCTTCCCTGAGACAGTTTCTGACCATTTGTGCAGAAATTCTTCAGTTGTGCAAACCCACAGTTTCATTAGCTGTCTGGGCTCAGACAATCCCGCAGTTGAAGAAGCTGGATGTAGAGGTCCTGGACTGGCGTGGTTAGACGTGGTCTGTGAGGCCGGTTAAACGTCCTGCCAAATTATCCAAAATGACGCTTATGGTAGAGAAAGGAACATTCCATTTTCTGGCAACAGCTCTGGTGGACATTCCTACAGCCCCTCAACTTGAGACATCTGTGGCATTGTGTTGCACATTTTAGAGTGGCCTTTTATTGTCCCCAACACAAGGTGCACCTGTGTAATAATGCTGTTTAATCAGCTTCTTGATATGTCACACCTGTCAGGTGGATGGTTTATCTTGGCAAAGGAGAAATGCTCACTAACAGGGATGTAAACAAATTAGTGCACACAACGGGAGAAGCTTTTTGTGCATATGGTACATTTCTGGGATCTTTTATTTCAGCTCATGAAACATGAGACCAACACTTTGTGTTGCGTTTATATTTTTGTTCAGTATATTTTTCCATAGGTGATTTGGCTCACTACTTTAGAAAGGAGTGTGCATGTGAGCGTGTGCGTGCACAGCGTTTGTGTGTCTATATGGGAAGCTTTCTTTTCCCAGGAAGTGGTCGTGAAGTTGTGATGCTGAAGGCAGATTAATAGAATGGTACACGAGTAGGCGGAACGCTTCGCCAAAGTCCTTTCTCCTCCCATCCCTGACATGTCTTCATGCCTAAAAATAAAGTCTGACTCTCCCCCCCACAAGATTCAGTGCTTGTAGTCGCAATATATTTTCCCTTCTTCTCCCTCAGATGCCACAAGCCGTGCTCATGCCCCCTATAAGGGCTACACCAAACAAGGCAAAAAATACATCTAAGACTAACTACCTTCAGTCGTTAGGCTTAGCCCCTTGACCAACTATTCCAGCATACACTGCACTACATTTGCATGACCAGCAGTGCAAACTAGCTAACAACTTTCTCACAATGATAGAACTGCATTCTGCACAGGAGCTGGGACTTCCGCAGCTAACGGAGAATGGAGGAGGAGGAATAGGGGAGGAGAATGAGAGGCTGTCTCAAGAGAGGAGGTGTGCATGCTTGTTTTGCTAAACTTGGCCCTGGCCACCATCACACCACCATATATGGAGTGTTTCTCCCCACTGGTACAAAGCAGCCAATGCAGCTAGAGAGCGGTCACACTTAGAGACAAATTTAACAGAAATTCAGCCTCTGAGGAGTCAGAGCAGAGCAGCAGTTCCATGTAACACTGGATTTCCCCCACGACTGGAAACAGGAGGAGCGAGAGAGGGAGAACGAGAGTCAAAAGATAAATGAATGTGGAAACAAATGCAATTGGTTTTTTATTTTACACTACTTATAGGCAAGTACAACTTCTGTGCTTCGCAACAGCTTCACTGTGTTTGTCTGCCCTGGATAACACACTACCATTCATCTTGGACAAAGTACAAACTTGAACAGATCAATTCAAACAATGTCTCCTATCCACAGAAACATCCTAATGATCAAATCAGTCAAGTCCTCTTGTTAGCACTAGAATGACTCCATACGAAACCAGGACAAAACAAATACCATGATTGTGGGGATTTTCACAAAATTGAATCCATAGATAGAATGGTCCTTCGGGGGAAAGGATTGTTGACATACTGTACACAACACATGAACACCTGCTCTTTCCATGACATAGATTGACCAGGTGAATCCTAGTGAAATGATCGCCTATTGATGCCACTTGTTAAATCCACTTCAAATCAGTGTAGATGAAGGGAAGGGGACAGGTTAAAGAAGGATTTTTAAGCCTCGAGTAAAAGTAAATACATTTATGAATATTGGAAAAACACCATTTTGGATATGGCAAAATGTTTAATATATTGTTGAACATAATACCCTCTACGGGCATATGAAAGGTCCAGGGTGGGATCTCAGCTACTTTAGGACTTATGATCCAATTTGTAAGCATTACCAACAGAGTGAATGTGAAAATGGATTCAAAATGGTCACCCCCTGCTGGTAATTTGCAGGATGTGGAATGATACACGTAAAAGGCTGGCTGTGATTGGCAACATCGCCTACCATTAGGGACATAGAACGTTCAGGCTGCTGCACAGACATGATGGTGGCTCATCTAGAGCGTTCAGTTAAATTGTGTTTGAGCGCATTTTAAAACTCTAAAATGGTTAAAGGAGTGAGAAATAGGTGTAATTGTTGCATTAGCTTGTGAGTGGGCAACATATACTATTATCCTAAATTGACATTACTTATTTTTCCACATTAAATTATTGGCTGTTGCTGCAAATACTGAGTTGTTGCTCGTGGTCAAACCCCTCCTGCCCCTCCGGAAACCTCTTTCTCAAAGCTAAGGATCCGGAACATGTTCTGCACATGTTATTTTACACACACACTACATAGCTGCTGCTCACACTCCCGTTCCCTTTAGGTTTCTCTCTTTACTCACCCTATTCTGCACCATGATGATGCAGACTCTGTCTGCCTCATATTTCTTTAACAGCTCAAATAAAAAACCCTGTGGCGATCTGAACAAACAATCCCAGAAATATTTATTGAAGGCTATTGAAGGCTTCTGTCTGTTGTAATGGATATTGCATTTGCACATGCAGGACGTAGTCCCTTCACATTGCATTTGGAGCAAAAACAATCAGCGTTGTGTGTGATGTAGGCTAATCTTTATAGTTGCTGCCATATAGCGCGCACCATTATTCCTAACGTCGTTTGTCAAGTACTGCCTACTATTTGTGATGATAATCTTCATAGTTATGCTCATATCGTAATGAGTGTGTTATGTGTTAATAACATTTAGACTACGTTACCCAGCAGGCTATGCGGGCGCAGGAGATGGTAAAAGAATGCCTTGCATGGCTAAACATGGAGTTTTCTAGCTGAAGTATATGTTCATTAAAAGTAGTTAAACCTACGCCCCGGTTTGTCATTATAAGGAACAAACATAACAATGAGTTGCTGAAAAAAGAACTAGCCAATGTTTGCAATCATAATTCATCGCTATTTTGACTGTATGTGTCTTGCTTTGTTTGATATGCTTGCTTAAATATACACAAATGCGCAGAAATCTCCGTATCAATAGCCATGGCAGGTCGAGTTCGAACCGCAGCTACTACGTAAATAATTGTATATTGCACAAATTTCCCTAATGTGGACAGTTTGTGTTACTACCTTACACAAGCTTGTATTTTCACCACATAAATTAAGTGGAATTACAAATCCTTTTCACCTTAAAATAAAAGTTTGTAGTCATAAAGATGATACTAAATCGATTGCTTTAAAACAGATAAATAGCTTTGGTACCGTTGATTTTATCATATGTGCCTGTCCATAGCATTTTCAATCTCAAATGGAAAGGACAAAATCGGGGAGGTGTCTTCAGAAAAGTCACTGTCCACAAACAAATACACAGATTTGCCAGTCAAGCTATCACTCAAATGAAAGCCAACGAGTCACTATGTAGAACTATATCTGTGAGGTGATTATTCATTCAAATTATCCAGTCAAAGTGTTGCGTTAACTTTTTTGTATTGGCCATCTACCATAAACATTGTGGCACTACAGGTTCTCATCTATCGATAGGTACAGTATATTCAAGTTCGTTGTGGTTAGTCTTTTAGAAGAGCACAAACTACATGTCCCCGCGGTTATTGTCCCAGTTCCATTGATTCCTATACAATATCGATGTGAGTGATTCATTTGTGCACGCTATTGAAAACAGTAGAACAAGCTAATCAAACCCAGTTTAGAGTGGCCGCTTGGTAAATGTTTGTGTGTGCAGTTTATAAGGTAGCTACTAATTTAGGAAAATATAAGTAATCTAAACACATGTGTGACACATTTATGTGTAGCAGAGGAGGATGTGCTCATTGTAATGGCTGGAATGGAGTCAAACGTGTAGTTTCCTTAATGCTTGATACCATTCCATGAATTCCATTTCAGCAATAACAATGACCTATCCTACTATAGCTCCTCCCACCAGCCTCTTCTGATGTGTAGGGATTCTTTTTTGGTCTTCAAAATATTACAACCAATTTAAGCATATTGATTATGAATTTGAACATTTAAAACTGGTGTTTTAAGACTGGGCTATAAAACAAAAACCCATGACAACAGGAAGTAGCAAAAGTATAACTTTAAAAAAAAACTTGTTTTAGGAATATAAATGATACTTCTAACATTAAGTCAAATTAATCACATAGGAACTACTGAATAAGCCAAATAACATGCTATGATTTATTGAAATCGTGAAAATGTGTTTGTCAATGCCAGTTTCTCTGTATAAAATGGGCCATAACTTTAAACCTAGCAGAGATCCGACTCTGGAACTTTGATATACCCATAGAGTATATTATGTTTTTTATATATTTTTTTATTTAACTAAGCAAGTCAGTTAAGAACAAATTCTTATTTACAATGACAGCCTAGGAACAGTGGGTTAACTACCTTGTTCAGGGGCAGAACGACAGAACGACTTTGTCAGCTCAGGGATTCGATCTAGCAACCTCTCGGTTACTGGACCAACGCTCTAACCACCAGGCTACCTGCCGCCCCAAATGTGTTAAACAACATATTGACAAATTTCCAACATATATATATATATATATATATATATATATATATACACACACACATACACACGTTTATATTTTTCGACATTAATGAATTAAATGGGGGAAAAAAGTTTAAAATCGAAATATTACTCATATTACAGAGCAAGCAGTAACACGGAACCCAAACCGGCTGCACGCGTGCACAATCGTGCATACATTTATTTAGTCCCCCCACACCAAACGCGATCACGACACGCAGGTTACAATATCAAAACAAACTCTGAACCAATTATATTAATTTGGGGTCAAATCGAAAAGCATTAAACATTTATGGCAATTCAGCTAGTTAGCTTGCACTTGCTAGCTAATTTGTCCTGGCATATAAACATTGAGTTGTTATTTTACCTGAAATGCACAAGGTCCTCTACTCCGCCAATTAATCCACACATAAAATGGTCAACCGAATCGTTTCTAGTCATCTCTCTTCCTTCCAGGCTTTTTCTTCGCTTGACTTTATATTGCGATTGGCAACATTCATAAATTAGGTGCAATACCACCACCGACGTCATTCGTCTTTCAATCACCCACGTGGGTATAACCAATGAGGAGATGGCACGTGGGTACCTGCTTCTATAAACCAATGGGGAGATGGGAGAGGCAGGACTTGCGGCGTGATCTGCGTCAGAAATGGAACTGATTTCTATTTTAGCCCTTGGCAACGCAGACGCTCGTTGGCGCGTGCGAGCAGTGTGGGTGCAATAATTGAATAACAGATTTCTAAATGTATTTTGCAACACTCACGCACGCGAGCGGTGTGGTCAGCCTATAAAGCTTCATGTGACACCAATTGTTTTTTTGTAGCACCTACAGATGGAGGCCTGGGTAAGGCTAAAATGTAATAAATATGCCTACTTTGGTCAATTATTTCTCAATTTTGCTTTTAGATACAAATGTCAAATACATGTCAACAATCTTTCCTCCTAAGCACCAATCTATGGATTACATTGTGAAAATCCCCAAAATCATGGTATTTTTATGTCCTGATTTCATATGGAATCTCTCACTACCAATAACATGGCTCAACATCAGAAGGGAGAATGGCAGTCTGCTACTAAACATACACACAAATTTATTCTCAATACCCAAACAAAGCTCATTGAAGATAATACTAGCCTCCAGATGGCACCGCCTATCCCAGCATATGCCAAGCTCACACCATACCAGACCCAGAAATCAACACCGCCATTCTCACGGGTGTGTGGTTCCATTCAAATTAACCCACAGAGATAATCAAAACAAGCAGGCAACTAATACTAAACACAGAGGTAGTGGCACTAGCTGAGTTAGTGAATACATAGAAACAGTATATGGACTTTCTGGGGCATCAGCATGATTTGACAAGAACTAGATGAAACCTCCAACGGAAATTTAAAGTGCCAATCAGACTCACAGCACCAGAGAGAAGCTTGATAGACTAGAGCAGGGCTCTCCATGCCTGTTCCTAGAGAGCTACCTTCCTGTAGGGTCACTCCAACCAGATTTGTAACGTGATTCAGCTCATCAATCAGCTAATTATTAAATTCAGGTGCGCTAGATTAGGGTTGGCATGAAAGCCTACAGGACCATAGCTCTCCAGGAACAGGGTTGAGAGTGCTGGACTAGAGTAACCAATACACCAATATTCTCTCGCTAGACTCCGCAAGCGACACAGAGACTGAGGAGACTAATCATTTATACAATTCCATAATTTGAATGTTGTCACTCACAGTGGAAGTTGAAACTTGAAGCTAGGTGCCGAGTCCGGCTATCACATTTGAGACTTGTGAGCATAAAAAAAATAACAATAGTTCCATGTCTATTGTGGATGCGATCATGTCCCAAAGGTTAAGTAACAGTTATGTGTAAGTGCATGTGGGCAATTCCATGCAAACATAGTGATGCTGAGACTAAGATATTTCATTTTAAAACGTATGTCAAACCAAAAATCAATGATTCTAAGTTAAACAAAAACCATACAACTCTATGCACAAGGACTACTTAACAATTTCCACTGAACATTTTACAAAAACACATTTACTTGAACAGTGCAGATGCAAAGTTTGTGCTGTTTGTGTCATAATTTTGTTACCAAACTAACTGAACTTCAAGTAAGTGTTTTAAAATGTTCAGTGGAAATTGTTAAAAGTAGTCATTGTGCATAGAGTTGTATATATGTTTTGTTAAACTTTGCAATAATTGTTGGGGGTTTGATATACATTTTAAAAGGTCATCATTTTTAATTAAAAAAAAAAATAATAGTCTCAGCATCACTCGGTTACAGTGGAATTGCCCATATCTCCAGCAACACACAAATTAAACAAACATTGAGAAGAATGAAACTCTGCAGTCAGATCTAAGTCACTGGTTTAACTTTGAAAATCAAATATTCCATTTGAACCGGTGAGAGAGAGATTGAAGGGAAGCAGTTAAATCAAGAGAAAAGTGAAAGGGGAAAGAGCAGCAATTCAGAGGGACTTTCAGCCCCATATATAGCTCCAACTATTTACTCAATGAGGTCATTTCCTTGAGGACAGCAAAAAGGCTGCTCATGCAACTGAATCAAGTAGTTAGGCCTACCTAGAGAAATGCCATCTCTTTAATGCTGCTATCCCAGAGGGGCTGTTTTGGAGTCAGTATAACTTCTGCCTGACGCTGGAGACTGAAAAAAAGTACCCAGTCAGCAATGGTGCTCTGCCAACTAAATGGGATCAGTGGGGCTGGGGCCTGGGGGAAAATACTGCCATCATTGATGTTTTGCTTCAAGCTTCTATGATACAGTATGTCTGATGTGCCCAAGCTGAGCACTACTGAAATTTAAAAGGGTGTGCTCTGGGATGTTATTAACATTATACAGTGCATTCGGAAAGTATTCAGACCCCTACACTTTTCCCACATTGTTACGTTACAGCCTTATTCTAATAAAGGATTCAATTGTGTGTTTTCAGACCCTTTGCTCAGAGCTTTGTTGAAGCACCTTTGGCAGCAATTACAGCCGTTAGTCTTCTTGGGTATGATGCTACAACCTTGGCACACCTGTATTTGGGGAGTTTCTCCCATTCTTCTCTGCAGATCCTCTCAAGCTCTGTCAGGTTGGATGGGGAGTGTCACTGCACAGCTATTTTCAGGTCTCTCCAGAGATGTTCGATCAGGTTCAAGTCCAGGCTCTGGATAGGCCACTCAAGAACATTGAGACTTGCCCCCGAAGCCACTCCTGTTTTGTCTTGGCTGTGTGCCAAGGGTTGTTGTCCTGTTGGAAGCTAAACTTTTTCCCCAGTCTGAGGTCCTGAGCGCTCTAGAGAAGGTTTTCATCAAGGATCTCTCTGTACTTTGCCCCGTTCATCTTTCCCTCGATCTTGATTAGTCTCCCAGTCCCTGCCACTGAAAAACATCCCCACAGCGTGATGCTGCCACCATCATGCTTCACCGTAGGGATGGTGCCAGTTTTCCTCTTTGATGTGACGCTTGGCATTCAGGCCAAAGAGTTCAATCTTGGTTTCATCAGACCAGAGAATCTTGTTTATCACGGTCAGAGAGTCCTTTAGGTGCCTTTTGGCAAACTCCAAGCGGGCTGTCATGTGCCTTTAACTGAGGAGTGGCTTTCATCTGGCCACTCTACCATAAAGGCCTGATTGGTAGAGTGCTGCAGAGATGGTTGTCCTTCTGGAAGGTTCTCCCATCTCCACAGAGGAACTCTAGAGCTCTGTCAGAGTGACCATCGGGTTCTTGGTCACCTCCCTGACCAAGGCCCTTCTCCCCGATTGCTCAGTTTGACCTGGCGACCAGCTCTAGGAAGAGTCTTGGTGGTTCCAAACTTCTTCCATTTAAGAATGATGAAGGCCACTGTGTTCTTGGGGACCTTCAATGCTGCAGAAATGTTTTACTACCATTCCCCAGATCTGTGCATTGACACAATCCTGTCTTGGCGCTCTACGGACAATTCCTTCAACCTCATGGTTTGGTTTTTGCTCTGACATGCACTGTCAACTGTGGGACCTTATATAGACAGGTGTGCCTTTCCAAAGCATGTCCAATCAATTGAATTTACCACAAGTGGACTCCCAAGTTGTACAAATATCTCAAGGACGATTAATAGAAAGAGGATGCACCGGAGCTTAATTTTGAGTCTCATAGCAAAACAGTCTGAACACTTATGCAAATAAGGAATTTTTGTTTTTTACTTAATACATTTGCTAAAACTAATCCATTGTTGTAACAAAAATGTGGAAAAAGGGAAGGAGTCTGAATACTTTCCGAATGCACTGTATAGGCCTATTAGAGAGAATCAACAAACTCATACACGCACACCCTCGTGTACGTGTGACGCTGGGCCAATTGTGCGCCACCCTATGGGACTCCCAATCACAGCCGGTTGTGATACAGCCTGGAATCGAACCAGGGTCTGTAGTGACGCCTCTAGCACTGAGATACAGTGCCTTAGACCACAGTGCCTTGGGCTCCCGAGTGGTGCAGTGGTCTGAGTGGCCTGGGGAGGCCAGCATTGTAAATAAGAATTTGTTCTTAAATAAAAAGTACCCATCAATCCAAGCCACCAGCGTATGTCAGACACAAGCGCAAATATTTATCCTCTCCTTAAAATGTATTTAAAAAAACCTAGGCCTACCTTAGGCTTTCCTGAATGTAGGCTATAATATAATGAAAGTATTAAGGGGACAGCTTTGCCATAGTATGAAGATGAAATTGACAATCATTAAAATAGAAACAAAAAAATATAACATGTCCATAGCCTATTTATCAGCGACCCTGATCGAGGGGTAGAGTTTGGGAAAGATTTTTAATTAGAATAGACGTAAAACACATTTTTAAAAGTCACACACTTCTTTGACAGTGTGAGGTGAACTAAAAAAGGACTGAGAAGCCCAGATGGGCACTTTCCTACATTTGACATTTGTGAGAAGCAGGCCAGGTACTTCAATGCGTGTGTGCTCTATCAACATTAACAGGACAGAGAAACCACACTCAATTACTCACGAAGCATGTAAATGGTATGAAATAAACCAAAACTTGTTTCTCACAAGTGTAGGTTTTAAACTCTGGCATATCGGCCAGGACCAGGCCTGATCAGCGTTGATTAGACTATAAAATTAAAAAAAAAATCTGCATCAAATTCTACCATGCCAGGTTGGGGAGGATTAGCGCATTGTCCATTTGACACAACATTAGCGCATTATAGGCCTCAGAGTCAGAACAACCATGTTTCTTGCTGTTGAATAATTAATGAATAGTCAGACACATTCAGCCTTTTTTAAAAGACAGATTTATATATTTACTAGCAAGCAATAAACACGTGCATTATATAAAAAAGTCCACATTATTATATATTTTTTTTTACAGAAGTGCCAAAGCTTATTGCGCTCTACACCCCCCTCTAGCGGATAGCTGCTTGAGCATCAAAGGAAAGTTGGATAGAGATGTAAAGTTTTTTTTATAGAGACTAAGTTAACCAACCAATTGCTTAATCATTAGTAAAACACTCCCGCTATTAGGTAGAGTTTATTTACATTAAAATAAAGTTAATAATAATTTACAAAAATCTAAATTAATGTAGGCCTATTTAAACCGGTTTTGGCGGTTATTTTATTTACATATCCGTCTTCATCCATAACCGTCAGTTACACGGTTATTCAATTACCATCACAGCCCTATCCCTGACCCAGTCTGTAATATCTATACGTTTAAAGCAGACCATAGAGTCCCTGTGCCCAAGAACACCAAGGCAACCTGTCTAAATGACAATCGCCCTGTAGCACTCACATCTGTAACAATGAAATGATTTTAAATGCTGGCTCACAGCCACACCATTGTCCCAGACACCCTGGACCCATTCCAATTTGCATGCTGCCCCAACAGATCCACAGACAATGGCGCCGGAGGTGATGGCTGCCGTTTCACGGGCTCCTATCCAACGGTGCAATTTTGTGTTTTTTCGCATTGTGTGAAACGTATTTTGTACATAATGTTGCTGCTACCGTCACTTATGTCAGAAAAGAGCTCCTGGGTATCAGAACAGCGATTACTCACATCGAACTGGATGAAGATTTTTTCTTTAGTGAGTTCGACGCAAAGGATATACTCTTTTCCCGAGACAAGGACCAAATCCCAGCCATTCGCGTGAAGACAGATGTACAGGGGGCGGAGATCGGGGTGGCTTGTGAGAATTCGTTGGCAAGTGTGTAACCCGCCTCAACCATCTGTTCTATTGGTCAACATGCAATCACTGGAGAATAAACTGGATAAGCTCCGTTTGCAACTATCCCAGCAACGGGACATTAAAAACTGTAATATCTTACGGTTCACCAAGTCGTGGCTGAACGACAACACGGATAATATACATTGGCAGGACAGAACAGCTATGCCCGGCAAGACAAGGGGTGGTTGTGTATGCATTTGTCAATAAGAGCTGGAGCGTGATGTCTAATATTAAGGAAGTCTCGAGGTATTGCTCGCCTGAGGTAAGGTACCTCATAAGCTGTAGACCACACTATCTATATCTTTTGTAACCGTCTATTTATCACTAAGACCGCACTCAACGAGCTGTATAAGGTCATAATCAAACAAGAACATGTTCATCCGGAAGCAGCGCTCCTAGTGGTCGGGGACTTTAATGCAGAAAACTTCAATCTGTTTTACCAGCATGTCGCGTGCAACCAGAGGAAGTAAAACTCTAGAAAACTTTTGCTCCACACAGAGACACATACAAAGCTCTCCCTCGCCCTGCATTTGGCAAATCTGACCATAATTATATCCCCCTGATTCCTGCTTACAAGCAAAAACTAAAGCAGGAAGTACCAGTGACTCACTCAATACGGAAGTGGTCAGATGACCCGGATGCTACGCTACAGGACTGTTTTGCTAGCAGACGGGAATATGTTCCAGGATTCATCTAATGGCATTAAAGAGTGTACCACCTCAGTCACCGGCTTCATCAATAAGTGCATTGACCCCCCAGTGACCGTACGTACATATCACAACCAGAAGCCATGGATTACAGGCAACATCCGCACCGAGCTAAAGCTACAACTTTCAAGGAGCGGGACACTAATCCGGATGCTTATAAGAAATCCTGCTAAGCCCTCAGACGAACCATCCAACAGGCTTAGACACAATACAGGACTAAGATTGAATCCTACTACACCGGCTCGGACGCTAGTTGGATGTAGCAGGGCTTGCAAACTATTACGGACTACAAAGGGAAACTCAGCCACGAGCTGCCCAGTGTCACGAGCCTACCAGATGGGCTAAATGCCTTTTATGCTTGCTTCGAGGCAAGCAATACTGAAGCATGCATGAGAGCACCAGCTGTTCTGGACAACTGTGTGATCACACTCTCCGTAGCCGATGTGAGCAAGACCTTTAAACAGGTCAACATTCACAAGGCCGCGGGGCCAGACGGATTACCAGGACGTGTACTCAAAGCATGCGCGGACCAACTGGCAAGTGTCTTGACACAGATTTTCAACCTCTCCCTGACCGAGACTGTAATACGCATGTTTCAAGCAGACCACCATAGTCCCTGTGACCAAGAAAGTGAACGGAACCTGCCTAAATGACTACCGCCCTGTAGCACTCACCTTGCTAGCATGAAGTGCTTTGAAAGGATGGTCATGGCTCATAACATCATCCCGGAATCCCCATTCCAATTAGCATACCACCCCAACAGATCCATAGATGACGCAATCTCAATCCACACTGCCCTTCCCAACCTGGACAAAAGGAACACCTATGTGACAATGCTGTTCATTGACTACAGCTCAGTGTTCAACACCATAGTGCCCACAAAGCTCATTACTAAGCTAACAACCCTGGGTCTAAACACCTCCCTTTGCAACTGGATCCAGGCTTCCTGACGGGCCGCCCCCAGGTGGTGAGGGTAGGCCACAACACATCTGCCACGCTGACTCTCAAGACGGGGGCCCCTCAGGGGTGTGTGCTTTGTCCCCTCCTGTGGTCACACATGACTCCAACACCATCATTTAGTTTGCTGATTACACAACGGTGGTTGGCCTGATCTCCGACAACAATGAGAGTCTAGAGGGAGGAGGTCAGAGGAGGTCAGAGGTGTAGTGCCAGGACAACAACCTCTGCCTGGCACTACAAGGGGGTCTATCATGGTCCAAGCACACCAACAGTCGTGAAGAGGGGACGACAACGGCTTTGGCATGGGCCATCAGATTCTCAAAACGTTCAATAGCTGCACCATCAAGAACACTGACTGGCTGCATCACCACTTTGTATGGCAACTACTTGGCATTCCACTGCAAGGTGCCTCAGAGGGTAGTGCGTAAGGCCCAGTAATTTACTGGGCCGGGCTCCCTGCCATCCGGAACCTTTATACCAGGCAGTGTCAGAGGAAGGCACAAAATATTATCAAAGACTACAGCCACCCAAACCACAGACTTATTTCTGCTACCACATGGCAAGCGGAACCAATGCAGCAAGTCTGGAACCTGAACAGCTTCTACACCCAAGCCATCATACTTCTAAACAATACTGCTAAATAGCTAATCAAATGGCTACCCGGACTACCTGCATTGACTGTTTTTTCCACCAACTCCTGCACACACACACTGGACTCTACCCACACACACACACAAAAGTATGTGGACACACATTCAAATTAGTGGACTCTATTAGCTATTTCATGCACACTTGTTGACAGGTCTATAAAATCAAGCACAAAGCCATGCAATCGCTATAGACAAACATTGGCAGCGAATGCCCTTACTATTTAACAGCACATGGGGATCTCTCTCTTGATATTGTTGTAACAGTTAAGTTTTTTATGGCTGTGTGCAATGATCATGAAGTGTGCAACAAGTCGGCTACTTGCAGAGGATATCATATAGCTTCAAGTTGGGCCTAATAGAATATTTGATATTGGATTTAACATCTGGTCTCCCAGCAGCCCCATCACACTTCTGACACTAGCGTAGCGATTTGGGGGGCTAGCTCAACTGGGAATTGAACCTGTGACCATCAAGCCAACACCTTGTTACAACAATACGTTTCAACCTCTTGATGGGTTGCCACATCATTTTCCACCACTATGCTAGAAAGGCTAATGCTTCCTGATGTTTCGCCCTGTGGTCAGCCAGGGGTAAAAAGACTGCTGCAACCTGATTGGCTGAACGCAGGGCGCACCATCAGGAAGTAGCATTCCTAGGCTTTAGCCACTCTGGCATGATGGTGGAAAATGGTGTATCATAAAGAAAGTACGCATATTTTCCCGTTTTTTCCCCAGCCGTCATTAAATCTAGTTAAGGAGGGGAGGACGGCTCATAATTTCTGGAATGGAGCTAATGAAAAACCATGGTGTTTGATACCATTCTACTAATTCCGCTCCAGCCATTACCACAAACCCATCCTCCCCAATTAAAGTGCCATCAACCTCCTGTGGTGGAGAGCCATAAAGTCCATTAGCAGCTGCTCAGGCTAGAGGTAGACATACTGTATGGCTTTCCTTCGATGTTGATATTGCTCCCAGTAATTATCAGCTATTGGTGGTGTTGTTTTGGTGCATTGTGTTTATGCCAATGCATGTAGCTGTGCAGGCCGATGTGAAACCCACATAGTTTGCTACACAAGGGGCATTACTGGGAAGGGGGACCCCTACTGGTGGGCTATTAAAGTGGGTAGTAGTTCACTGTGGGATAAGAGCCATAGTGTGGCGCTATAGACCCGCAGACGGCACCTACGGTAGACCTACATACACTAGATATACAAAAGTATGTGGACACCCCTTCAAATTACTGGATTCAGCTATTTAAGCCACACCCGTTTCTGACAGGTGTATAAAATCAAGCACACAGCCATGCAACCTCCATTGACAAACATTGGCAGTAGAATGGCCTTACTGAAGAGCTCAGTGACATTCAATGTGGCACCATCATAGGATACCACCTTTCCAACAAGTCAGTTCGTTACATTTCTGCCCTGCTAGAGCAGCCCCGATCAACTATAAGTGCTCTTATTGTGAAGTAGAAATGTCTAGGAGCAACAATGGCTCAGCCGCGAAGTTCCAAGTTCCAAACTGCCTCTGGAAGCAAAGTCAGCACAATAACGGTTTGTCGGGAGCTTCATGAAACAGGTTTCCCTGGCCAAACAGCCGCGCACACAAGCCTAAGATCACCATGCACAATGCCAAGCGTTGGCTGGAGTGGTGTAAAGCTCACAGCCATTGTGGGGCCGCACAGCCCTCCATGTGCTCACCAGAGGTAGCCTGACTGCCATTAGGTACCGAGATGAGATCCTCAGACCCCTTGTGAGACCATATGCTCACATTTGTGGCCTGCTGGAGGTCATTTTGCAGGGCTCTGGCAGTGCTCCTCCTTGCACAAAGGCGGAGGTAGCGGTCCTGCTGCTGGGTTGTTGCCCTCCTACGGCCTCCTCCACGTCTCCTGATGTACTGGCCTGTCTCCTGGTAGCGCCTCCATGCTCTGGACACTACGCTGACAGACACAGCAAACCTTCTTGCCACAGCTCGCATTGATGTGCCATTCTGGATGAGCTGCACTACCTGAGCCACTTGTGTGGGTTGTAGACTCCGTCTCATGCTACCACTAGAGTGAAAGCACCGCCAGCATTCAAAAGTGACCAAAACATCAGCCAGGAAGCATAGGAACTGAGAAGTGGTCTGTGGTCACCACCTGCAGAACCACTCCTTTATTGGGGGTGTCTTGCTAATTGCCTATAATTTCCACCTTTTGTCTATTCCATTTGCACAACAGCATGTGAAATTTATTGTCAATCAGTGTTGCTTCCTAAGTGGACAGTTTGATTTCACAGAAGTGTGATTGACTTGGAGTTACATTGTGTTGTTTAAGTGTTCCCTTTATTTTTTTGAGCAGTGTATATACAGTGGGGAGAACAAGTATTTGATACACTGGCGATTTTGCAGGTTTTCCTACTTACAAAGCATGTAGAGGTCTGTAATTCTTATCATAGGTACACTTCAACTGTGAGAGACGGAATCTAAAACAAAAATCCAGAAAATCATATTGTATGATTTTTAAATAATTAATTTGCATTTTATTGCATGACATAAGTATTTGATCACCTACCAACCAGTAAGAATTCCGGCTCTCACAGACCTGTTAGTTTTTCTTTAAGAAGCCCTCCTGTTCTCCACTCATTACCTGTATTAACTGCACCTGTTTGAACTCGTTACCTGTATAAAAGACACCTGTCCACACACAATCAAACAGATTCCAACCTCTCCACAATGGCCAAGACCAGAGAGCTGTGTAAGGACATCAGGGATAAAATTGTAGACCTGCACAAGGCTGGGATGGGCTACAGGACAATAGGCAAGCAGCTTGGTGAGAAGGAAACAACTGTTGGCGCAATTATTAGAAAATGGAAGAAGTTCAAGATGACGGTCAATCACCCTCGGTCTGGGGCTCCATGCAAGATTTCACCTCGTGGGGCATCAATGATCATGAGGAAGGTGAGGGATCAGCCCAGAACTACACGGCAGGACCTGGTCAATGACCTGAAGAGAGCTGGGACCACAGTCTCAAAGAAAACCATTAGTAACACACTACGCCGTCATGGATTAAAATCCTGCAGCGCACGCAAGGTCCCCCTGCTTAAGCCAGTGCATGTCCAGGCCTGTCTGAAGTTTGCCAATGACCATCTGGATGATCCAGAGGAGGAATGGGAGAAGGTCATGTGGTCTGATGAGACAAAAATAGAGCTTTTTGGTCTAACTCCACTCGCCGTGTTTGGAGGAAGAAGTATGAGTACAACCCCAAGAACACCATCCCAACCGTGAAGCATGGAGGTGGAAACATCATTCTTTGGGGATGCTTTTCTGCAAAGGGGACAGGACGACTGCACCGTATTGAGGGGAGGATGGATGGGGCCATGTATCGCGAGATCTTGGCCAACAACCTCCTTCCCTCAGTAAGAGCATTGAAGATGGGTCGTGGCTGGGTCTTCCAGCATGACAACGACACGAAGCACACAGCCATGGCAACTAAGGAGTGGCTCCGTAAGAAGCATCTCAAGGTCCTGGAGTGGCCTAGCCAGTCTCCAGACCTGAACCCAATAGAAAATCTTTGGAGGGAGCTGAAAGTCCGTATTGCCCAGCGACAGCCCCGAAACCTGAAGGATCTGGAGAAGATCTGTAGGGAGGAGTGGGCCAAAATCCCTGCTGCAGTGTGTGCAAACCTAGTCAAGAACTACAGGAAACGTATGATCTCTGTAATTGCAAACAAAGGTTTCTGTACCAAATATTAAGTTCTGCTTTTCTGATGTATCAAATACTTATGTCATGCAATAAAATGCAAATTAATTACTTAAAAATCATACAATGTGATTTTCTGGATTTTTGTTTTAGATTCCGTCTCTCATAGTTGAAGTGTACCTATGATAATAATTACAGACCTCTACATGCTTTGTAAGTAGGAAAACCTGCAAAATCGGCAGTGTATCAAATACTTGTTCTCCCCACTGTATATATATTTGTTTATTTTTATTTTTTAATAAATCGGCATCGGCTTTTTTTGTCCTCCAATAATCGGTATCGAAAAATCATAATCGGTCGACCTCTAGTCTCAAGGCTTCAAAATCCTTTAAACCAGTCTCCTCCCTTTTATCTACACTGATTGAAGTGGATATAACATCATTAAGGGATGATGGATTGACCAGGTGAACCCAGGTGAAAGCTGTGTCATGGAAAGAGCAGGTGTTCCTAATGTTTTGTGCACTCAGTATATAGCAATGTAATTCTTACTCTTTTTTTTTTTTGTTATTCAGTGTATTTATTTCCCGTGTCACTATTTCAATTGATCTTCTCTTTAACTCTGCATTGTTGAAAAATGACCCTTAAGCATTTCACGGTTAGTCTATGAAGCATGAGACAAATAAAAACATTATTTGAACACCAAATTATGAAATTTCTCATGGAAGAATGGTGCCATATCCCTCCAAAAGAATTCCAGACAATTGTAAAATATATGCCAAGATACATTGAAGTTGTTCTGGCCAAACGCCCTATTAAGACACTTTATGTTGGCGTTTCCTTTATTTTGGCAGTTACCTGTACATAGAGTGCAAAGCAAGAAGAGTACAGGATGAAAAACGTTTACAGTAAACGAGGACATAAAATGGTCCAGGCATTGTTCTGCTGAGGCAATTAGTCTTATCCAGGATAATTACAGTACATTCAGAAAGTATTCAGACTCCTTCCCCTTTTGTTATGTTCAAGCCTTATTCTAAAATGGATGAATATATATCCCTCAATTTACACAACACCCAATAATGACAAAGCAAAAACAGGTTTAGACCTTAATTATTTTTTATTTTTTTATGTATTGAAAATAAAAAACAAATACCTTATTTACATAAGTATTCAGACCCTTTAATATGAGACTCGAGCTCAGGTGCATCCTGTTTCCAATGATCATCCTTGAGATGTTTCTACAACTTGATTGCAGTCCACCTGTGGCAAATTCAATTGATTGGACATGATTTGGAAAGGCACACCTGTCTAGATAAGGTCCTGCAGTTGACAGTGCATGTCAGAGCAAAAACCAAGCCATGAGATGGAAGGAATTGTCCGTAGAGCTCAGAGACAGGATTGTGTCGAGGCACAGATCTGGGGAAGGGTACCAAAAAATGATGCTGCATTGAAGGTCCAACACAGTGGCCTTCATCATTATTAAATGGACGAAGTTTGGAACCACCAAGACTCTTCCTAGAGCTGGCCGCCTGGCCAAACTGAGCAATGGGGGGAGAAGGGCCTTGGTCGGGGAGGTGACCAAGAACCCGATGGCCACTCTGAAAGACCTCCAGAGAACCTCTGTGGAGATGGGAAAACTTTCCACAAGGACAACCATCTCTGCAGCACTCTACCAATCAGGCATTTATGGTAGAGTGGTCAGATGGAAGCCACTCCTCAGTAAAAAGCACATGACAGCCCGCTTGGAGTTTGCCAAAAGGCACCTAAAGGACTCTCCGACCATGAGAAACAAGATTCTCTGGTCTGATGAAACCAAATTTGAACTCTTTGGCCTGAATACCAAGCGTCACGTCTGGAGGAACCCAGGTTCTCAGACTGGGGTCAAGGTTCACCTTCCAACAGGACAACGATCCTAAGCACACAGCTCAGACAACGCAGGAGTGGCCCCGGGACAAGTCTCTGAATGTCCTTGAGTGGACCAGCTAGAGCCCGGACTTGAACCCGATCGAACATCTCTGAGACCTGCAAATAGCTGTGCAGCGACACTTCCCATCCAACCTGACAGCGCTTGAGGATCTGCAGAGAAGAATGGGAGAAACTCCCCAAATACAGGTGTGCCAAACTAGCGTCATACCCAAGAAGACTCGCTGCCAAAGGTGCTTCAACAAAGTACTGAGTAAAGGTTCTAAATACTTATGTAAATGTGATATCAGTTTATTTTTAATACATTTGCAAAAATTGCTAAAAACTTGTTTTTGCTTTTCATTATGGGGTATTGTGTGTAGATTGATGAGAGAAAAAACAATTGAATCAATTTTAGAATAAGGCTAATGTAACAAAATATCAAAAGTGAAGGGGTCTGAATACTTTTAGAATGCACTGTATATGTAAGAAGCTTTTATAGGTGTTAATGGATGTCGATTACTGTGTTCATAATTCACCATTAGGCAAAGTTTTAAAAAAAGAAGGGGGTCTGAATGTGTGCTGCTGGTCAGAACATGTAGAAACAGGTCTGAATATGTGCTGCTGGTCAGAGCATGTAGAAACAGGTCTGAATATGTGCTGCTGGTCAGAGCATGTAGAAACAGGTCTGAATATGTGCTGCTGGTCAGAGCATGTAGAAACAGGTCTGAATATGTGCTGCTGGTCAGAGCATGTAGAAACAGGTCTGAATATGTGCTGCTGGTCAGAGCATGTAGAAACAGTCTGACTGCATCAATGCAATGCCTGATGCTTGTCCTCTCTGCCTTCTTCATAGCATGCGATAACAGAGAGCGAGGCACTAAAAATGGCTTGGGAGGCGAGAGGGCTAGAGGATCCAGCCTGTTCAAACCCACGCACTCTTCCCACTCAACTTCAGTCTAGAACAGTCATCTAGCTTTGATATCCACCTCCTACTCATTCCCAGGAAATAAACAGCTGATGATTCAGTCACTGCATATAAACTATATTCATTCTGCACTTTTAAACAGATTTTAACTGGCACTGTAGAAGTTTAATTCAGGTTCAGAAACTGCTTGACATAGCATCTATGGTAACTGCAGGAAAATCCACTGCTAGGCCTTCAATTCAGTTCTGAAAAATGTCTGAGGGAGATTTAGATGGAAATACTTACATTTGTAAATGATGAGTGTTTAGGATGTAGGTGTGGCTATTTCGGTCTGGAACAACTATTATCACAATAAGTTTATGCGGAATGTTTTCAGGCCTATTAATTAACAGATGACAGTCCTCTCGACATTCCACAGCAGTGAGTATGCCTGTCTGGGTAAATGCTCCTCAATCGTTTACTTGTTATTATCCTCTTAAACAGTTGGCTGAGGTCTACAACCCAGTCCTCTCTTTGGCAGCTACTACAACGCATCTGTCTGTATAAGAGACAAGCGCGCATGTGGCATGCCGTTGGTAGTGGTACCCGTCTGGTGCATATCCCATATAGTGGGCCAATCCCTTGCCAAGTGGAAGATCGCTCAAGGATTTGAACGGAATAAATGTTTCCATAGAAGTAACCTACAACGATATACACATTTTCCACTATTCCCCATAATCTTCAAACAGACAGTTAAAGGCTACGGCTATAGTTAAAGTATGTTGTCTGCTGCATCAAATGCTCTCATATGTCACTAGAAAACTAAGGGCGCAATTATTTTCTATGACTGTCCTTATACCCTTACATAGGCTTATGTAGCAACTATTATCGTAACTTTACCGGGAGCAATTCATTATAGGCCTCGTCTGCATGTTATCTTAATAGCCGGGCAATTACTATTAGCATATTGGCTCGGCTACACATTGTCATAGAAGGATACACATGGTGCGGTTATCGGTGCTAAAATGTAGGCTAGCGATAATGTGCAAATACAGTTTGTTAATCTAAAAGATATAGTGCAATAGGCCTATAATTTCTCAAGTGAATGTTGTTGACCTGCATCAAAGGCGTTGTGGAAATTCGGTTACAATGTATTATCCGAACATCAAAATGTATACATATCTTGGTTAAAGGCGTAAGAAGTCTCCTTATTGCTATGTATTTTGTCGGTTGCTTCAAAATGCGAAAACATGGGACCTATTAATAATTAATAAAATATTTAAGCAGACTTACCAGTAAACTTTCTAAGTTTATCGCAGATCTTGGATCTTTGATCATGGCCTCCAGCTTTTTCAACCGGTTTTCCATCCTTCTCTCTGCACCAAGCGACATCTTTGCGATTGATTAATGCCCGTTTCGTTTACATATAAGACGAGCCTTATGAGAATTCTTAAGAGTTTACATGAGAAAAAATATTTTTGTTCTTGAGCAATCGCGGTGGGCCTAGCAGCCTCCGACTCACCGCCCTCTGAAATCGCTTCGGAATTACAGTGTCCACAATGAAGGGGAAAACATAATCCACCGTGAAGGGAGAAGCGCCGCTTCTCAAACTTGCCAATTAGTTAGGAGATGTCGTTAAACGCAAATGAAGGTAAAAACTTATGGTAACATATTCAATATAAATGTTCTCTACGGTCCACACGGCGATTAAGTTAACATTTTTAGAAGATTCAGCAACAGGGCGTTTTCTTTGACCCCCCTCCCCTTCTCTTTTTGGGCGCTCCGAAATGGTTTGCTTCAATTTCAAAAATATGTTTCTAAAACAGTCCGCAGTGTTTAAAATCCAACCTTAGAAACTCTCAAATGACATGGATTTTGTGACTGCCTCACAGTCATAGGCAAATGTACAGGGTAAGAATGGCGTTCTCCAAAATAGCTTGCGTGATGAATCGTTACACTTTCTATGATCAGTTCTTCTCCCATGCACTACATGGGTATTTATCCCTGCATGCCCAAAAACAAAGGTTTGTCGGAATGGCTAACTGCAGTTAGCCACCGTGGATTCCTCGTACACTACATACTCCACTTCCAGAGCTAGAACTCTCTCCTCCCTCTTCTGATATCAACATGCAAACACCGCCGCCTCATTTACCCATAAGTCTCCTCTTGTCTATATAGCCTGCTGTTCAACGTGGGAAGCTGCATGATGAACCATAGGAAGGCCAATGTGATGAAAGCTCTCCTAAAGTTTTACAAATACGTTCTTCACACTGAGTAATGATTCATCTGATTGATACATTATTTCCACTATTTAACAGCACATAGGTATCTATCTCTTGATATTGTTGGGACTTGAACCTGCGACCCTACAACTGTCCATGTGACTATCACGCTAACACCTTGTTTCAACAATAGGTTTGAACCTCTTGATGGGTTGCCACATCGTTTCCCACCACTATGCTAGAATGGGTATTGCCTAGGAATGCTATACTTCCTGTGTTTCGCCCCGTGTTCAGCCAGGGGTAAACAACAGGCTGCTGCAACCTGATTGGCTGAACGCAGGGCGCAACATCAGGAAGTAGCATTCGTAGGCTTTATCCACTCTAGCCTGGTAGTGGAAAATTGTGTGTTCATTAAGAAAGTATGCATATTTTCCCCGTTTTTTTTCAGCCTTCTCTCATTAAATCTAGTTAAAGAGGAAATCGAAGCCTTTGCAGCCTGAATGGAGAATGTTTTATGTACGAACCGGTCGCCGGGGGACTCCAGTGTATTACCAGCGGTGCACATCAAGCCCAGACCATAGTGGAGATCACAGGAGGCTGCTGAGAGGAGGACGGCTCATAATAATATCTGGAAAGGAGTTAGTGGAATGGCATCAAACACCTGGAAACCATGTGTTTGATGTATTTGATACCATTCTACAAATTCCGCTCCAGCCATTACCACAAACCCATCCTCCCCAATTAAGGTGCCACCAACCTCCTGTGGTGGAGATCCATAAAGTCTATTAGCAGCTGCCCAGGCTAGAGGTAGACATACTGTATGGCTGTCCTTCGATGTCGATGATGATATTGCTCCCAGTAATTATAAGCCATTTGTGGTGTTGTTTTGATGTATTGGTACCTACAGTAGAACTACATACTGTACCTTCAGTAGAGTATCAGTATGTCACTCTGTGGTTGCACCAGTCTCTCCTTTGTTCATTATGCTGTAACGGATGGTGCAGACTTTTTGCTAATTGCCACCCCAAGTGTTCTGTGATGCGCAGTGAAGAATAAGACACAATGTGTCCAAATAATATTTGAGTATTTTGCGCCATGGTAAGAGAAGGGGAAATAACGTGTGTGAGCACGTGTCTGCAGTTTACATGAACGGATATTGACAAAGATGAAACAAGTTGGTGTGTGCCTCTATTTATTAGTCTCCATAAGCAATTCACTGAATAAAGCAAATACTGTTACAGCACAACATTATTATTTTCAAAGCAATCTTGGCAACAAGTTATAGCAACAACTTCATAATAAAAAGACAAGGGTTATTTCCATTTCTTGCAATTTTTTTCCACTTTAATTATAAAAGAAACAATTGACTCTTCACCAAGCATTGACATTTAAATAAAATGCCCAGTCCAAATAATGTAATTTTGTCAATAATAAATAATACTATAAAATGTACACAAAAAGGTTGAGAATTCACCATAAGATCAAATATAGAAGGGGTAGGGGGATGCTTGGGACAAGTAGGAGTTGTTGGTGCTGTAGGAAGAAGGGTCTTTTAGCTAAATGTGAGGGTTGGGTTTACAAGTCACAAAAATAGCTGATCAGCTATACATCAACACAACAAAGTTGTTTTTTTGTCTATTTTCTTTTGTACAAAGTGGGGAGTCTTACTAGCGAGCATCATCGTATGCACTGTGGAGTAGTACACAAGCGAGAGTTAAGGCAGCTTTTCTGTTCACGTTTGAAAAGTGACATGAAAAATGTCATGTTTTTTTTGTGTATTTCTACTCTGTCATAAAGATTTTGAATATGAAGTTGTCATTGCATATCTTAGGCTGTTGACCTAGCCTATATAATTTCATTAGATGGGTGCTGAATGTTTTCTTTTATTCTTAATCTCTCCACCATAACATATGCAGATGACTTTAACCAAATACAATTTGCTTTCCACTTCATTCCTGTAAGCATTAGCAAGACTGATGATGCTGACACTGGAGGGTTGAATTGTCTTTTCGGTCACAACGATGAAGGTGATATTAAGGTGTGTGTGTTTTGCCGTTGTGTTCGGGTGAGTAGGTCTATGCGTCAGGGCCACTCAAAGGTATGTGGAAGTGTTAGAAGGGGGCTCTGCTAAAAATAAAAAAATAAATCATAGTTGTATTTTCAGGCCCACACCTGAAACCCCACCTCTTTAAGGAACACCTAGGAGAGGAGAAAGTAATCCTTCTAACCCCCCCCCCCCCCCCCTTAAAAGAGTTAGATGCACTATTGTAAAGTGGTTGTTCCACTGGATATCATAAGGTGAATGCACCAATTTGTAAGTCGCTCTGGATAAGAGCGTCTGCTAAATGACTTAAATGTAAATGTGTTGGCAGCAAAGAATATCTACCCTGACACCTAGTGGCAATTCTAAGCATTACACATGGTTATTTTTCACTGAGATGCACCCAGATAATGACAGCAATGGTCAGATGATATCAATTCAACACGTGCATGCACACAAACCGGCACACACATTTCTGCAGTCAGACAGAAACCCGAACTGTTTCATTGTCTCAGTTTCAACTGTCTCCCACATCTGTCAAGAACCGTAGACACTACACGTGTCCAGTTTCAAGGCTATATTTGTCCAAGTATCTCTGGTTCACATTACATATGGTGGTGAAAGTGAATGAAGAAAAAGTGAATGAAGAAATGGAAATGATTCCTCAGAATTTATGTTTCTTATGTGATCTCTGATTTTGGTTGGAATCATTGAGAATTAGTCTGTACAAAATTGAATTGTTTGAAAATTAATTGCTACTCTTGGAGTGTGCACTATAATGACTGCAAAGGCTAGGTGGCCGAGTCTGGAAATATCAGACACATTCAAAAATATATATAAATAAATAATAATAAGCGAGAGACTGAAATTCAAGGCAATGATTACTGTGACACAGAATCTCAGTCTTGGCACGGGACAGGCAAAGCCTAAATGGCTGACTATCAACACGTGTCAGATTGTGTTGCAGTGCATATATTCAGAGTCAACAGACTCCAATATGAACATGGGCAAACACTACTGTCATCAGGAAGGGAGTCAAGAGAGAGGAGTTAGAACAATACATGGATGGAGAGAGAATGAATATCTAAACTTCATTTTAGTTAGTGTATGTGCGTGTGAAAGAGAGAGTACATCATAGACCTGACACCTCTGTGTGTGTGTAAATGCACACGTGTTTGTGTGTAACTCTCCCATTTTTGTAACAAAACATGCAACCCATAGCTCTGGAGGGTGTGTGACATGACATTTCCCATTGGTGTTCAGTGGAAGAGAAAAAAGGTTCAGACTCAAAGGGAAATGGAGAGATGGAAAAAGAAGTTGGCAAGAAGGTGGAGATTTTGGCAGGAAAAATTGCACATGAAAATCGAAAAAGCTAATTTGATGTTGAAAGAAGTCTATGGGGGAGAAATCGTTTAATCTTTGCACCAAAAGATTTGAAGACATACTAGATATACAAGATAATTGAGCAAACAATTCCTCTATGAAGCCATAGCAAACGTAATGACACCAAAACATAGTAAATAAATAGATGGCAAAAATGTTAGTGTCTACTGGCAGTATAAACTCTGATGAAGCAAAATAAACACTGACAAAATGTTATAATCCAGACAGATTAACACTGGAAAATGACAAAATGTAGAACAGGATGAAGGACAGGGAAGTGAGATGATTCCTCATATCGTAATAAAAGTCCAGGCTGCATCACATCCGGCCGTGATTGGGAGTCCCATAGGGCGCACAATTGGCCCAACGTCGTCCAGGTTTTGCAAGGGTAGGCCGTCATTGTAAATAAGAATTTGTTCTTAACTGACTTGCCTAGTTAAATAAAAGATTAAATAACTGTTTAAAAAAATAGAATGTAAATATGATTATCTATGACAACATGTGTGACTGATTAAAGAATTGTTACATTTATTTCAGTAGTTTGGCTTGACAAATAGTTTGGACCATTGTTTCCAGACAATTATCCAAGAATGACAAGCAAATTTGATTGTAAGAGAGAGTCGGCATCACTTGTCAATGGTAAATCCTAGTGCAGCATTACGACCCTGAACACTAGTGATGAAACAATGCTAATGGGTGTCGTCTCAACTCCTGATTGACACAATCCCTTAGCGGTGTGATGAGCAGCAGTCCTGTTTTTGCTTCCATGATGGAAGTCACTCCATTACCATAACCTTACTGTACACATCAGAGATGTGGCTGAAGATACAGTACATCATTATCATCAATAGCATTAGGATGTGAAAAATGTAAATATATAAATTATGATAAGAATTAGAATTACACATCTGATTCGGTCTGACCAGGGGCTTGCAGAGATGCAAAATGGCCTCCACGATGGCAGAGATTGCACATAGTCCAAAGTTGCCCACCATCCTTTGCTGGTGAGATCGCTACCCTGTTGTCCACAAATCAGTGAGTGAGGATATACTTGAAAATCCTTGTCTTTTATGACCATGAAACTCACTGAAGAGGAGCAGATCAATAGTGCCA
This sequence comes from Salvelinus alpinus, assembly GCF_045679555.1. Classification (NCBI taxonomy): domain Eukaryota; kingdom Metazoa; phylum Chordata; class Actinopteri; order Salmoniformes; family Salmonidae; genus Salvelinus; species Salvelinus alpinus. The sequence continues at coordinate 27,291,240 of NC_092119.1, forward strand.
AGGTCTCCTTTTATTGTGGAGATATCCCCATTGCTCTATCTACTAGAGAAAGGCTCTGTGGTGGCAGGGGGCCCCTGATATCTTCAGGGATGGAGTGCTACAGTCAGAACACAAGGATTTCACCGCTCCTCTTTTTCCTTCTTATTCCTGAACCCATGAGGCTCAGAAAATGTCTCCTTCTTATTGTTACCTTCCATCATGAGATGTCTCTTTTTGGTTACCAGTTAAAAACAAAAGTCCTGTTACTGTCAATGGTGGGATGGGGGTTGGATGTTAGCATTTTGTACTGCTTGTGATCATGCAAAGGAGGGGGGGGGGTGACTTTAGCCTGAATTTCTTGCCACAAGAAAACTCCCCCTTTCACTGTGGAACAGACTGGCTAAAAATGCTACCTTAGGACTCTTCCAGCGAACATAAAACTGCTGTTAATCCTATTGGGTTAGCATTGTGGCTTCTCCGGTCGGATAGCAGAGATCTGACAGAGCATTTGCTTTGGAAGGGAGACGGGCAGTGTGGGTGGTCTGAGGGTCAAGATTAGGGTTACATGGCTGGTTGGCTGGGAGAGAGGTTTGTGGAGTGGAGGAGCGGATGGTTGAAGGCTAGTGTTGTCAACAGCTTCAAAAGCGTCCCTCATTCTGTTGGGGAAATACTGCCACCTGTCTGAGCTGAAATGTGGAACAAGAAAGAGGATCCAGAATTAGACATATTAGATCAGACAAAGGGAATCCCCATTCTACAGGTCTATTTTTCAACCAAACACATCTCTCGCTCAGATCCAGTTGATTTACTGCTGCATGCTTGACTAAAATAGCATTAGCTTTTTATCAACCCTAACTTCAGAGTATATCTTCCCTGATGCTGGTATATTTCTGTCAGCACCCCTCTCAGATCAGGTCGAAAGCTACAGCAAGGGCAGTAGTGAGAGGGAAACATTGCAATACATCTATGCAGACAAAAAAGGTCAGTTTATGCTTGATGAGGAAGCTTTTCTATATATTTAATCAATATGATCAAACATCAGTGCAATTATATACATCAACATATGCTGCAAAGCAGCACAAACACCCTCCACAGAATTAAATCAGACATCTTAATGTTATGAAGGCCTTTTTGTGTGACATTTACACAAAAAAAGCTGTCATTTCCACACCACCTGTAGTAGGGACAGGTACAGGGCAGAGATTATGAGAGGGGGACCTCTTTGGATCCTCAGTAGGGGGCTCCATGAGACCAACCTTTTCTGCCTCATTTGTTCTGATTGCGTATTCGCAGGCACCTCCTCTTTAACGGCGGCTCCAGCTCTGGGCTCCCTGACGCCAGAGGAGCGCTGATGCTATAGGACACAATGGCTGTCTTGTCGCTGGGCTTTGGCCCGGGCTGGATGACACAGTCAGCCTTGGGCAGCAGCAGTGCATAGGCGTGGTCGTCATCATCGTCCAGATCCATAAGGTCGCTGAAAGCTTCTAGCTTGCCTTCATCAGTCCCCCCCTGTGCTGCCTCGTCACTCGGGCCTCTCTTACCTGGTTCCCACTCCGCCACTGTGCAGCTGTTCTCCTTCAGGGCATCCCGCTCCAGCTCGCAGTTGGCCGGTTCGCCACCTCCTCCTCTCCGACCAGGGTCAGACTGAGGTGTGGGTAGCGTGCTCCTGCCGGGACTGTCTGTGGATTGACTGCTGCCGTTTACTATGACATTAAAGGGGGCAGCGAGGTTGCAGAGCTGGGTCTGTGGGGTGCCAGGGTGGTTTGTGAGCTGGGTGGGGTAGGAGTTTTGGTTTGGCTGGGGGGATGGTGATGTGGCCTGGCAACAAGATAGGGAGTTTGGCTTCAGAGAGACACTAATGGCCTCCCTGACCTCCTGGCTCATGTCCTCTAGGCTGCTGTCCCCCTTCCCAGAGACATCAAGAGAGGATGGTCCAGAGGGTGGGGGGCTGGATGAGTCCCCTTCCGGTTCCACCTTCACCTGGACACTGGGCACCACCCGCTGGATGACTTGCTGCAGCCGCGACCGCTGGCCCAGAGTCAGGTCGATCACTCCCTCGGGGAGAGAGGCTGCGGGGCCACCAGAGAGCGAGAGTCCCAGGGTGGTGGCACTCTCCGGACTCTCAGTCTTCATGGTCAGGTCCACCACGTCAATCCTACTTCTCTCAGAGCCAAAGCGGTCCAGAGTGTAGCCAGGAAAGCCCAAGGAGTGCACCCCACAACTGGAGTTCCCCAACTTCAGTTCCCCTCTGGAGGAACCAGGGTAGAAAGGCTTGGGCTCCATCGGATCAGTGTTCTCCCCCGACGCACTTGGAATGGGGTCGTTGTTGTTGCTGGGGTTGTCCTTGGAGGTCTTGGGGTTGAAGGGGAAGGGTATGGGTATAGGGATGGGCACCGGCAGGGGCACGATGACAGGGTAAGGGACCAGCAGGGTTGGTGGGGGCACCAGGGGGGCGAGGGAAGGTATACTGAAGTTCATCATGTGCGGCATATGCATGGGCCCGTTTGGCATCATGTTGGAGGTGAAAGGAAAACCAGGTATGTGTAGGCCTGGATAGGGTGGCATCATCCCTGGAGGGTTCCCTCCAAGGTTGGGGTTGTTGGAGGGGTGGTGGTGGGGTGAGAACTGGGGCCTGTGCATAGGGCTGGATGGCGGAGCCAGGGTTCTGGGTGGTGGGGGTGGTGGTCCGATGCCAGGGATCATTGGGTTGGACAGAGGGCTGTTGGGGTCTGGGCGGTGGGGAGGTGGGCGGAGGAACGACGGGCGCATCTGCTGCATCATCTGATGCTCCATGAAGAAGGGCAGGGGCACAGGCCCCCGGGGCGTCATCACCATGGGGGGGCTGCCCGAGGGGACTCCCATGGGAGGGTGCAGAGAGGGGTGTGGGGGAGGGGGTAAGGTGGGATTCTCGTGGGGTCTGGGTGTGGAGTTTTTGGTGGACGAGGAAGAAGGAGAGCAGACAGTGCCTGTCTCAGAGGGAGAGGCAGCGGTGGAGCTGGAGGAGCCTGGCACAGAGGTGTTTGCCCCAGGAGAAGGGGCTTTGCGACGTAAGTCACCCAAAGGTGTGCCCCAGGAATCGGGGGTTAAAAGCTGCAACCCAGTGCTGCTCTCTGACTTGCCCTCCACAGGGCCGTGTCCTGGGTTACACAGGCCCCCTGGCAGCGCTGCCTGAGTCTCTTTGTAGAAGATGTCCATCTTGTACTGGTTCAGGCATTTGGCACTGCAGAACTGCAGCCTCCGTTCACCGGCACCAAAGTCCAGGTACTCCTTGGTGTGGCGGATGTGTTTGCACCAGTCACACACCTGTAACACAAAAAAACAAAAACACAAGACCAAAGACATCATCAGGTACAATGCACTACAGACACCACACATAAGCAGTTCAAAAGTCAGAAACATTATACACTGAGTGTACAAAACATTAGGAACACCTGCTCTTTCCATGACAGACTGACCAGGTGACTCTAGGTGAAAGCTATGATCTGTTATTGATGTCACCTGTTAAATCCACTTCAATCAGTGTAGATGATGGGAAGGAGAAAGGTTAACGAAGGATTTTTTAAGCCTTGAGACAATTGAGACATGCATTGCATATTTGTGCCATTCAGATGGTGAATGGGCAGGACAAAAGATTTAAGTGCCTTTGAACGGGGTATGGTAATTTCTCCAGGCGCACCAGTTTGAGTGTGTCAAGAGCTGCAACGCTGCTGGGTTTTCATGCTCAACAGTTTCCTGTGTGTACTGTATCAAGAATGGACCACCACCCAATTGACATTCCGCCAAATTGACGCAACTGTGGGACGCATTGGAGTCAACATGGGCCAGCATCCCTGTGGAACACTTTCGACACCTTGTACTGTAGAGTCCAGCCCCGACTAATTGAGGCTGTTCTGAGGGAAAAGGGGGGTGGAGCTCAATAGTAGAAAGGTGTTTGCCCTTTTGCCATGTTGTTACTCTATAACAGGGATGGGCAACTGGTGGCCAGTGGTGGCCAGTGGGCTCATGCCCCCTTTTGTAGACTTAAAATTCAATACAAAATTGGGGGGGGGCATTGATCATCAGTTATCATATTAAAAATGGCAAACATTTGCCTCCACCCTATGGCAAAATGTGTAGATTTGCTTTTTTTTTTAAAGTTTTAAATCTTCGCTGTCATGAGGGGGGACCAATTAAATGTTTTGCTCGTTAGGTGGGGGGGGAATGGATACGCAGAGTTCAGTTTTGGATCATAATGAAATTACTTGGTCAAATTCTGTTTCGTTACACCAAGTAAATAAAAGTCCATCTGCACTGCACCTGTGCATGTTTGTATCCTCGTTAGGAAAACCCATCTGTATCTTTGTGCAAACCCATCTGTATTTTTGTGCAAACCCATCTGTATTTTTGTGCAAACCCATCTGTATTTTTCTTCCACTGCATAACGCTGCATACTCTACCCAAAATATGATCGAGTGTGTGTGAGTGAGACAGAGATTTTCATAGCAACTTCATACTGCTATGACCCTTGCGGTGCAAATACTGTCCTACACATGGTAACACCTTGATAAATACAATCTGAGGAAAATCCAGCTTTAGACTGGCTTAAGTGAGTGCAAATCTGGATGGGTGTACATAAAGCTTTTAAAAGGACAACACTTTCTCCAGACATGTAATTCCCATTTACACTTGCCATGGGGTTGTCACCTCTTAAACCTCCTCCATAAGGAGGAACCATTCAGATACACATTTAGCCACTGAGCCACGTGTGACAGTGGCCACAGGCACAGCACATAACAGCCTCAAGTAAAAGGCTTTCCCCAAGGTATGATCATGAGTGGGGGTACGTGATTGTGGTGGGTGGGTGAGATGGACAGACTGAGACAATGAACAAGCTGCCAGTAGGGGGCACAGAAGAGAGACTGACAGCTGGGCGGAGTTCTACATGTTCAGTTGGCTGCTGAGCACCACCTAGGAGGGTGCTATAATGCGTCGCTATTCACTACGGATGTGCAACTTTAGTATGAGTGTTTGGGATATTTTCATTACATAAAAAAGCCTCTTTGATTCATGAACTGACAGCATTAAAATATAATTGACAGCATTAAAATGGAATGGGATCATCCAACCCTACCGCGGGGCCATTACACACATTGGGCAGGGCAGGGGAGCAACCTAGCACAACTTTTCAATACTCTGTGGGAATTCAGGATATTTTCTATTGGCTACAAACATTTCCAAAATGCTCAAAAACACTGAACGTCCAATCGTCACGTGGCCGTTCTCATTAGAGTACCTGAAATAATGAACGTGACCCTAGTGAGTGGAAGGCAATGGATGGGCCAGGGAGATGGGGCACACAACTCACTCTGCCAGCACAGAGGGACGTGGCAGCGACTCACTCTGCCAGCACAGAGGGACGTGGCAGCCACTCACTCTGCCAGCTCAGAGGGACGTGGCAGCCACTCACTCTGCCAGCTCAGAGGGACGTGGCAGCCACTCACTCTGCCAGCTCAGAGGGACGTGGCAGCGACTCACTCTGCCAGCTCAGAGGGACGTGGCAGCGACTCACTCTGCCAGCTCAGAGGGACGTGGCAGCGACTCACTCTGCCAGCTCAGAGGGACCTGGCAGCCACTCACTCTGCCAGCTCAGAGGGACCTGGCAGCCACTCACTCTGCCAGCTCAGAGGGACCTGGCAGCCACTCACTCTGCCAGCTCAGAGGGACCTGGCAGCCACTCACTCTGCCAGCTCAGAGGGACCTGGCAGCCACTCACTCTGCCAGCTCAGAGGGACCTGGCAGCCACTCACTCTGCCAGCTCAGAGGGACCTGGCAGCGACTCACTCGAGATAATTAAGGCATTAATCAGCTGTCAGACCCCTCAACGACGTCCATCTATCACACACACCCTAATCCCCTTTGCTGAATGCTAATACGTTGTGGGATGCTACTGGAAGACGACTATGATCCTACGCATTCAATCTTTCAGAGATTCACATATATGCCTGCTGCACTTGAGTCACATGTTGATTAGAACACGCACACAAGCACGCAGACACACACGCACGCCATGACAACTTCAGATTTGGAATGGTCATGAAATCTTCCCAAAATCAACATCAGCTTTGGGAACCCCCATCATTTGGCTTTCACAGTAACGTGGCACTCGTGTGTCATCCTCCTCTGAACCCTGGCCTGTTTCATTGATTTGTTCTTCATTTGTCACTCTAGTAGTTTAAGACCTACTGAAGTATCTACTCAGATCTCTGTTGATAGGCCGCCCTGATTCATTCACTCTCCCCTTTAATCTCTCTTTTCCTTCTCTTCCCCCTGTCTGTCAATTGACAGGTCACGTATGTCAAAGCGATGGACAAATCAGTCAATAACAATCTTGTCCATAATGGAATTTTAATGTTAAACAGAGATCTCCTCCATCAGCAGATGTCAGTCAAACGGCCACTGTGGGAGAGGCTGTCATGATGTAGACATGACAATCAGACCATCTCTGCAATGTTCTGTTATAGTAGCCAGCATTACAGGGTTAGTGTTTCATGTACTGTGTTGGTACTGTTACAGGTGAGTGATCCATAGTCACCTTTCAGCGATCGTTGATATCTGTAGTCTTCTTTTTAAAACTGTCTATTCGATCCCGTGGAACGCAATGAGCCATAGCTAAAAAAAAGGCTGGAAAGTGCTCTGAGAGTTGGGTTCAATGATTGTAAGCCCGGATATTTTAAATTATAAGTGTTGAAATTTTCCTGGGCTAAAAAAGAAGACAGATGGAGAGCACTTAACGAGTTTCTGCACCATGAGTGAAATTTCACTGTGCATTACCCTAATGGAGTTATTTCTCTCTCTCTCTAGTCTCTCCCTCTCCCGCACACAGATGTTTGCAGTTGAATATAATTATGGTCATTTATTTCAACCGTGGCCATCGTAATAGCGGTCGCTCCAGCTCCGTTTAACCATTTGCATTGCTGTAGGTATTTACCTAGCTACCTACCAAGTACACACGGACATCATGGGGCCATTTATTCCTTGATTATCTTTCAAGGACCTGTTACACGATTTCACAGTCTTGTTTCTAGTGCTCTTGAACTGGAATTTACAATTCATAATAATATGGTATGATTAATTAAAGAGTAATTAATAGATCATTATTATGTTGTAACCACTTTGACATGACATTGTTTAAAGTACTTGTAATACTGATTTCTCATTTGTCTAATGAATTTAGTTTTGAAAATCCATCCATCTCGCTAACCGTCTGGTTAAACACTAAGCAAACTGATCAGCAAGGGAACAGAGTATGATACTGTGTGTGATAGTACGCATTGGAGGAACAATATCTGATGGGGAGGACAGTATTATTCTGGACAGTATTATATGGGGACCAGTTTCTGATGGGGGAACAATTTTGATCATGATGAGTTTATGAAGCCTGCAAAAAAAGCATGAGTCTATTCCATCACAAATCACTTAAATTAATGAATTGAACCAGATACAATTCAAATATAAAATGGCCATTATTGTAGAGCTAATATTTACATGCGAATCGTATGTCCAATTCAGTTACTGGATTGAAATGTATTGATGTCACCAAGCCCAAAATGGTAATGATCAAATTAGCAGAAAATTTCCAAAAATTTTCTATGGAGTGAACATAATATCTGAATCTAACACAGTGCAGAATGTAAATGAGAAAATAAAACAATTTGAATGAAAAAAAGTATGTTATTCGCATTAAATCAATAATTTAAAAAAATGCTTTAAAATAATTGACTAACAGCACATTCTCTAAAAACAAACATCTTTACATTATTCAACACATCAAACAGTCATGAATATCAAAATATGCCATTACATTTCTACAGTTAGCCATCAAAAACTTAAACTATCTTAAGTTAAATGTTTTAGTCCTTACAAGCACATCGCTGTTTGTTTTGAAGACAAGCCTGGGCGTATCCTTAGAATAGCTGTGCTGGGGTAATTTCTCACCATGGCCGTCTTCGTCTCTCGCCTGAGGGGAGAAATAACGGCCTCTTTTTATGAACTGACAAAATAAACAGGTGGACAGAAAAGAAAGGAAAACAACATCAAACGTATGAATGGAAAGACACCGACAAAGGTGAAAGGGTGAGCATGCTTTGGGTTGCGGAATCATAAGCAAGTTCTCATTATCATAAATGAAAGCCATGTGGAAAAGTGTGTGTGTGTGTGTGTGTGTGTGTGTGTGTGTGTGTGTGTGTGTAACTATGGTTAAATGTTTACATTGACAGCTGAAGAGATGTTATATTGGCCTTATCATTATGAACTGTGAAAGAGGGGAATTCTAATCTCATTTAACCAGGGAGGCTGGTTAAAATGCTACATTAATCAGATTTAAAGACTTCCATGGAGAAACAATTATTTAACAGTGTCACAAAAATCAAGGTTAAAGGAAACAGGATAAGGGATTTAAAATCCACCAGCACTACTTCGGCACCAGACACCGTGTAGATACACATTGATAATAATTTGAATGTACCCCCCCCCCCCTACACACACACACACACACACACACACACACACACACACACACACACACACACACACACACACACAAACAATTGTGTCATTACCCAGTCTCCATTTTGTGCTGTGACCCTCTGGCCCTGTGCCAATTCATTTACATATAGTGCTAATGAGGTACTGGCACAGTGGATGAGGCATGAGGGGCACACACACACAAACAGAGAGAGTGAGACAGCGAGGGAGAGAGAGAGAGACAGCGAGGGAGAGAGAGTGAGAGACAGAGAGGGAGAGAGAAATTACCCAGCATGAAAGTTCAGTCATACAATGGGGACACCATGTCTTTTACTGTGAATCAGGCCCACCACTGTTGTATGAAGAGACTGAGAGCATGAAGGAAAACAGACTACCTGGAGACAAACTCAGACACAGGCTAAGAAAGTATCTACCCGCCATGGGTTAAAAATTAGTCCTCCAGAGATCTCAAATCACCTTTTGAAACAACTTCCCATCCAAAAATCATTGGTCATCATTTTCTAACCATCAGTTGCTGTTGCAGTGATTATGGGAGATGTCCCACTCTCCACTTTCAAAAGTTACTCTTCCTCAAATTACTTCCTGGCTATTTGACATTTACTTTACGTAAATATTACCACAGTTGGTTCCCCTGAAATATTCAGTAACATGTCTTATTGATGGCCACACCATGTCAGCTAAATACAGTCGCAGTCCGGCTAAAGGGTCCGGTGTAAACATGGCATCACAGTTCCACGCCACTGGTATGTGTGCTCACTGGTGACTCCAATGCCCAGAGGGAGTGGTACAACAGCTGTCACTGTGAAAAGCTCCATCTGGGCATCTGTGCCTGCCCAGGTGTGTGTGCGTTTCACCTGCCAAGAGGTGTTTTACAAAGGATACTGACGGGTATACCCTCACAATTGTACACACACATACCCACAACAAGAAACAGACATTCACGGAGATGTCCCATTGCACAAATCCTCACACACATCTAAGACAAATGCAGCATTTTTCACCCACCTGGGACAACACACATCTTTGCGCCAGCCCCCTCCTTCTGTCCTCTCATTAGATTACCCAGCTAACAGGAAATGTTCCTTGAACATTCTCTTCTTGTTCCCATTTGGTTGTGGGATAACAAGCTTGTTTACGATAGTCAAGTAACTTATGTACTGTAATGCCATTCTAAAAGTGGTCTTCATATCATAGTACAATGTTCCTCGGAAGTCAGTGTTTATTAAGCTGGCTAACAGATAAATAATGAAAATTGCTGATTGTTCCATCCAAGCCGCGATTTGTAAGGATCATCCACCTTTACTCTAGCTGGGCTAGTTAGACTTTCAGAAGGAGAAAGAGCATGATATGACCATCTCAGTGTAATGCAAGTTCAAGCTCCAGTTTCTTTCCTCAAACTCCTCTCAAAGTCACCCTTTCCCTTTTTTTGTATTAAATTGCTGTCAGCTATGAAATAATCACCTCCCTCACTAGGCTCTCCTGCTGCGACAAGGGGGCCTAGACTGAGTCACAATGCTGACAGTTTACACACACACCTCTATTATTCAGTGTGTCTTCTTTGACACTGGATCCAGAAGCTAAAATAAATTGCAGTGTGTCAGAGCAGTGCAGGCAACCGCTAGCCGGTGTGTAAAGATTTGTGTCTGTTTGAAGTGATGTGACAATACTGTGGTGACGTAAAGAAGCACTCTGCCCCCTCTTGCCTGGAGGGACCTCAGAGACAAAGACACAAAGTCTCTTGAGGTGTATGGAAAGATTCCTGAGCCATGAAAAAAAGAGGCGTATTGCAGCGGAAATGAGATGTAAAATACAAGCTAGGGTCTCTTCACTTGGACTTTACCCTCCCTCTCTAGTGCTTTTACATGATGTGAGAGTGTGTGTGTGTGTGTGTGTGTGTGTGTGTGTGTGTGTGTGTGTGTGTGTGTGTGTGTGTGTGTGTGTGTGTGTGTGTGTGTGTGTGTGTGTGTGTGTGTAAAACATTTTTCACAACATCAGTTTTATTATTCTGTATTTCTTGAACGTCTATGTGAAATAAACCAGACTAGTCATTAGCTGAACTCAAAACTGGATCAAAACTCTTCTACCCCAAGCCACCCTATCATATGTCTAAATGTTGGTATTATTCCTGGTGCACTGGATGGATGGTGTTGTGCAGTGGCAATGGTAGAAACTGAATCCTCCCCACCCTCTCGCCATAAGAGGAGATTGGGTTACGCGGACGAGGCATCTGTAGATATTTAGCGAAACTCAATGCGTCTCCACTGCCCACCCCTTTGCCATCCTACTCGCTATGTCCTAGCTCCCCTTTCAGACACACACAGACACAAGACACATTTTCAGCCATGCAATTTTTTGTTGTTGGAAAAACTGGAGGGTTTGTTGTTGTGGCCAACCTTGTGGGTGCATGAAAAAAGAAACGTGGATATCACTTACACAAATGGCCTGCATGAATGTGAGAGTGTGAGAAATAATATAGAATCTGCACCTCCTCAGCAGACAAGGACTTTCTGTGCTCTAGCCATGTCTGTTTTCCTAATGTGGGAATTCTTGTCCCTGGATAACACTTCACTTTGTTCCTTACTCACTGAAATACAATATCTCTTCTGTTGTGCTTTTGTTTATATATACATACATAAAGCAATTATAGTGAGTAAGGAACTTAGATTTTAGAGTGAACTATCACTTTAAGACTAGCAATGCTTAGCAAACGTGTGAAGAAGCACAGCAGGCACAAGGCAACTCATGCTGTGAAAATAGATAGTTTGAACCGGGAAAAAATGGGTTCGCGTATCTTGAAAAAATTAACATACATATGTGTACTTCCATTTCAACAGCTAGTAGCATACAGAGCTATGCTAAGTGATTATGCTTGGGTGAGACATGTCCTTTAGACAAACAAGGGAAAAGAATAAAGACATATCATACTTACCCTGTAATTCCTTAAATATCCAAGCTTAGGTAGGTATAAGAAAGAAAGCAGAATGTTTAACTTCAGGAATCAGGACAAACACTATTTAACTTAATGACTGTCTGCATTGGAACCAATGCATGTTTGAAAGTAAACTGATCTGCATAGGCCATGAGGGTTTAAATTACTGAAACTGTGTTTCTGGATATCCAATGATGAAACCACAGGCCAAGGCTGGATATTGGTTTCATGTTAATCTACTACAATGGGTACTCAGAAGCGAAAGGTCAAAACTCAGGAGTGAAATATCCAAAGAACCTAAACTTGTGGGCACCTTACCCAGCCAACTAGTGGAAATACTGTACAAAGCTGAAAGTTGGTCACTACAATTCCTAAGGTTTGACAAGTGTCTTACAGCGTCTTAATCTGAGATATCAGGAAGAGTGGATGTAGGGAGGAAGTGATGTATGTAAGTACACATGTATTTATCACATGGTCTTGTGTGCACTTTCATAATTGGTTAAGTAATAAGGCAGGAGTGTTGAGAAGGAGCTTACCTTGTTTCTCTTGAAGTATGCTCTGCGGCAGGCGGCAAAGCACTTCTCACTGCAGAAGCTCTTTAGCTCAGTGCCCATGTTGAGGGAGTAGCGTTTGACGCCAACCTTCTGACACCATGCGCACATGATCTGGACGTTAGACACATCCTCGTCTGGGGGACCACAAACACATGATATGGACGTTAGACACATCCTCGTTTGGGGAACCACAAACACATGATCTGGACGTTAGACACATCCTCGTCCGGGGAACCACAAACACATGATCTTGACGTTAGACACATCCTCGTCCGGGGGACCACACACACATGATCTGGACGTTAGACACATCCTCATCTGGGGGACCACAAACACATGATCTGGACATTAGACACATCCTCATCTGGGGGACCACAAACACATGATCTGGACATTAGACACATCCTCATCTGGGGGACCACAAACACATGATCTGGACATTAGACACATCCTCATCTGGGGGACCACAAACACATGATCTGGACATTAGACACATCCTCATCTGGGGGACCACAAACACATGATCTGGACATTAGACACATCCTCATCTGGGGGACCACAAACACATGATCTGGACGTTAGACACATCCTCGTCTGGGGGACCACAAACACATGATCTGGAACACCCCAGACAAATTTGCTGGAACTGGGACAAAGCATAATGATAGTCCAACCGTTGGCCCCTACCCCATCAACTCCGCCTCCTCCCCCCTTCCCCAACAATCTGACAGTCACCTGTCAAATCTCATCATGTGAATGATCCCACCAACAATGCATCCTGACCGTATTCCCCTTCCAGGCAAAATAGGACAGTGCTTCCTACTCCAAGTTTTTTTTGCTGCAGTCATGAAGGCAGTACGAGACATTCTAACCAGACAGAGATACCCGAAGGAATGTCTGTGGACAGAAATTGGTTTGCCGATTTTACGAAAATGTTTTAGCTGAAGTTTACCTAATTAAATTGCAGAGGGCTTCATTGGAAATTCATTAGAAAATGGAAACTAAACACTATTCAACCCTCCATGACATCAAATGGGTCTGTCATCTTAACAACGGCTGCTGGGTAATTGCCATTGGTTTTTAGCCGCTTAGTGTAGTACTATGTGGAGAGAGTTCTTCCTGTGAGACTTCCAATAACTTACAATTACCACATTATGACTATGTGTGTGCAAAGGTGAAAAACAATGTGGCCATTAGTGTTTCACCTTCGCTCACCCTTTTATCACACCGTGGTGGGTACTGGAAAGGCTTTTTCCCTCTTGTTAAGCTTAATGGATCTATAGTGCAAATCCTTTTCAAAGTAAAGACTAATTATCAATTAAGGGGAATAGCTCCCAGGAGGCCCAAAGTTAGCACCATGGCCACAGCATGCATATTATATGCTCCTTTATGCATGGTTAATCTTTTCCAGTGAAAAAGATAGATTCCTGGGGAAGATCATTTATGTTAAATCTATGTTAAAAAGTCCCATGGCAACCTTGCAGTATTTAAATAAAATGTACGGCATCAACACACAAGTTGAAGTGTTCATTTGGAAGTATCTCATTATTTCATACAAAAAGGTCACTTGAGGTGGTTTGTTTGCATTCAGATTTTTCTGGCCTTCTTCTCATCTCTCGTTATGCGTTCTCTCAAACAGCTCACGTCTGCTGGGAGAGAGCCTGGTACTGTAATTATGCAGCGCCCATATTAAATACCTCCATCATCCAGTGTACCTGCACCTCAAAGGACCCTCTGTTGCTCTAGCAGGGCATATGAATAATTCAAAAGGGGTACAAGTCGGGTGTTGAGCTGTTAGAAAGGGACTATACCATCTGTTTTTCCCGCTGTGCATTGCGAGGTTGTGCGAAGCTGTGGGTACTCCTCTAGAGTGATGCCAAGTCACTCTCCTCTCCCTATGCAGGCTGATGAGCCTCTGGAGTCTCATGGCACACTTGTGGTTCAATGAAGACCTCTGTCTGGCCAGCAGGCCATGTACATTTCCACTGAGAGTTGACTGGGTGATACTGACACTTAAACAGCTGGAGGGGAAGCAGGTTTGTTTGTGCAAGTCTTTATGGAATGTGGGCCCTCATCAAGTGATTGTAAAACTGACCATGGATTTGAGCACGGAAATGGAAGTGATTTGTTAAATTTGTATAACACCGTTTTGTATATTTTGTACCAGATTGTTGGACACATTCAATTGGTCCTTAAAGTGCAAGCTTAAACACATGTCTTATTTTTAGGTGTGCGTGTGAGAGGTGTTTTACCTGCTGGTGGCTTGATCATGGAGGGTGGGATCAGTGGGACTATGATCGGCATGTTCCCATGCTCCCTGGTGCTTGGTGTGGAGGTGGATGGGGTGGTGGAGGACTCTGTCACTCCGTTCCTCGATGTTGATGTAGAGTGGGAGCTATTGACTTGGTTATGGGAGACATCGCTGTTCTCCCCCGATCCTCCTGGGATTTTTGGCAAAGAGTTTTCTGAGGGAGACAAAAGTCAGTGCGTTGGTCTTTCTTGACTTATTGTATGTAAAGCAATGGAAAAGGACATCATTGTTCACTGCAGCAGTACAGCTCTGGAAGATCTGCAGAATAGTTTGTTTCAAACTATAAACATTGTTTTGGTGTGTACATGAATCCAAACAAATATGCTTTTAACGCAAGATGGGTATCCTTTTTGTTACCCTGGAAACCAGGTTAGCAGCTTTGATTGGATAAGGCCCTATGTTTGTTCAATTACTGTCACGCCCTGCCCTTAGTTATCTTTGTTTTTCTTTATTATTTTAGTTAGGTCAGGGTGTGACATGGGGGATGTTTGTGTGTTTTTGTCTGGTATAGGGTGTTTGTATTGTCTAGGGGGTGTTTGTAGAGTTCATGGGGTTGTGTTCAGTGTAGGTGTTTATGTAAGTCGATGGTTGCCTAGATTGGTTCTCAATTAGAGACAGCTGTCTATCGTTGTCTCTGATTGGGAGCCATATTTAGGCAGCCATAGTCATTAGGTAGGTTGTGGGTAATTGTCTATGTGTAAGTTGCCAGTGTCTGCACTTATTTGTTTGTATAGCTTCTCGGTTTGTTGTTTAGTTTGTTTTAGTGTTATTCGTCTTTCTTAAATAAATACATGATGTATTTATATCACGCTGCGCCTTGGTCCTCTCTTTCACCCGAAGACGATCGTGACAATTACTGACGTGAATCTCTCAAATTTTATCCAGCATTACAATCAGGAGTCACCATGTAGAGATTCCAGAAACACCTGTCTAATCATCAATAGAAAAGCAAAGTGCAGTTTCCTGCTGAAAACAACTACACCATAATGACTGGATGAAACATCTAGAACAGGTTTTAATCTGGATAGCCTGACTGAATTGCCTCATCAATCCTGGTGAACTACTGCCAACCCACTGGAACAAACTGGTTGAATCAATGTTGTTTCCATGTCATTTCAACCCCCCCAAAAGTATGTGATGACATTGAATCAACGTGGAAAGCTTGGATTTGGAAAAAGTAATCTGCGTAAGGGAATTTTGTATTTTTTTTTCACCCAACTTTCACCTAAATCCAATGACATTTCACATTGAATTCACGTTAGTTGACAACTCAACCAAATGTAAATCAAAACTAGACCTTGAAAATATATCTTTAACCAGTGGGAAGTTGCAGCAGTATCTTCCTCAGCCTTTTCATCACAACATCACTTGTATTACCACTTGTGAAACTTTCATTTTTTTGCCTCTTCAAAGAAACAACTGCAATGTCCAGATAATAAAATATTTATCTCCATGGTTATGCTCACCTTTCAGGACAGAGATGTGTTGTACCTCTCCATCTGGGTAGTTCCGTATGTCGATGTTGTCCTGGTCTCTCAGGTCTACCTTGTCATAGCCGTACCAGCCCAGCAGCTCGTTCATAGTGTTCTCTGCAAAACTCTGCAAGACAAGAGACACCATATTGGCCATTAGGATTAACAAGCATGAACCCTGTTTCACTATTACGTCACAGTGTTATGAGGGGGGCAATAAGGGATAAAAGGGTTTGGTAGCATATGATTATATGAAAATGGCTTTCCCCCCCAAAACACACAATAAAGGAAATGCAGTATTATATGTTTGCTATATGAAACCAAGCTGCATGTTTTTTTTAAATGGGTCTGCCCCATTTCCTGAACCATAATGCAATAATGTATAATATGTTCACAGCAGCAAATATTCACTAGTGGCAGAACCCTTACCAGAGATATGTGCACACGTATCAGGACAACTTGACAGTTGACTTATCCCAGACTGGTTTGATCAAGGCCTCAATTAATTATGTTTTTACCAGCACATAATCTAAGTTTTCTTTCATAGCTTCTTACAGTTGATTTCCAAAAGCACAAATAGTCTATACTGATCACATTACAAAAATTCCACATTGTCTTATACAGAATTCCCAACCCATCAAACCACGAGAACTACCACAGATGTATTTTTACTGGACTTCCACTGCAAATCAACACAAGCAGTAACATCCAACCAACCCCACCTCACCTCCTCACATGTAAGGAGCACAATAATGTTCTTCTAATGAGAAAAAACTATCAGCCTATCATTCAGTAAACCTGAAAATCTCAGTAGCAGCAGAATCGTATGTAGAGAGAGTTTGGTCATCTTTAGAGGTGCTACTGTATGTTCATGTTGTAATTCTAACAGTTCAATTAGCTATCTGTGTTTAAAATTCACAAGATTATATGCTATTAGTGAATGTTAGGCAGTAAAGGAAACATTAACATGGCTGCCATAGAATTATGTGATGTTATGTAAATGGAATAAATACAGATGTTTGGCTGAAATCTCTCTATATATGGCTCAGAGTAGCACTATTGTCTCGCACGGACAAAGGGGCTCACCATGGAGTAGGGTGGGTTGCCATGGAGATCACCCGCCTTGCCTGCCCATGGGCGGGCCCGCTCAGCCCGAACCTGATGAGACATTAGTCATTTCATTACATTCTGGCATTGAACTGTCAATCAAATAGTACTCAATCAATCATTTAATTGTCAATTACGGGCTGCCCTGTCAATACCATTGTATCGGGGAAGTCATTTCATTACATGAAAGCATAATCAACATTAGTTATAACATCAGCTCTGAATCAAAAACTGCATGAGATACAAGTACAATTCAGAAACAGAAAAGGCAATGTTTAAGAAACACAAACACTGATATACTTCTATCTTAAACCAAGAACAGACTGAAACAATACTAGGCTACCTGTTACACTGCTGTTCATGTACTGTATACATAATTTATACAACGTTTAGAGTCACAACTATTGTCTAGGGTGGATTCTGCCGCACTGCTTCATTCAACAACTGCTGGGGTTTTGACATGTTACAGAAGAGCATTGACTCAGTCAGTAAGTGCTTGCTTGACTCAGATGTGACTGCATCACATTACTAAAACAAAATGAAAAGGTGTGAAGCCAGCAACAGTCATCTGTCTCTCTCTATCTTCAAGAACGTTTGCCCTCGTCTTTGCTCCCTGTTCCCTCTGTCACCCTGCCACTTCCAGAAAGAGGGAGTGGTAAAGAGAGTGGAACCTAATCTGTATGGCAGGTCATGAAAGCAGCACACAGGCTTGACTCAGGGTGAGGTGGGAGGCAGTGCTATGGTGCAGTCTGGGAGCAGAGTGTCAACTGTCCACTGCAGATGTGCAAACTCTCTGGACTGGACTCAATCTCCTCTATGGCTAACCAATTTATAATTGATAGACCCACAGTGTGTGTAGGCTTTTGTTTCAGCCCAAGACTTTTACACCCGATTCAACGAATCATCAACAGAGATCAAAAGTGACCAATGTATGAGCAAACTCTATTGATACAAAATACCACCATTCAAACCTAATATCAGCTCTGCAAAACACCAACTTGCTGCCACTGTTCAACCCTGGAACAGTCTAAACTTTAGCAGTTTAGAATAATTATATTATTTTGATAGATTAAATCAAAAGCAGTAGTTCCCTTATTTCCTTCAGTTAGCAAGAGGTGCTGCTGGTAAGGGTGAGCAGTGGGAATCCGATACCTTGTGTGCAGAAACCAGAGTAGGTCACAGTACACCATGATAAAATTCCCTAATCCGCATGCCAAGTTTCCTTGAGTGGGCCCTCCTTCAGACTCTCCTGGCCCACACTTTCCATTCCCTTGTTCACGCTCTCCTCTCTATCCCACTGCTCCGCTTCCATTTCCTCTACCTTCCTTGACATCTGATCCTGTGCAGACGCTCAGGTTTCAGTTTTTACAGCTTAGGCAGCCAATTGCTGTATACATTCCTTTCTCCCCTGCTCCACTATCCTCTATCCCACCAAGTACAGCCCCCCTCTCCTCGATTACTTACTGTGGCTTATTTTACCATGGTGCACATTAAAGCGGCACAAGATGAAGGAAACACTGTCAGACTGTTTGGTTTTTCTGAGGTATGATCTCTCACAAGGGCACATTGTGTGGTGGGTTTTTGACTGCTTTTTAGACAGACAAGAGAGAAGGGAGAAAATAAATAAATAAAAGTATCAAACGGTTTAAAGTAGCAAACAGGCCTTCAGTCTCTGGTTTAGGGAGAGCGTTATACTGTAGCATGTTTGGCAGAGAATGTTGAAGATAGTGATTTTTGAGATAAATACTGTATCTTAATCTGAACATTAAACTAGGGCTACTTGGTCATCTGTATCCGCTAGGCTTATTGGTCTTTGTTCAAGAAGTAACAATTTTGTCATACTGACATAAATGGCATACCTACATAATAAATCAGTGTTCATCAAATCCATGAACACATTCAGGGACAGATTTGATTTAGTACCAGGTGCAGAGTTTGAACCTTGTTTTTCTAGGGGGAAATTACTGCATCTCAGACAAATAAAGTCAATTGTAATTGTGTGCCCATATGAGTCTTGTTTTAGAACAGTTTGTTGACACTACAGCACATTCTATGGCTACAACCTGTTTATGAACGCTACTAGTCTCTAATACTATTACCGGCCTCCTTCATAATCACTTATCTGGATAGGCTGACATAGAACTTGAACTCACAGAAGTCATTGAAAGATATACATTGTGTTTAATGTAGAAGAAAGCACCTGTATGCCTGGGTGTATACAGTTGAAGTCGGAAGTTTACATACACTTAGGATGGAGTCATTAAAACTCATTTTTCAACCGCTTCACAAATTTCTTGTTAACAAACTATAATTTTGGCAAGTCGGTTAGGACATCTACTTTGTGCATGCCACAAGTCATTTTTCCAACAATTGTTTGCAGACAGATTATTTCACTTAAAATGCACTGTATCACAATTTCAGTGGGTCAAAAGTTTACGTTGACTGTGCCTTTAAACAGCTTGGAAAATTCCAGAAAATGATGTCATGGCTTTAGAAGCTTCATTTAAGTCAATTAGAGGTTTACCTGTGGATGTATTTCAAGGCATACCTTCAAACTCAGTGCCTCTTTGCTTGATATCATGGGAAAATCAAAAGAAATCAGCCAAGACCTCAGAAAAAAAATGGTAGACCTCCACAAGTCTGGTTCATCCTCGGGAGCAATTTCCAAACGCCTGAAGGTACCACGTTCATCTGTACAAACAATAGTAAGCAAGTATAAACACCATGGAACCACGCAGCCGTCATACCGCTCAGGAAGGAGATGCGTTCTGTCTCCTAGAGATGAACCTACTTTCTTAGAGATGAACCTACTTTGGTGCGAAAAGGGCAAATCAATCCCAGAAAAAGAGCAAAGGACCATGTGAAGATGCTGGAGGAAACCGGTACAAAAGTATCTATATCCACAGTAAAACGAGTCCTATATCAACATAACCTGAAAGGCCGCTCAGCAAGGAAAAAGCCACCGCTCCAAAACTGCCAGAAAAAATCCAGACTACAGTTTGCAACTGCACATGGAGACAAAGAGTGTACTTTTTGGAGAAATGTCCTCTGGTCTGATGAAAAAATATATATATGTTTGGCTGAAATGACCATCGTTATGTTTGGAGGAAAAAGGGGGAGGCTTGCAAGCCAAAGAACACCATACCAACCGTGAAGCACGGGGGTGGCAGCATCATGTTGTGGTGATGCTTTGCTGCAGGAGGGACAGGTGCACTTCACAAAATAGATCATCATGAGGAAGGAAAATTATGTGGATATATTGAAGCAACATCTCAAGACATCAGTCAGGAAGTTAAAGCTTGGTCGCAAATGGGTCTTCCAAATGGCAATGACTCCAAGCATACTTCCAAAGTTGTGGCAAAATAGCTTAAGGACAACAAAGTCAAGGTATTGGAGTGGCCATCACAAAGCCCTGACCTCAATCCTATAGAAAATTTGTGGGCAGAACTGAAAAAGCATGTGTGAGCAAGGAGGCCTAAACACCTGACTCCGTTACACCACCTCTGTCAGGAGGAATGGTCCAAAATTCACCCAACTTATTATGGGAAGCTTGTGGAAGGCTACCTGAAATGTTTGACCCAAGTTATACAATTTAAAGGCAATGCAACCAAATACTAATTGAGTGTATGTAAATTTCTGACTCACCTGGAATGTGATGAAAGAAATGAAAGCTGAAATAAATCTCTACTATTATTTCACATTCTTAAAATAAAGTGGTGATCCTAACTGACCTAAGACAGGGAATCTTTACTCGGATTAAATGTCAGGAATTGTGAAAAACTGAGTTTAAATGTATTTGGCTAAGGTGTATGTAAACTTCCGACTTCAACTGTAGCAGCACCTCTGACTTTTGCTGTGTCTGGCTGCCAACAGATCTAAAGCTGTGTTCTTCAATGTTGAAGATGAATCATATTGGTTGTACAGGAGACATCCAGGATGCTCTACATATGGTGATAATTATAGATGTGTAACCTTCCACATTTTAAACTAAGCTCATTAACAAGGAGATGGAGCAGAAGATTTGGCAGCTTCAGAGAATGAAAATAACGATTGAGTCATTTTCCCAACAGTGCAGAAAACTTTTGTCTGTCTGTCTGACACATAATTTGATTGATGGAGACAACGAAACAAAATTACATACACAGAATACCATTATGTGCTAGTCAAAATAATTCCCAATTCAAATGCTTTTTTGTCCATAGTATAGCCTGTGTTCTTTCAATTTTAAATAACTGCTGTTTATCTTTATTTTGCACATGCAACTGCCTACAGATATGCCACTCATTTTTAACAAATGCAAATAAACCAATAAATAAATGGCATGCATTAGGGCCGAATGTAGCACACACGAGACCAATGTCCCGAAGGTGCAATATCTGTCCCCTTTATGGGTCCCAATGCAATGATTAATAAAACGTAAAAATGCAAATATTTAGCATTCCTCAAGAGAAAATTTTTTTTTCTTTGAAACCCAAAGCCAGTACACACACCTCTTGGACGAGAAGAGACATGATGCACACGGTGTTAGGCTTTCCTGACTATATTTGTTCATAATTCCTCTGAATGAATACATCAAAATAAAAACCAAGCTCTAATAACAGGACCATATCTGACTTTGCTCGGGTAATTATTCTGTATTGGGAATTATTTTTCTCAACTCAGGCATATAATGTGTACAAACAGTGAACATATGATGAAACCCCGAGACAAAGCAACGATATCGTTATGTTCCCTGCATGTCATACCCTCTTTTCTCCACAATTTATTCCAACACAGCTGGAAAATCTATTTCTCTCTGCAAAGTATTTATATTAATACATGACATGCATGGTTGTACCATCGGGTACGCCGTTACGCTTATACAGAACAGCATAACGCACGATAAACAATGGGCTCTTATCCGGGACATGTAGACACATCTGGAGTACACGTGTCGGGTCGTCCACAGGAGGACCATACACATCGTTTGGCTTACGTTAAGAATTTGAATTAAGTTTATTTCCTTTCATATATCTAAATAGTCTCCCACGCGTTTTTATTTTAATTGCGTCGCCTACGGTCAGTGTTGTTTCAGTGGGAGCAGAGGTAGTAATAGTAATAGTGGCACTGTTGACGCCTTGACTGATGCACTGGATTTTCCATTTAGCTTACTCCAATGAAATCATCTAAAGAAAACTCCACAAATGACAATAAATGGGGTCCTAATTATCGATAATATGTTTCCCCATTCATTGACAAAAAGTACATGTAGCCTACTGGTATGTGGAACAACAAAGACGGTAGTAGCCTATAGGCTATAAGGTTTAACGCATGGCAAGAAAATCGACCCTATCGATTTGTATTCAAAATGCGGTGGACATGGGACTAGGTTATGAGTGGGTTTAAATCATTGACAAAAAATGAATATGACAATTGAATTTGTTGGCTATTCATCCAACAAATTGCAGTTCAATGAATCCAATCTTCTCTAAATTTTGAAAGAGGATGCGCGCTTTACGCATCCACAGAAAATCACGCGCTTTAATGAGCGTTCTGTTTCCATACGTAATCCTAGGCAAGTGGTCCAATATCGCTCACTTACCTTCATTTCTTCGTTGATTTCCCTTTTCACGGGGTGAGCCGGTTTTCTGCTTCTTTTATTTTCGGGGGGTCTGCCCTCTTTTTCCATCTCTGCCATTATTTATAATAGTTCTGTCAATATTTGCGGTGGTGGATGGCTGGATAATGCGGTGCTGATTTAAAGTTGCCCAACGGCGAATGTCAAGCTTGGGAACAGCCCGGGTGATGTTGATGATGCTGTTGAGGGCTCGCGATGCCCGGTAAAGTCAGCCATCTTCTGCCCCTATTTTTCCACGGTCTGTGCGCAAGTTGGTGTGTGACTGCCTCTGAGTCAAATGAGAGGTTGAGTGAGAAAAAAAAATCTACAGGGGGGAGGAACGTCCACTGTACATAATATGACGTTGCTGATCAGAGGCGGGCTATTGCCATGTTCACGTGCTAGTCGGAATTAGGAAACTCGGCAATGTCCGACTTGCTAATAGGTTGTAGTTCAACCTGGTCTCAGAGCATTTCGTATTATTCTGTATGTAAATTCGAGACAATCCATTTAGTATAATATGTTACCTTTCGTATGGTAGCCTATGTATTCATTTGTGGATGACCATCATCCATTTCGTATGATATGTTACTAATTACAATTCACATGATATGTCATGAATTTGCTAAATGTACAATATGTTATCAATTTGCTAAATTGATGATATGTTATGAATTCTAATTTGTTGTGGCTAACATTAGCTAGGTGGCTAAGGCTTACAAAAGCTAGCTGGCTAACGTTAGCTAGGCTAGGGGTTGGGGTTAAGGTTAGGAGTTAGGTTAACGGGTTAATGTTAGGGGAAGGAGAAGGGTTAGCTAACATGCTAAGTAGTTGCAAAGTACCTGAAAAGTAGTAAGTAGTTGATAAGTTGCTAATTAGCTAAAATGCTAAAGTTGTCCGTGATGAGATTCAAACACACAGCGTTTGGGTTGCTAGATGTTCATGTCATACACCCATCCAACCAAATCAAACAACCAACCACCCTCCTTTCCTTTTCCGTCTGTCTTATGTAACCATATCAAATGTAACATATGGTATTAATTTGAGTGTCCTGGATTTACATTTACTATGTAACCTCTAGTGTATGAGACCAGGCTGTGTAGTTTTACACATGCTGCACTCAACCTACAAAGTCAGAAGTTTCAGAGTTTCCTAGTTCTGACTAGCACGTGAATGCATAATATTTCCTCTCGATTTTCCACAACATTTTCACTTTGGGCCCTCCTCACCTCACCTCTGGTGTTGAACGCTGAGCTGTATTCAATGAAGAGCATTCTCACACAGGTGTCTAGGTGGGAGAGGGCAGTGTGGAGTGCAATAGAGATTGCATTGTCTGTGGATCTGTTGGGGCGGTATGCAAATTGGAGTGGGTCCAGGGTGTCTGGGATGATGGTGTTGATGTGAGCCATGACCAGCCTTTAAAAGCAATTCATGGCTAGAGAGTGCTAGTCATTTAGACATGTTACTATGGTGGTTTGCTTGAAACAGGTCGGTATTACAGACTGGGTCAGGGAGAGGTTAAAAATGTCAATGAAGACACTTGCCCCCTGGTCAATGCATGCTCTTTGTACGCTTCCTGGTAATCCATCTGGCCCGGGGCTTTGTAAATGTTAACCTATTTAAAGGTCTTACTCACATCGGTGAGAGAGAGCGAGATCACAGTCGTCCGGAACAGCTGGTGCTTTCATTCATGGTTCAGTGTTGCTTGCCTCGAAGTGAGCATAGAAGGCATTTAGCTCATTTTGCAGGCTCGCGTCACTCGGCAGCTCGCAGCTGGGTTTCCCTTTGTAATTTGTGATAGTTTGCAAGCCCTGCCACATCCGACAATCCACTTCATGGAGGTATTTGTGCCCCATTCTGTCTGCCACTGCTGGACAGGTGTTTCTTATCTGTTGCCATTACAGATTTACAATATAAATTGTGCACGCCTCTGACAGGTGAGGTGGTCCCAGTCAAGTTATTGAGCTCTTCAGTATGATAGAATCAAGGAGTTTGGGTAGAACTCAGTTACAGCACTGGCAAAGTCCTAACACACTTGCATGCTCACCATGATCTTTCTATGGTAAGACGAGGCCAATGCCCTCCTATTTCACATATTAGCTACATGACTTTCCACTTGGTGTATCTACTGTAAGGTGGCTGACTTCTCCTCCAGTAGGCTAGAATTTATTTTACTATCCTCAATGCAGATGAAGAAAAGGAGAAGCATCATCATCAATCCACAGAGGAGTCCCAAAAAGGGGAGCTCCTTGTTCTAAATAAATTTTCTTGAAATAATCTCTCTCTCTCACACACACACACACACACACACACACACACACACACACACACACACACACACACACACACACACACACACACACACACACACACACACACACACACACACACACACACACACACACACACACACACACACACAGCTGGCAGTTCAATATTGTTCCTTTGTAACATGTTACCTTAACTGAAATAAAATCATTTTAAACTTGTTTTTACTGTAGAATAGTCTAAACAAAATGTTATGTAGCACAGCTCTTTCCACTCCACCAGATCCTCCAGATATCTGCAATTGGTTATACCACAATGTTAGTGTAATTACACAGCTATACGAGCAACTTTTGATCCATGGCACAAAGCCTCCAGTGATGATCCATGGCACAAAGCCTCCAGTGATGATCCATGGCACAAAGCCTCCAGTGATGATCCCTGGCAAGAAGCCTCCAGTGATAATCCATGGTAAGAAGCCTCCAGTGATGATCCATTGCACGAAGCCTCCAGTGATGATCCATGGCACGAAGCCTCCAGTGATGATCCATGGCAAGAAGCCTCCAGTGATGATCCATGGCACGAAGCCTCCAGTGATGATCCATGGCACGAAGCCTCCAGTGATGATCCATGGCACGAAGCCTCCAGTGATGATCCATGGCACGAAGCCTCCAGTGATGATCCATGGCAAGAAGCCTCCAGTGATGATCCATGGCACGAAGCCTCCAGTGATAATCCATGGTAAGAAGCCTCCAGTGATGATCCATGGCACGAAGCCTCCTGTGATGATCCATGGCACGAAGCCTCCAGTGATGATCTATGGCAAGAAGCCTCCAGTGATGATCCATGGCACGAAAACTCCAGTGATGATCCATGGCAAGAAGCCTCCAGTGATGATCCATGGCACGACGCCTCCAGTGATAATCCATGGTAAGAAGCCTCCAGTGATGATCCATGGCACAAAGCCTCCAGTGATGATCCATGGCACGAAGCCTCCAGTGATGATCCATGGCACGAAGCCTCCAGTGATGATCCATGGCAAGAAGCCTCCAGTGATGATCCATGGCACGAAGCCTCCAGTGATAATCCATGGTAAGAAGCCTCCAGTGATGATCCATGGCACGAAGCCTCCTGTGATGATCCATGGCACAAAGCCTCCAGTGATGATCCATGGCAAGAAGCCTCCAGTGATGATCCATGGCACAAAGCCTCCAGTGATGATCCATGGCACAAAGCCTCCAGTGATGATCCATGGCACGAAGCCTCCAGTGATGATCCATGGTACGAAGCCTCCAGTGATGATCCATGGCAAGAAGCCTCCAGTGATGATCCATGGCACGAAGCCTCCTGTGTGTCTCTCCACTCCAGTGACGCCCTTCAGTCCGGAGCCTCCAGCGACGATCCCCAGTCCAGAGCTGCCAGAGCCTCCTTCCTGCCCGGAGCTGCCAGAGTCTCCCTCCTGCCCGGAGTTGCCAGAGTCTCCCTCCTGCCCGGAGCTGCCAGAGTCTCCCTCCTGCCCGGAGCTGCCAGAGTCTCCCTCCTGCCCGGAGCTGCCAGAGTCTCCCTCCTGCTCGGAGCTGCCAGAGTCTCCCTCCTGCCCGGAGCTGCCAGAGTCTCCCTCCTGCCCGGAGCTGCCAGAGTCTCCCTCCTGCCCGGGGCCCACTACGAGGGTCCCCAGTCCGGGGTCGGCGCCACCTAAGTAGGCCGAGCCAGAGGTGGAGCGGGGTCTACGTCCCTCGCCAGAGCCGCCACCGCGGAGAAATGCCCACCCAGACCCACCCCGCTCACCCTCCCCTATAGGTTCAGGTTTTGCGGCCGGAGTCCGCACCTTTGGGGGGGGGGGGGGGTACTGTCACGCCCTGACCGTAGAGAGCGTTCTTTTGTCTCTATTTTGGTTTGGTCAGGGTGTGATTTGGGTGGGCAGTCTATGTTCTATGATTTTCTATTTCTATGTGTTTGGCCGGGTGTGGTTCTCAATCAGAGGCAGCTGTCTATCATTGTCTCTGATTGAGAACCATACTTAGGTTGCCTTTTCCCACCTGTCTGTGTGGGTAGTTGTCCTTGTTTAGTTGCCTGTGAGCACTACGTTGGCTTCACGTTTTGTTGTTTGTTAAGTGTTCTTCGTTTAATAAATAGAAGAATGGATTCTAATCACGCTGCGCCTTGGTCTACTCCTTTAAACGGCCGTGACACCTCTTCACTCTCACAGGTGAGGGAAATGATACAATGTATCGACTTTGCACCGCTGATTCAAATGTAACAGCCCGAATTTGATTGCAAGGTTTTTGAATTTGTAATGCACAAATTGAATCATTGAATTCATAAATGTAACTTGTATTTATTTAAAGATTTGAAACTAAATTGAATGAATATTGCATTCAGTTTAAAAATTAAATGTACCTTTAATTGAATATTCAAATTCAATATGTATATTCCGTTTTAATATAGTAGATATTGCATTCATTGTCTGTGAATCAAGTTAATAAACTATAATTTCCAGCTAATTAAAGTTTAAAAAATTCAACTTATTAAAGTTTTAAATATTCATAACGGATGGAAAGGCTATCCTTTGAAGGGCTATGACAGGGCTATATAACTATATTCTTATGGGGGGCAAATTGCAGTTTTTATCACACTCTTGACTTGTCCTGTGTGGCATGTGAATATCATAGAGGGGAATAGAAGGGACGTCCATGTTCCAGAGTCTTAGCTTTTAGGAATGGGGTCATAATAGCTTATAGCCCAAACGGTTCAAATGCTAGAGCCAAATTCATAGGAAGAAAATACATTCAACATACCACATTGGCTTCAGAAACTGCCAGAAGCTTGTTTACCACAGAGAGCGTTTGATTGTATCTGTATCCTCAACCTTTCCTGGCTGGAAAAGTACCAGGATGTTGTCTCTGGTTAAGAACCTCAATTTGGAGAACTGAATTTGAAAACTGAATCTGAATGCATCTGAGAAGTTGAATATTTGAAACTTGGATAAACTTGAAATTATAGTTTGTAAAATTGATTTACAGACAATGAATGCAATATCTACCATATTGAAACTGAATATTTAAATATAGAATTTTAATATTTAATTACATTTTAATTGTATTTTAAAACTGAATGCAATATTCTGTCACATTCGTTGGAATAAATATCGGACCAAGCTGCAGCGTCATATGGTTTTCACATATTATTTAATTGAAAACGCATAAAAACAACAAAGAATAAATGAAACAAACAACAAACCGTAACAGAGGTGCAACATGCACTAACTCAAAACAATATCCCATAAAACACAGGTGGAAAAAATACTACTTAAATATGATCTCCAATTAGAGACAACGATAGCCAGCTGCCTCTAATTGGGAGTCATACCAAACACCAACATAGAAAAACTAAACTAGAACCCCACATAGAAAATAATAACTAGAAAACCCCCCAGTCACGCCCTGACCTACTCTACCATAGAAAATAAGGGCTCTCTATGGTCAGGACGTGACATATTCTTTGAATTTTGTTTCAAATAATTAAATACAAGTTAAATTTATGAATTCAATGATTCAATTTGTGCATTGCAATTTCAAAAGTATTACATTTAAATTCAATATCCTAATACAAATTCTAAATTATGGAATATGTGACACTGATAATTTCTCAGAACTGATGGTTTCTACAGTTGTGGATAGATGGAATACTGACTTGGCAGGTTACGACAATTAACGTAGTGTGTTAGGATAATTCAAGTAGCAAGTTAGGAGAATTAACATAGCTGGTTAGGAGAATTAGGTTAGGAAAAGAGTTAGGGCTCCTAAGTGGCGCAGCGGTCTAAGGCACTGCATCTCAGTGCAAGAGGTGTCACTACAGTCTCTGGTTTGAATCCAGGTTGTGTCACATCTGGCCGTGATTGGGAGTCCCATTGGGTGGCGCACAATTGGCCCAGCGTTGTCCGGGTTAGGCCGTCATTGTAAAAAATAATTTGTTATTTAAAATAAATTCATAATAATTGAATTATTGAAAATTTGAAACATACAATATACTTGCAGTGAAGCCACTCAACAACTACATCATACCAGTCATCCAACAGATTCCCATTCAGAGCGACACACAGAAGCATCCAGTGTCAATGCTCTGCTCAAGGGCACGTTGACCGATCTACCACCAGGCCAAAAAACGTGAACCCGAACCCTCCAAGATCCCCCCACAGTTCCCCAATAGCTGTCCC
Organism: Salvelinus alpinus; assembly: GCF_045679555.1. NCBI lineage: Eukaryota > Metazoa > Chordata > Actinopteri > Salmoniformes > Salmonidae > Salvelinus > Salvelinus alpinus. The sequence continues at coordinate 27,320,192 of NC_092119.1, forward strand.
TCAACTATTCAAGACCCCTCCCCAAGAAGTAAAATAAAAAATACAATTAATTCCATTCCCCACCCCCAAGAACCCCCCAATGCACCAACAACCAAGAGAATTAACTAAAGAGAAAAAAGGAAAAAACAGAAGAAAACAGCAAACAACAATGCAAAAAAAATAAAAATACTAAAAAATACATTTACAACAAAGGACATCAAGGACAACTAAAATCATAACAGCAATGTCAACTGTATATGTTTGTGTGCATGTCTGGCACTATTACATGTATATGTGTGTTCTTGTATGTGTTTATTTGAATGAGAGTGTGTGTATATGCATGTGTACAAACACCTGCATGGCATCAGCCTCAGGCAAACCGGCATTAGTTGTAAAAACACTGCCCCTCAGTGTCATTCAAATGTACTTTTTATTATGTTTTATTTTGACTTGAAAAAAAATCTATTTTTTAAAACTTATCTTTGACCATTATTCTATCTCCCACACAGCAAGAATTTGTTCTTCACTGACTTGCCTAGTTAAATAAAAAAAAGTAAATAAAAAAAGCTAAAATGCTTTACACCATCTAGCCACAACTGTAGAAGCCATCAGTTCAGAGAAATCATCAGTTTCACCACACCTGCTACAAAACACAAATGTAACAACTTTGCTCCAAACTACACAAATTCTAGCTTACATGGTGGCACCATGTCAACTTTGATAAGCCTACTGTACATGACTTCTCAAAAATCACATCACTAAGACCACACTCAGTCAGCTGTATAAGGAAATAAGCAAACAGGAACCCACTCACCCAGAGGTGGCGGTCCTAGTGGCCAGAGACTTTAATGCAGGGAAACAAATCAGTTCTACCAAATTTCCATCAACATGTTAAATGTGCAACCAGAGGGACTCTAACCCGGAAGCTTACAAGAAATCCTGCTATGCCCTGCGACGAACCATCAAACAGGCAAAGCGTCAATACAGGGCTAAGATTGAATCATACTACACCGGCTCCGACGTTCATCTTATGTGGCAGGGCTTGCAAACTATTACAAACTACAAAGGGAAGCACAGCTGCGAGCTGCCCAGTGACACGAGCCTACCAGACGAGCTAAATCACTTCTATGCTCGCTTCGAGGCAAGCAACATTGAGGCATGCATGAGAGCATAGTGCTGTTCCGGACGAGAGTGTGATCACGCTCTCCGTAGCCGACGTGAGTCAGACCTTTAAACAGGTCAACATACACAAGGCTGTGGGGCCAGACAGATTACCAGGATGTGTGCTCCGGGCATGTGCTGACCAACTGGCAGGTGTCTTCACTGACATTTTCAATATGTCCCTGATTGAGTCTGTAATACCAACATGTTTCAAGCAGACCACCATAGTCCCTGTGCCCAAGAACAAAAAGGCAACCTGCCTAAATGACTACAGACCCGTAGCACTCACATCCGTAGACATGAAGTGCCTTGAAAGGTTGGTAATGGCTCACATCAACACCATTATCCCAGAAACCCGAGACCCACTCCAATTTGCATACCGCCCAAACAGATCCACAGATGATGCAATCTCTATTGCACTCCACACTGCCCTTTCCCACCTGGACAAAAGGAACACTTATGTGAGAATGCTATTCATTGACTACAGCTCAGCGTTCAACACCATAGAACCCTCAAAGCTCATCACTAAGCTAAGGATCCTTGGACTAAACACCTCCCTCTGCAACTGGATCCTGGACTTCCTGACGAGCCACCCCCAGGTGGTGAGGGTAGGTAACAACACATCTGCCACGCTGATCCTCAACACTGGAGCTCCCCAGGGGTGCGTGCACAGTCCCCTCCTGTACTCCCTGTTCACCCACGACTGCATGGCCAGGCACGACTCCAACACCATCATTAAGTTTGCAGACGACACAACAGTGTAGGTCTGATCACCGACAACGACGAGACAGCCTATAGGGAGGAGGTCAGAGACCTGGCCGGGTGGTGCCAGGACAACAACATCTCCCTCAACGTAACCAAGACTAAGGAGATGATTGTGGACTACAGGAAAAAGAGGACCGAGCACGCCCCATTCTCATCCACGGGGCTGTAGTGGAGCAGGTAGAGAGCTTCAAGTTCCTTGGTGTCTACATCAACAACTAACTAGAATGGTCCAAGCACACCAAGACAGTCGTGAAGAGGCCACGACAAAGTCTATTCCTCCTCAGGAAACTAAAGAGATTTGGCATGTGTCCTGAGATCCTCAAAAGGTTCTACAGCTGCAACATCGAGAGCATCCTGACTGGTTGCATCACTGCCTGGTACGGCAATTGCTCGGCCTCTGACCGCAAGGCACTACAGAGGGTAGTGCGTACTGCCCAGTACATCACTGGGGCTAAGCTGCCTGCCATCCAGGATCTCTACACCAGGCGGTGTCAAAGGAAGGCCCTAAAAATTGTCAAAGACCCCAGCCACCCCAGTCATAGACTGTTCTCTCTACTACCACATGGCAAGCGGTACCGGAGTGCCAAGTCTAGGACAAAAAGGCTTCTCAACAGTTTTTACCCCCAAGCCATAAGACTCCTGAACAGGTAATCAAATGGCTACCCAGACTATTTGCATTGTATGCCACCCCCCAACCCCTCTTTTTTTACGCTACTGCAACTCTCTTTATCATATATGCATAGTCACATTAACTATACATTCATGTACATACTACCTCAATTGGGCCGACCAACCAGTGCTCCTGCACATTGGCTAACTGGGCTATCTGCATTGTGTCCCACCCACCACTCGCCAACCCCTCTTTTACGCTACTGCTACTCTCTGTTCATCATATATGCATAGTCACGTTAACCATATCTACATGTACATACTACCTCAATCAGCCTGACTAACTGGTGTTTGTATGTAGCCTCGCTACTTTTATAGCCTCGCTACTGTATATAGCCTGTCTTTTTACAGTTTTTTATTTCTTTACATTTTTTGCACTATTGGTTAGAGCCTGTAAGTAAGCATTTCACTGTAAGGTCTACTACACCTGTTTTATTCGGCGCACGTGACAAATAAACTTTGATTTGATGTCAATGACGCTACTTGAGAAGAACAATTCAATCCTAAATCGACCGAAAATACAAAAATGCATGTTTTTCTTTTCTTTTTTGTCATTATTTCGCTATTAATTTTGAATCCTTCACAGTTCATCAAAATTAAACAATGTTTTGTCCATTTTAAATCCACAGGCAACCCAAATATTTATAGAGTGGACTTCATAACTAATTTTATAAGATACATGCACATCTAATCTTTTTGGTGATACTAACCACAAGACAGCGTTCACTTGTAGCCTATTTGAAAACTGATTCCAAATGCTGATAAATGGGGCACAACCATGGAAATAGAATCCATGGATTCTATTTCTATGGGCATAAGGTACTGTTGTAAACGTTTTGCGACATACCGTAGGGCGTTTCGTCAAGATGGCGGCCTCCTGTGTCAATGCTTAACTTTTTAGGTCGTGTGTTGCGGAATATTTACAATACTTTATAGGATATCTCAAAGGGAATAAGTATCAAATTAAGTAGGATGATAACCCAGCATTATACTCAGGACATACGTGGCGCCGTAATGTAAAGTACTTAATTTAATATGACATTGTCGCCAGCGAGGATGACACGCATCATAACGTTACAGGTGTTGCTAACATGATATATTGTAAATATGGACAGCTAGCTAGCTAGCTAGCTAGATATCTAATTTAGTAAGTTAATTTAATTGCCTGCCATCGTTTAGTTTATTTGTTTAATCGATTTATTCTAGCTTGTGCTAAGCTTTGATCGAAAACTCAAGGGTTTGCTTTACCCTTGTTTCAACTTGAATTAGTTAAAAACCTTCAGCTGTAAAGATGACAGTAATTTGGTTTCGACTCTCGTGCATCGGTTTGTTAAACCGTGGACAGAGGAACATAAGTATTTTCTCCAACGCAACGCCTTCTAATTTGAATAAAGTGGTCTCGGATGCAGAGAAAATCGTGGGTTATCCGACCTCCTTCATGAGCCTGCGCTGCTTGCTGAGTGATGAACTTAGTAATGTAGCAATGCACGTGAGGAAACTGGTTGGAACAAAACACCCGTTACTCAGCACTGCAAGGTATGGTTTACACACAAACATATAGTATTGCAAATGATATTACATCATGTTTGTAATGCAAGTATTTACATTCACAATTTCATCATACACAAACAATGTAACTATGTTGGCTATCTGTGGTTTTAGAAGACTTGATTCTGTCAGTTATGACTGTGATGTCAATGACCATCTTCCCAACCATAACTTCTGATCAAGCTGATCCAACCAACTTCTGCCTCCTCGACTGACCAGGTCACCCCCACAACAACGTCCCAAAATATAGGAACAGTAAAGGGCTTGTTTTCTTTTCACATAGGCTTATAGCAGCTGGCACCATATGCCATCAGGCCAGTTCAGTTCCCTTTAAGTGACTCAAGCCATGCTGCAGTTAACCAGGGTATCAGTCTGTTTGTGCCATCATGACACTCCTTGCCATGGGAGTTGACATGATTGCACAAACAGATCTGGTACCAGGCTATGCCTCAGTTTGGAATGTGAGAAGAAAATAGACCCATCCACATTGGGTGCACCTACTGTAGGTCAAATTAGGTTGTATTTAGAGTGCACAATCCTATTAATTGATTTACTGAGGAAAACCCTGGGTTTCTGGCCCCTCAGTACAGGCTACACTATAGGCTATGTGCAAGGGTTAAAGTTCTCCGTCATGGATTCTGGAGAGGTCATTTTTAAGATCAGTGTAGAGGGGGGCTGGCTTGAAGATGACAGCCTTATACAGTTACAAATACATTTATTCTCAAATATTTATTTTCTCTTTTACGCTGTGTGCACAGAACTGAGGTGCATGATTGTTGATGACACTCTGTTGTTCAGATGAAGGAAATTAAATAGTCTATAATGCATACCACAGTAGCGCTCAGCCCAGACAGTGGTGTGTAGGCTACTGTAGCTGTTGGCAAAGTCATTCAAAGCCTATAATTTATCACTCAGGATGATACTTTCCAGTGCTACAATATTTGCCATGGAATGTTGTTATTAAAACAGCCCCATAGTAGAGTAGTGTACCTATTTACCTAGTCGGCTTGTTGTTGTTGTGTGTTCTATGTGAGATAAATATTCCTCTCCAGGCACATACAAGTTCCGAGAGCCATAGGAGGGAAACGTATTCTGACAAGCAGTCAATGCACAACAATTCTTAAAGCGCGACTGCCTTTAAAAAGCAACGAATCCCTTTGAAAATGGCCTATGTGGCATCGATATGAGTCAGAAACAGTTATTCTAGTGTCACAATCTACTACGAAGTGTAAATAGGATCATGTTGGTCATAAAGTCAGTCTCGTATAAAAGGGTTTGGAATATCCGTGCGTCACAACAGGTAAATGAAGGTTGGGTTTTGATTTGACGATATACATTAGCCCACTAACATGGGGTGAACAGCTGCGGTAATTGCTCTCTATCCAATAGACCATGAGACCGACCTGCCCAGTAGACTTTGTTTACATAAGACATGTCACACATTCTTTTACTTGAGAAATACTGCACTAAACACCTTAGTTAAATGTAAAATTGCCAAACTAAACATCCATGGCAAAAACTTAACTCATGAAACCTGTAATAAATGTTTATCGTAGATTCATGCTGGAGATTTTGTGAAGTGAAATAGGATTCCGCATCAACAGTGTTTCATGGGGGACAAACATCATTAACCAAACTCGGAATCGGTCAGGAAACACACCTCCAAGACTGAAATCTAGTTTTTCTAATGTACAACAGAAAAACAAACGTGCCAATTGGAGTGTTCAGTGGCTCTTTAATGCAATTGCAGGAAAATACATTTAGGCAAATATACTTAGGCAAATATACTTTGAAAGCAGTTTGGACCTTTGTTTTAAAAAAGAGCGGGATCCTGGTTTTATTTTGTTACCATGTTTTTCTCTACTCCTTCAATTGTGTGGAATCATTTTACAAATGCAGTTTTACAACCTGAATTTCAAGCAGGGTTTAGGAGCAGCTGCGCAACAGTTTGTCGTGGGATTTTTTTGTTGTTGCTTTAACCGCTGGTGTGTCAAAGATGCTGTTATTGAGAGCAAGTGTGATGACTGGATGGTTGTCACAGCTTAAGCCCCATAATTAACCGTCCTTATGTCTCAGACAAGTTTTAATTTGTTGTTATTTTGTAAGCTGTTTCATGATTTGTACCGCTCCCTGAGAAAGATGCTGGTGTCTTCTCTTGTGTTTTTTTTTAGCTGTAGAGGACTGAGCTGGGTAGAGTGTCTACCCTCTTGTGGCTTGTATTGGCAATTCAATTGTCTCCTCTCCTTGATCAGTGCCTACTGGTATTGTCAACAAAGTTATGTGTAGACGAGTGACCTCAGACAAATAGTCATCCAGTAAATGTAAGCAAAAGAAAAGCCTGGAAAAAAACTGCCTACACTAAATCAAATGGAGGATTGACATAAGAAAATAAGAGATTGTTTCAGATGATGCAATGGAAACCAAAATAATACAATTAGTGTGATTTTCCTTCAGAGAGTTCTAGCCTACTAAAGGGTGAAGCAAAAGAAACACACTCAAAATGTGTCTAATTTCAATGATAAGTTCCATGGAATCTGTGCTGTGTAGATTATGTTAGGGCCAAGTGCTGTCAAAAACTTGATTTTCCTGTGTTTGATACAATGAGTGTGAATCCAGGTGAAAGCTATGATCCCTTATTGATGTCACCTGTTAAATCCACTTCAATTAGTGTACATGAAGTGGAGAAGACAGGTTAAAGAAGGATTTTTAAGCCATTTCATTGAGATATGAATTGTGTGTGTACCATTTAGAGGGTGAATGGGAAGACAAAAGGTTTAAGTGCCTTTGAATGGGGTATGGTAGTAGGTGCCAGGCGCACCGGTTTGAGTGTGTCAAGAACTTCAACGCTGCTGGGTTTTTCCACACTCAACATTTTCCTGTGTGTATCAAGAATGGTCCACTACCCAAAGGACATCCAGCCAACTTGACACAACTGTGGGAAGCATTGGAGCCAACATGGGCCAGCATCCCTGTGGAACACTTTCGACACCTTGTAGAGTCCAGCCCCGACAAATTAAGGCTGTTCTGAGGGGTAAAGGGGGTGCAGCTCAATATTAGAAAGGTGTTTCTAAAGTTTTGTATACTCTGTGTATATATTTCCAAACTGAGGTTGGAGTAATACTGTGAAAATTATGATAATGCCCTTTGTAAGAGCTTTTTGAAAAGACAGGTGGCAAATCACCAGGGGGTAAATTTGTTATTAGACCAATAAGAAAGACTTCCAAACCACTCTGCCAATAACAGATCGTTTTCGGTTTTCCCGTCCCCACTCAGACCACTCCCAGACAGTCCTAGCAAAATTCTTGCTTGAGAGATTTCTCTTTGCTAAGAAGCCATTTTTGTTTATCTTTTTAATTGAAAACAATCAACGGTATTTAATTGTTACCCAGAAATTATTTGATATTGAGATAAAAAACAGCTGCTTTGTTCATTTAAATGCTCAACCCCAAATGAGTGTGTAACATGAGTAGGCAGCGTGACATGAACTCATCTAAACATTTGACCTTGGTGTTCCCTTTTCCTTTCTTAAACAATTCAGTTCAGCTAAGTCTGGAGTTACAGAGTGTGGCAATGCAGAACAGAGGAACTTTCACTTTGTTGCAGGGAAAGACCTTGACCCAGTTTGACTTTTCTCTGCAAGTGGCTTCCATTGTTTTCAACTGCGTTTTTGTCGTCACATGTAGGAGTTCAGGAAATATTTAGAGGTAGATGCCAAATCTTATTTTGTACACTAAGGAGTTCATCCAATTGCTACCCTCAAGTGATTCTGTTCTCAATTAAGAAAATGGTTATTGATGCTTTGCTCCAAAAATGGTCTAACTACATGTGATACATTTTAAGAGCTGTGCAGTACTAGGTCTATGTACTTGACCAACAGATAAGATTCAGAGAGCGCAGTAGTAGTGCTACCCATTAAAATGACATTGACCCATCTCTCTTTCTCTCTCCCTCTTTCCCAGCACTCATCCCGGCCCCACCCCTTTGCAGGAAGGTGGTTATGATTGATTGATGTGCCATGGTGTGGCGACTGGCATAAATATTAATCAACTGCCATCTTCAGGCTGCAGACTTGGCCAGTCTCGCCACAGGCAGAGAACATTTTTAGTGTGGTTGCTGTTCTTTCAATTGAAAGCTATAGGAATTTCTGTGTAATTTCACGCCTCATAATGTCAGTTTTTACCTCTCAATAAATATTTTTGGGTTTGATGTAGGAGAAATTTTAGAAACCTGGCAAAAGTGTACTGAATTTTGTTGAGGTTAACCTAGGCTACATGCTGTTATTTTTGTGACAATTATGAACACAGGAAAGTATCAGATGACAACTTGTTTCATGTGATGGTTTTCCTTAGGTTCCACTGAGATAGGGATTTAACAGATAAAATTAGACCTGTCAGTTTCCGTACTTATCTATTGCACTTACCATATCTCCCATCTTCCCTTTTTATATCTCTCTATTCCCCTCTCCCTGCCCATCTCTCCCTCTCTCCCCATCCTTTTCTCTTGTTCTGTTCCTCTGCCTCTCTTTCTCCTACTCTTTCTTCCTCTGCCTCTCGCACTTTCCCTTCATTCTCTGTCTGTCTCTTTCGTCCTCTCCTTTGCCTCTTTCTATTGGTGTCTGGGCGCAGGCGGAGTGGGTGGTGCTCGGTGTCTACTCAGGGCTCTAACGAGAGTGTGATTCATGGCACGGGGGGCTCCCTGGGGACAGGATTAGATGTTCTCTGTCTAACCGCTCCCTCGGGACCACAGTTATTTTATCTTCACAGTGGCCAGCCCACCACTAGAGCCTTGCAGCTCTGCTTGAAATGTGTGTGGGGCCCCGTTCTGCTGGCAAACAATGTGTTGTGCCACAGCTGATCAATATGGTTCGGTCTTTAATTAATCATTAGTCTCTTGTCTAAGCTTGCTTGTTTAAAGCTACACTCTGAGATGTATTTATTATTTTACTACAAAAGGGTGGGTTCCACCAACAAAAATACAAGCAATGGAGAAATATTCCAAGGTGCATTCCATGACATGAATTTTCACAAACAGAACATTTTTTGTTTTTCCCTCACCTCCCTTCATAGCTGTGCTCTCAGGTTGACACTTTCCCCTAGCAATTAAAAAAAAGGTTGTCTGGCAATTCAGCTACTGAAAATGTTTATCAAACTCTAAACTCTTGAGTTGATATCTTGAAGGTATGCTCATTGAATATAAAGCCCTCCACCACTTCTTTGACAATGCAGTTGAATTAATTATGATTTTGAAAGGCAGTTGTCTCTATGAGTGTGTTGACCTTTCTCTATGTGTCACCCCCATGAAGCAGCAATTAGCCATTTTCTTTGCTTAGCATTGATGCGAGGGAATAAAGGGATTTTTGGGGCGCCCCTGGAGAGAGGCGTTGAAAGCTACACACAACCTCATTAATATAGTGTCACACCACCTCTCATTTCCATACAATTACTGGGAATTTTCTTTGTCATTGTTAAGAGGCTGCTTACTTAGCCCGCAATTGCACGCCAATTCCCTGCTTGTCATAATGGATTTTGGGATGATGAAAATACGTATTATTATTTATTTTTTTACTCCTGAAGGACATTTTATTTAAATGTGTGGGAAAGATGAAATATCATACATGAAATGGAACATTTTGGCAAGTTCAAGATGTGGCCCAAGGCATGCCTGCATGCCTCTCACCTACAATTCATTTTTCTGTCTTCTTTCAAATGTATTTTCTGTGTATGAAAAGAGCATATCTCCACATGTATAAACCCTTACCCAGCAACAAATGTCTGATTGATGCCTAGCCCTCTTCTCAGGGGCTTCATCTATGACAGCAGAAACAACCTTCAGATGAGGGGCCTGGTGGTCCTGTTGATGTCCAAGGCAGCTGGTCCCAGCCAGCACACAGCCTCAGACCTCCTGCCCCAGGACATGGTCAGCGGCATCTACCCCAGGTAAACACGCCTCATGTTCCTCCATAGCTTTCTTTCCTTGTCTCCTTTCCTTCATTACCACTGACTTGATGAAAAGACGGGAAAATACTTTTCATTGCTCCTGATCTGACAGCGCCCACACACACCAGCTCCAATTTGTCATTTTTTCCGATGACAACATTCACTTACTCACACGCAAGCACACCGCACACATACAGAATGTTGCCCAGAACATGGAATTTTGTGTGGAGATTAGTCTACAACCATGCCAAGTGGTTACCAGAAGTCGCTGTTGTGTTTGGCAGGTGATATACTGGGTGTCTGAATGGCCTTTTTCTTGCTCCTAGCTGGCAAGCAGTACTGCCTCAACTATAGCTTCAGTGGAGAAGTCTGTCAAGCAGGGTGGGAGGGGGGCTAGTGTGGAGTGGCTGTAATGAATATGCTTACAGTCTGACTTATCAAGTTGTCGACCATCCATACGATTAGGGCTCCAGCTATTGAAATGACCAACAATTCAAAGTAAACAAAAGCAATACATCAGCTACTTCAGGATCCCCATACTGCAAAATGTTGCATCCAGTTTCATGAGGATTGTGTCTTCTACTCAAATCACATTTTATTTGTCACATGCGCCGAATACAACAAGTGTAGACTTTACTGTGAAATGCTTACTTACGAGCCCTTCCCCAACAATGCAGAGTTAAAAAGTATGAAAAATTAAAATGGTAACACAATAAAATAATAGTAACGAGACTATATATTATTATACTATATTTAGCCAGCAGCATACCACCCTGCATACCACTGCTGGCTTGCTTCTGAAGCTAAGCAGGGTTGGTCCTGGTCAGTCCCTGGATGGGAGACTAGATGCTGCTGGAAGTGGTGTTGGAGGACCAGTAGGAGGCACTCTTTCCTCTGTTCTAAAAAAAATTATCCCAATGCCCCAGGGCAGTGATTGGGACACTGCCCTGTGTAGGGTGCCGTCTTTCGGATGGGACGTTAAACGAGTGTCCTGCCTCTCTGAGGTCATTAAAGATCCCATGGCACTTATCTTAAGAGTAGGGGTGTTAACCCCGGTGTCCTGGCTAAATTCCCAATCTGGCCCTCAAACCATCACGGTCACCTAATAATCCCCAGTTTACAATTGGCTCTTTCATCCCCCTCCTCTCCCCTGTAACTATTCCCCAGGTCGTTGCTGCAAATGAGAATGTGTTCTCAGTCAACTTAACTGAATATAAAAAATAAATATACAAGGAGTCCCAGTACCGAGTCAATGTGCAGGGGTACGAGGTAATTGAGGTCATATGTACATGTAGGTAGGGGTAAAAGTGACTAGGCAATCAGGATAGATAATAAACAGAGTATCAGCAACGTATGTGAAGAGTGTGTGTGTGTTTTGCGTCAAAATGCATGTGTGTGTGTGAGCGTATGTAGTCTGTTGGAATGTCAGTGTAGAATGTGTGAGTGGGGGGGGTAAAGTCCAGTGAGTGTGCATAGAGCCGGTGCAACAGAGTCAGTGATGTGTCATGATGATTAACTATATTACATCATACTCCCTGTCCTTTGTATTTCTGTCTGACCCTCTCTCTCTCTGACACTTTCTCTCACCCTTCTCCTTTCTCTCTTCCCCCTGCCCCTCTCTGCCCCTCTTGCTCTCACTTTGTTTCGCCCCCTCTCCTCTGTTGAAGGAATGTGGGCTCATTAGCACCTGGGCCAGAGCACTGATGGGGGGATTGATTTATACCTCCAGGGGAATTTTCTCCTCCCTCCTGACAGACAGAATTTGTAAAATGTCTACCACTCCAGTGCCCAGTACTGATGGCTCACCAGGGAACTCAGCATAGAGAGAGGGCCAGAGCTGTATGGAATCAGAGAGATGGAGACAGAAGGAGAGATGGAGACAGAAGGAGAGATGGAGACAGAAGGAGAGATGGAGACAGAAGGAGAGACGGACATAAACAGACAGACACAGAAGACAAAACAGACAGATACCCAGAGACAAAACAGACAGATACACAGCTGTATTGCAGGGTATTGCGGACCCTGTAGAGGGAGGAAAATTGAACAGAACACTCAGGACAAGGGGCGTGTTAGGGGCGGGAACGCCTCAGCAAGATGGCATGAGTTGCTATGCAACCGGCTGCCGAAGCTATTTATACACAAGTCCCCTTCTCCCCTTTTTCCTCCCCTGGCTCCAACACTACTTATCATGAGTTGTAGACCTGAGGCAGAGACTGCGAGGCTTCTTTAGGGGTCCTAGTGTGGGGTGGGAAGGGTGTCTGTTGGAGGAGTGGTGGTGGTGGGAAGGGTGTCTGTTGGATTAGTGGTGGTGGTGGGAAGGGTGTCTGTTGGAAGAGTGGTGGTGGGAAGGGTATCTGTTGGAGTGGTGGTGGTGGGAAGGGTGTCTGTTGGAGGAGGAATGGTGGGGGTGAGAAGGGTGTCTGGAGGAGGAGTGGTGGGGGTGAGAAGGGTGTCTGGAGGAGGAGTGGTGGGGTGGGAAGGGTGTCTGTTGGAGGAGTGGTGGGGTGGGAAGGGTGTCTGGTGGAGGAGGAGTGGTGGTGGGAAGGGTGTCTGGAGGAGGAGTGGTGGGGTGGGAAGGGTGTCTGTTGGAGGAGTGGTGGGGTGGGAAGGGTGTCTGGTGGAGGAGGAGTGGTGGTGGGAAGGGTGTCTGGCGGAGGAGTGGTGGGGGTGTGAAGGGTGTCTGTTGGAGGAGTGGTGGAAGGGTGTCTGTTGGAGGAGTGGTGGTGGAAGGGTGTCTGTTGGAGGAGTGGTGGTGGTGGGAAGGGTGTCTGTTGGAGGGGTGGGAAGGGTGTCTGTTGGAGGAGTGGTGGTGGTGGGAAGGGTGTCTGTTGGAGGAGTGGTGGTGGTGGGAAGGGTGTCTGTCGGAATAGCTACCAGTGCCAACATTATTATTATTGTTTAGCTGCATTTGTACAGGATGTACTCAATACCCTGCTTTATACTTTTGCTGCAGTAGCAATACGCTCAGTATTTGTCTAAGATTTGTACCCAGGTTAAGATTTGATGTAAGTAGTGTGACCAGATAAATTAATCAACTGCATTGAATGTTGAATCAAATGTTAAATTAGCCTAAATGTTGAGAACAATTTATCTATGTAATTTTCATCCCTAACTTGTAGTCTGTTAAAACATATTAATCCTGTGTGTTAATAACATCAATGCAGTGGCAGGGATTGAAATGAAAGACATTGTCAAAGAGAGGCCAAATGTACTACTCTTCACAGAAGGGGGACAATGGGTATGATTGAGCAGAGAAATAAATTACATTATAGTATTTTAATAACAACTCTCTGAGCAACTGTAGAACATGCAATTACCTGCTGCCAGACAAGGCATGCATGTGTACGGTGTATTATGGGCAGGAACAACTAGAATTGACAGATGACTGGATTTGAAATGTCTAATCAGGACTGTTTCACACCATCTGAAAGATGGCCCTAAAGTGTCCATCAGTGCACCCATCCCTGGCTCCCTCCACAGACTGATCCCCCCGGTCGGTATGTCTGTCTTGCCCTGGCAGGCTCAGCCCATATGGAGGGGGGGGGGATCTAATTATCCCCCAGCAAAGACTGAATCAGCGTTTGATTATAGCCTCCCTCAGACCACGTTCAAAGGCTCCATTCAAAAACAATTTGCATGTCTTTTCTCTGGTAATCAAAAATAGCTGTTATTTCTAATGACTTATTTATTTTTCCTCAATAATGGAAAACTTTTTATTTTTAAAATGTATTTTAAAGATGCGTTCAGGAAGATTGAAAATGACCTTGTTTTTTTAAACCTACTGTTTTGGACTTGATGCGTCAATGCATGGCTCATACATGCATAATGAACCATCTGCAGTCCAATCCCAGCGGTTGAAAGGCACCAAATCCTTACATTCTTATTACCTGGCATTATTTAGTGCACGAGATACGCGCAAGTTCATGTCCTGTAGTGAGCGTGCGCTCTGCAGCGAGATTACCTGGATACGTGACTTTAGCATTAGTTATTTAGATAACAACGAAAATACATACAGTGGGGAGAACAAGTATTTGATACACTGCCGATTTTGCAGGTTTTCCTACTTACAAAGCATGTAGAGGTCTGTCATTTTTATCATAGGTACACTTCAACTGTGAGAGACGGAATCTAAAACAAAAATCCAGAAAATCACATTGTATGATTTTTAAGTAATGAATTTGCATTTTATTGCATGACATAAGTATTTGATACATCAGAAAAGCAGAACTTAATATTTGGTACAGAAACCTTTGTTTGCAATTACAGAGATCATACGTTTCCTGTAGTTCTTGACCAGGTTTGCACACACTGCAGCAGGGATTTTGGCCCACTCCTCCATACAGACCTTCTCCAGATCCTTCAGGTTTCGGGGCTGTCACTGGGCAATACGGACTTTCAGCTCCCTCCAAAGATTTTCTATTGAGTTCAGGTCTGGAGACTGGCTAGGCCACTCCAGGACCTTGAGATGCTTCTTACGGAGCCACTCTTTAGTTGCCCTGGCTGTGTGTTTCGGGTCGTTGTCATGCTGGAAGACCCAGCCACGACCCATCTTCAATGCTCTTACTGAGGGAAGGAGGTTGTTGGCCAAGATCTCACGATACATGGCCCCATCCATCCTCCCCTCAATACGGTGCAGTCGTCCTGTCCCCTTTTCAGAAAAGCATGCCCAAAGAATGATGTTTCCACCGCCATGCTTCACGGTTGGGATGGTGTTCTTGGGGTTGTACTCATCCTTCTTCTTCCTCCAAACATGGCGAGTGGAGTTTAGACCAAAAAGCTCTATTTTTGTCTCATCAGACCACATGACCATCTCCCATTCCTCCTCTGGATCATCCAGATGGTCATTGGCAAACTTCAGACGGGCCTGGACATGTGCTGGCTTGAGCAGGGGGACCTTGCGTGCGCTGCAGGATTTTAATCCATGACGGCGTAGTGTGTTACTAATGGTTTTCTTTGAGACTGTGGTCCCAGCTCTCTTCAGGTCATGTCATTGACCAGGTCCTGCCGTGTAGTTCTGGGCTGATCCCTCACCTTCCTCATGATCATTGATGCCCCACGAGGTGAGATCTTGCATGGAGCCCCAGACCGAGGGTGATTGACCGTCATCTTGAACTTCTTCCATTTTCTAATAATTGCGCCAACAGTTGTTGCCTTCTCACCAAGCTGCTTGCCTATTGTCCTGTAGCCCATCCCAGCCTTGTGCAGGTCTACAATTTTATCCCTGATGTCCTTACACAGCTCTCTGGTGTTGGCCATTGTGGAGAGGTTGGAGTCTGTTTGATTGAGTGTGTGGACGGGTGTCTTTTATACAGGTAACGAGTTCAAACAGGTGCAGTTAAAACAGGTAATGAGTGGAGAACAGGAGGGCTTCTTAAAGAAAAACTAACAGGTCTGTGAGAGCCGGAATTCTTACTGGTTGGTAGGTGATCAAATACTTATGTCATGCAATAAAATGCAAATTAATTACTTAAAAATCATACAATGTGATTTTCTAGATTTTTGTTTTATATTCCGTCTTTCACAGTTGAAGTGTACCTATGATAAAAATTACAGACCTCTACATGCTTTGTAAGTAGGAAAACCTGCAAAATCGGCAATGATCAAATACTTGTTCTCCCCACTGTATACGTATATCGATCAACTCCATGCAACCTAAGTTTGAAAATTTGAAGTTAGATCTGTTAAACCTCGGTTGTAGTTTCATTTCTCTCTTTCAATAGACTACATTTCTCTGGAATAGTGTTGAGCGATATACGAATTGAATGTGTTTTTTCGGTTATTAAACAACTAATTGACCGACTTTGAATTCCATTTAGTTTGTTTTAGTGAGCCCAACGCACCGTTTCTCTAGAGATAAATCAAATCATTGCAGTTGATTGCCAGCGATCATCATTAATCAGGTAGACACTAGGGCTATATATTATCACTACATGACTTTGAAGGAGTAAGTCATTCGAAGCAAACATATTGTAAGCAGGTTATAACTTTTCCATTGTATAAATTACATTATCACAATAGATTGCTTACCATACTAGTCTGTACAGCAATGGGAATTAGCCACAACCATGCAAGGGCGGGTTTGGGTAGGTTACTTTCTAAATGTAATCCGTTAGTTATTAGTTACCTGTTCAAAATTCTAATCAGTATTGTAACTTTTGGATTATCCAAACTCAGTAATGTAATCGGATCACATTCAGTTACTTTTAGATTACTTTCCCCTTAAGAGGCATTAGAATAAGACAAATGTATTTTACCAATTGAACAACATCTATTGCAGGATAAATCAATGTAAAAGTTTACATAGCTGGCATATGGATGTTACATTTTACTTTATGCGTTGGTTATGTAGGTGTCTTCTAACCTATCGCTTTCTACTACATATAATAATTATATTTTTACATTAAAAACCAAAGTCTATCAGAATTCCAGTCATTCCAATAAATGTTATACCCCTTGATCTTCAAGAATAGGACTTGGAAACATGGAAGTATAGATTAGCCAAATTGTTTTACCTGAGCATAACCCCAAAACTAAGGAATTATTAGCCAGCACTACTCTGTTTATGATTTTGTTGTCATGGAGGACTGATTGGGCTCATTGATTCGAGTTGAAAAAGAAATGCTGCGCTCATGGAATGGCATGCTTTGAGCACGACTGAAAAGTGCTTTTTACATGTGAAAAATGAATGCCATATACTGCATTTTCTATAGGCCTATTGTTTACCTTTTTGTTGGTGACACTTTGATATCATGATAATATGCAGCTGTTTAACTTCTTTGGGACGGGGGCAGTATTGAGTAGCTTGGATAAAAAGGTGCCCAGAGTAAACGGCCTGCTACTCAGTCGTAAAAGCTAGAATATGCATATAATTAGTATATTTGGATAGAAAACACTCTGAAGTTTCTAAAACTGTTTGAATGATGTCTGTGAGTATAACAGAACTCATATGGCAGGCAAAAACCTGAGAAAAAATCCAACCAGGAAATGGGAAATCTTAGGTTTGTAGTTTGTCAAGTCATTGCCTATCGAATATACAGTGTAAATTTGGTCCGATTGCACTTCCTAAGGCTTCCACTAGATGTCAACAGTCTTTAGAACCTTGTTTGATGCTTCTACTTTGAAGGAGGGGGGAATGGGAGCTGAATGAGTCAGGTGTCTGGCATGAGCTGATTACGCGTGCTCACGTGAGTTAGCTGCGTTCCATCGCATTTCTACAGACAAAGGAATTCTCCGGTTGAAACATTATTGAAGATTTATGTTAAAAATATCCTAAAGATTGATTCTATACTTCGTTTGACATGTTTCTACGAACTGTAATATGACTTTTTGCCTGAACTTTCGGCTGGACTTGCCCGCGCCTCGTGAGTTTGGATGGTGTACTAAACGCGCAAACAAAAAGGAGGTATTTGGACATAAATTATGGACTTTATCGAACAAATCAAACATTTATTGTGGAACTGGGATTCCTGGGAGTGCATTCTGATGAAGATCATCAAAGGTAAGTGAATATTTATAATGCTATTTCTGACTTCTGTTGACTCCACAACATGGCGGATGTCTGTATGGCTTGTTTTGTTGTCTGGGCGCTGTACTCAGATTATTGCATGGTGTGCTTTTTCGGTAAAGCTTTTTTGGAATCTGACACAGCGGTTGCATTAAGGAGAAGTGGATCTAAAATTCCATGCATAACACTTGTATCTTTTAGTAATGTTTATTATGAGTATTTCTGTAAATCAATGTGGCTCTCTGCAAAATCACCGGATGTTTTGGAACTACTGAACATAACGCGCCAATGTAAACTGAGATTTTTGGATATAAATATGAACTTTACCGAACAAAACATGCATGTATTGTGTAACATGAAGTCCTATGAGTGTCATCTGTTGATCATCAAAGGTTAGTGATTAATGTTATCTCTATTTCTGCTTTTTGTGACTCCTCTCTTTGGCTGGAAAAATGGCTGTGTTTTTCTGTGACTAGGTACTGACCTAACATAATCGTTTGGTGTGCTTTCGTTGTAAAGCCTTTTTGAAATCGGACACTGTGGCTGGATTTACAACAAGTTTATCTTTAAAATGGTGTAAAATACTTGTATGTTTGAGGAATTTTTTATTATGGGATTTCTGTTGGCGCCCTGAAATTTCACTGGCTGTTGTTGAGGTGGGACGCTAGCGTCCCGAATATCCCAGAGAGGTTAAAGGGCAAATCCACAGCTGAGAGATGGGCCTGGAGAAATTTAACAACTCTCAGATTAATAGACAGAGCTATGGATGCAAGGACTGACCATCCACAATATCAAAATTGTTTTAACCATGTTATGAAGCTATGAAGTGTTTGCTTACATTTACAATGTTTACAAACATTGGAGAAAAACAAGCTTATATTTTGGCACGTTGTGTTAGCCTTTTAAAATTATCAACTTGGATTAGTTAATTGATCATTAGAAAACCCTTTTGCAATTATGTTAGCACAGCTTAAAACTGTTGTTCTGATTAAAGAAGCAATACAACTGTCCATCTTTAGACTAGTTGAGTATCTGTAGCGTCAGCATTTGTGGGTTCGATTACAGGCTCAAAATGGCCAGAAACAAATAACTTTCTTCTGAAACTCGTCAGTCTATTCTTGCTCTGAGAAATGAAGGCTTATTCCATGCGAGAATTGCCAATAAACTGAAGATCTCGTACAACGCTGTGTACTACTCCCTTCAGAGAACAGAGCAAACTGGCCCTAACCAGAATAGAAAGAGAAGTGGGAGGCCCCAGGGCACAACTGAGCAAGTACATTAGAGTGTCTAGTTTGAGAAACAGACGCCTCACAAGTCCTCAACTGGGCAGATTAAAAAATAATACCCGCAAAACACCAGTCTCAACGTCAACAGTGAAGAGGCGACTCTGGGATGCTGGCCTTCTACGCAGAATTCCTCTGTCCAGTGTCTATGTTCTTTTGCCCGTCTTAATAAAAAAAATGTTGGCCAGTCTGAGATATATGGCTTTTTCTTTGCAACTCTGCCTAGAAGGTTAGCATCCCGGAGACGCCTTTTCACTGTTACCATTGAGACTGGTGTTTTGTGGATACTGTTTAATGACGCTGCCAGTTGAACAAATGAAAATATATTTGACATTCTTCAAAGTAGCCACCCTTTGCCTTGATGACAGCTTTGCACACTTTTGGTGTTCTCTCAACCAGCTTCATGAAGTAGTCACATGGAATGCATTTCAATTATTCAATCAACAGCCTTGTTAAAAGTTAATTTGTAGAATTTCTTTCCTTCTCAATGCGTTTGAGCCAATCCGTTGTATTGTGACATGGTAGGGGTAAACAGAAACAGAAGATAGCCCTATTTGGTAAAAGACCAAGTTCATCTTATGTTAAGAACAGCTCAAATAAGCAAAGAGAAATGACAGTCCATCATTACTTTAAGACCTGAAGGTCAGTCAATCTGGAAAATTTCAAGGACTTTTAAAGTGTCTTCAAGTGCAGTCGCAAAAACCATCAAGCGCTATGATGAAACTAGCTCTCATGAGGACATCCACAGGAAAGGAAGACCCAGAGTTACCTCTGCTGCAGAGCATAAGTTCATTAGAGTTACCATCCTCGGAAATTGCACATTTCAAAATCAACTGTTCAGAGGAGACTGTGTGAATCAGGCCTTCATGGTTGAATTGCTGCAAAGAAACAACTACTAAAGGACACCAATAAGAAGAACAGACTTGCTTGGGCCAAGAAACACGAGCAATGGACATTAGACTGATGGAAATATGTCCTTTAATCTGATGAGTCCAAATGTGAGATTTTGGGTTCCAATCGCTATGTCTTTGTGAGAAGCAGAGTAGGGGAACAGATAATCTCTGCATGTGTGGCTCCCACCGTGAAGCATGGAGGAGGAGGTGTGATGGTGTGGGGTGCTTTGCTGGTGACACTGTCAATGATATACATTGCCCAAAAAAATAAAGGGAACACTAAAATAACACATCCTAGATCTGAATGAATGAAATATTCTTATTAAATACTGTTTTCTTTACATAGTTGAATGTGCTGACAACAAAATCACACAAAAATTATCAATGGAAATCAAATTTATCAACCCATGGAGGTCTGGATTTGGAGTCACACTCAAAATTAAAGTGGAAAACCACACTACAGGCTGATCCAACTTTGATGTAATGTCCTTAAAACAAGTCAAAATGAGGCTCAGTAGTGTGTGTGGCCTCCACGTGCCTGTATGACCTCCCTACAACGCCTGGGCATGCTCCTGATGAGGTGGCGGATGGTCTCCTGAGGGATCTCCTCCCAGACCTGGACTAAAGCATCCGCCAACTCCTGGACAGTCTGTGGTGCAACGTGGCGTTGGTGGATGGAGCGAGACATGATGTCCCAGATGTGCTCAATTGGATTCAGGTCTGGGGAACGGGCGGGCCAGTCCATAGCATCAATGCCTTCCTCTTGCAGGAACTGCTGACACACTCCAGCCACATGAGGTCTAGCATTGTCTTGCATTAGGAGGAACCCAGGGCCAACCGCACCAGCATATGGTCTCACAAGGGGTCTGAGGATCTCATCTCGGTACCTAATGGCAGTCAGGCTACCTCTGGCGAGCACACGGAGGGCTGTGCGGCCCCCCAAAGAAATGCCACCCCACACCATGACTGACCCACCGCAAAACCGGTCATGCTGGAGGATGTTGCAGGCAGCAGAACGTTCTCCACGGCGTCTCCAGACTCTGTCACGTCTGTCACATGTGCTCAGTGTGAACCTGCTTTCATCTGTGAAGAGCACAGGGCGCCAGTGGCGAATTTGCCAATCTTGGTGTTCTCTGGCAAATGCCAAACGTCCTGCACGGTGTTGGGCTGTAAGCACAACCCCCACCTGTGGACGTCGGGCCCTCATACCACCCTCATGGAGTCTGTTTCTGACCGTTTGAGCAGACACATGCACATTTGTGGCCTGCTGGAGGTCATTTTGCAGGGCTCTGGCAGTGCTCCACCTGCTCCTCCTTGCACAAAGGCGGAGGTAGCGGTCCTGCTGCTGGGTTGTTGCCCTCCTACGGCCTCCTCCACGTCTCCTGATGTACTGGCCTGTCTCCTGGTAGCGCCTCCATGCTCTGGACACTACGCTGACAGACACAGCAAACCTTCTTGCCACAGCTCACATTGATGTGACATCCTGGATGAGCTGCACTACCTGAGCCACTTGTGTGGGTTGTAGACTCCGTCTCATGCTACCACTAGAGTGAGAGCACCGCCAGCATTCAAAAGTGACCAAAACATCAGCCAGGAAGCATAGGAACTGAGAAGTGGTCTGTGGTCACCACCTGCAGAACCACTCCTTTATTGGGGGTGTCTTGCTAATTGCCTATAATTTCCACCTGTTGTCTATTCCATTTGCACAACAGCATGTGAAATTTATTGTCAATCACTGTTGCTTCCTAAGTGGACAGTTTGATTTCACAAAAGTGTGATTGACTTGGAGTTACATTGTGTTGTTTAAAAGTGTTCCCTTTATTTTTTTGAGCAGTGTATTTTAGAATTCAAGGCACACTTTACCAGCAGGGCTACCACAGCATTCTGCAGCGATACACAGCCAGCAAGTGCAGCATATGTGGGAACTCCTTCAAGACTGTTGGAAAAGCATTCCAGGTGAAGCTGTATGAGAGAATGCCAAGAGTGTGCAAAGCTGTCATCAAGGCAAAGCATGGCTACTTTGAAAAATGTAAAATATATTTTGATTTAGCACTTTTCTTTGTTGGTTACAACATGAGTGCATATGTGTTATTTCATAGTTTTGATGTCTTCACTATTATTCTACAATGTAGAAAATAGTAAAAATAAAACCCTTGAATGAGTAGGTGTGTCCAAACCTTTGAAAAAATGGATGTAGCAACTACAGATTGCCCCTGTCAGTCTATCAAAAGTGTGCGAGTTTGAGCATGTGTCCATTAGGCCAATGGATGCACTATGCAGCATTTGCAAGAGCGCATTTTTCACTGGCTGTCCACTGGTTTCAAAAACAATGATTGATAGGCAGCTTAAACTTCTTGAATTCAACCATTATTGGGTTCAAATACACATTTAAATTTGTGAACAGCCATCCACAACAACTCAATCCGCAAAGCACAAATGGCTAAATGAGAGAGCAGCAGTGTGATTCACATCAATGCGCTATGTAGATATCAATAACAAGTGATATTTATCTGCCGCAATCACCTCATGTTTCAGCATAATCCATAGATTTGGCCCTAATGAATTTATTTCAATTGACTGATTTCCTTATGAACTAATAACTCAATAAAATCTTTGGAATTGTTGCATTTTATATTTTTGTTCAGTGTATGCTTTACTGATGACAATTCGACAATGTATACATTTCCTCCTCTGTAGCCAGAGGAACCTGGCTGAAATCACAGAGCTCATCCACACGGCCTTCCTGGTGCATCGTGGGATCGTCAACCTAAAGGAGTGGACCAACTCTGACGGTCCCCTGAAGGACATGCAGTTTGGAAACAAGATGGCCGTTCTCAGTGGGGACTTCTTGCTTGCCAATGCTTGCACTGGACTGGCCCAGCTAAACAATACTAAGGTATGAAATAGTCATCATATAACATTCTGTTGGAGATGGACACATTTCTTGCCCTGTAGCTTTTTCGTTCTGCTTTTAAATGTCTTCCAAAATGCAATCTGATTTCAGCCTTTTACCTGTGAGGTTTCAATAGATTGTCAGTGAGATGAAGAGGATACTTGACAATGTTGAGATGACTGCAGTACAGATAAGGATATTGATGAGAATACAAACAGTATAAGCAGAGGAGTTTAAACACCACAAGTTTTCCTGGCCGTTGTGGATTGATCGAATCAACAAATCTATTCCCTCACTTAGGCCACTGGCAGGCAGACTGATACTCACACACACACACAAAATATGCTTGGGTGGGAATAATGCACCCCCATTTACACAGGTTACATTCTCTTATGTTCTTCTACTCATTCTTACTAAGCACTTCTGCAGATTGTGTTTCTGTGTGTGTGAGCATGGGGGTCACAGATCACTTCCAGTGCATACACTGGCAATCCTTTGCTGACAGAATGTATCACCAACCTCAACTGTCAGAATGTGTCACCAACCTCAACTGTCAGAATGTGTCACCAACCTCAACTGTCAGAATGTGTCACCAACCTCAACTGTCAGAATGTGTCACCAACCTCAACTGTCAGAATGTGTCACCAACCTCAACTGTCAGAATGTGTCACCAACCTCAACTGTCAGAATGTGGCTGCACAAGAGGATCATAATAACCTATTTTCTCTCTGCTTCGCAATCTTCCAAATTCTCCCCTCAGCTCAGATTGTTCATGCTCAGACAGACAAACAGGCATTTTTAAAATGCCACCTAAAGACACTGTTATCATGACAATTCTGATAACAGAAGTACCACTGTTTCTTTAAATTTGTGCATTGTCAAAGTGATATACATAGGCATTTTTAACACCTTACATGAACATCATGACACTCATTTGTTTTGCAGTATAATTCATATTGTCGTCTTTTCAATAATGTAATGACTTTCTAGAGCTCCCCCTGTTGGACATACATGTGCCCCCCACTCTCCCCCTAACAGTAAAATGATCACAAGAGTTGGAAAACATAGCCTACTTGAAATTAGTACTCACATGTGTGTCTAAACTATGGTCATGACACTGTCTCTTTAACAAATAGACAATGACAAATAGAGACCCCTATTCAATACTTGATAGAGAATAAAATGTTCACACTCACCAATTTCTTGATATTTTACATTTTTCAAGGATTGTTGTGTGTTACCAAGACAGACATGACTGTAGTAGCAGTCATAGCATAAGCGCTT
This sequence comes from Salvelinus alpinus, assembly GCF_045679555.1. NCBI lineage: Eukaryota > Metazoa > Chordata > Actinopteri > Salmoniformes > Salmonidae > Salvelinus > Salvelinus alpinus. Next base: position 27,344,107 of record NC_092119.1, read on the forward strand.
GGAGGTGTATAAGCATTTCACATAAACCAGATAATTTTTTAGGGGAGCAATTGATCTGGATTATGTGTTCCGGCCTTGAGAGGAATCCTAGGCCGGTATAAATGGTAAAGTGATCTCGGAGCCCAGCTCCGGTTTCTCTCCCTCACAGACCTGTCGGCAAAACACGATCTGCCTGGATTTGGGAGTAGAGTAAGGGGGAGGCCGTGGCTTATCTGATACTTTCCAAAAAAAGACTCCCCCTCACTTCATTTTCCTCATTCCCAGCCTAGCAAAGACAGCACATCTGGGAACACTGTAGGGGTATTGTCCTTTTGGGCCTTTTGTGAGGCTTGAGTTTCTTTAATATTTCCTAAAGGATCTGGTTACCCCGAGCGCACTATGAAGACTCTGATAGAGACACGCTCTCAAATCATGAAAAAACCTCTTGACTGTAAGAGAGTACAGCATATGGATTGTCTTTCTTATCATCAACCTAGAACTGTAAATCTTTGTGCCCATACGCTGTTCTTTAGGAGCAATTGATTGTGAAAGAAGAAAAAGCTGATAAACATCGTGTTTGTGATTATTTAAACTCAGTCACTGATTTGGACAATCATATAAAATAAGGTGCCTGACTGAATTTACTTTGTAGGATTAGTATCATGCGTGAGAGTGCAATTTAAAAAGTAGTCATGGATTCCCACTGCAAGAGGGTCTGGGCAACTGCAGACAGATGACACAATATGACCTCTGAGGTTTTTTTGCATTCATTCCACTACATGCCCACACACTTGGACCTAGTAGACTTGTGAGAATTCCTCAAAGGTGCGGGAGGGAGCTAGTGTAAAACATAACAATAAAAATTATGAATATACAATACCGCCCAGCCACACCCTGTTGAGCAGAGTGAAGTTATATCTAAAACAAGAAGGTATCAAATTGATAATCAATTCTGAGTCAGGTTAGAGATGATAAAGAGCACCAGATGTCAGACCACTGCTCCAGAGCCTAATCAACCCCTCAGCCCTCATGACATTTCCTGATTTCTGCCTTGCCATCTGCCTTTCAGCTTCTCAGACTGGATACCTGATAAAGCCTCATAATACAGTTTATACTGGGGGTCGCTATAAATAGGATTCAAATTGATAAAGCTCAGTCTGGGTGTGCTTAATGAAAACAGCAGGCAGTCCTCAGTCAGTCCACACTTTGTCTGATAATGAGCTGGCAATGTGAGGAGTTAGAGCTGGTTAATTTACAACCCAGACACCCTCTTAGTCTAAACCCCATCCCCATCTCTCTTTAGAGCAATTTCAATACTACGTAAAGTACTTTCAATGGTGGTTAAGCAAAGCTTTTTTTATTTTGCGTTTGACAGGTTGTGGAGTTGATATCGAGTGCAATTGGTGACTTGGTGCAGGGAATCTACCATGAGATCCCCAACCGTTTGGAGGTAAGACAATTTCTATACCACTACCAGGGTCACCCTAGCCAGCTAATGTTTACAGGTAACTGCCAAAATAAAGGAAACGCCAACATAGTGTCTTAATAGGGCATTGGGCACCAGAACAACCTCAATGCACCTTGGCACAGATTCTACAGGTGTCTGGAACTCCACAGGAGGGATGTGACACCCTTCCATAAAATATTCAGTCGATTTGGTGTTTTGTTGATGGTGCTAGAAAACACTGTCTCAGACGCCGCTCCAGATTCTCCCATAAGTGTTCAATTGGGTTGAGATCTGGTGACTGAGACACACACACCCTTTAAACCACCTGTGCTCCTTTTGAGACCCCCCTTTCAAATTCACTGAGATCTCTTCTAGCCATGGTAGCCAAAATAATGGGCAACTAGGCATTGTTGTATACATGACCCGAAGCATGATGGGATGTTAATTGCTTAAATAACTCAGAAAACCACACCTGTGTGGAAGCACCTGCTTTCAAAATATTTTTTTATCCCTTATTTACTCAAGTGTTTCCTTTATTTTGGCAGTTACAGGACACCATACAAACTGAGAACATTCCTAAAAACAAATCTGTCAAGGCATCCCCTACTACAGTTATGGTCATAATAACTAAAAAATGTACGTTTTTTTACAAAAAACTAAAACATGTATTTTACTAAATTATTAATTTGGACAAACTTTTTAGTGGGCTTAAATGAATAACACTGTTCTATCAGGTATCTGCTATTATTACATACTGGATGCTACTGGACGTACCTGATTATTTGTGACAGGGGTAGAGAGAGACGGTTTACACCTCACCCTTTGAAGAAGAGCTTTCCCAGCAGAACTCAGTGTTGTGTTCTACCTCAGAGGAGGTTCCAGTTTCAACCTGGGCTCTTCTCTCCTTGGAGCTTTATACTGTGTTTTATAAATCACAATTTTTAACAAAATTAATTGTTTTAGTCTACAGTTTATATTTTCTATGGTTGGAGCTGTTATTCGAAATGTAGATATTTGGATAAAAATGTACTTCTACATAATGGAAACAGTCATAACTGAATACATAACATTTTATGTAAACTGCTCTTCTCAGGACAATAGCCTGACTGATGAAATCAACATGGTCACGTGGGAGGAGCAGACGTTCTTGTCCCATGGTGCCTTGCTGGCAAAAAGCTGTCAGGCAGCGATGGAGCTTGCCAAACATGACAAAGATGCCCAAGGACTGGCTTACAAATATGGCAAGCATCTATCATTGGGCCACAAGGCAAGTATTGCAGGAAACCTGAAAGATTGGCTTTGCTGAAAAGTATAGATTCATGCTGCTTCCTTTGTCTTTCCTAAAAATGTGAAAATGCGAGTGAAAAGGACACAGCGGGTATTTGCAATATACTGAGAGGTGGTGAAATGTAACATGTAAGGATCATGATTAGGCTGTCATGATTATAGACTAATGCTGTCATTTCCCCCCTCTTTAGTTGAATTCTGACCTGCAGCTATTTGTAAAGAGCAGCTCAGCAGACCCAGTAACCTTCAGTTTTAACTCGGCCCCTGTGGTTTTCCACCGTCAGATTGTGGGGCAGGAGAGATGGTGTCATCAGCTGCAACAGGTATTGAACCACTTATCCTGTGCTATTACTTTTTCTGACATTTTAATTGTTTATATAGCTACAAGGTAAATATGAATACTTCTTGAATTTTATTTCCCATCTTTCTCTGTAAACAGGCAAAAACTATTGGAAGACAAATGGACTATACAAAGGTCAGCAGGGTGAATGTACATACAGTGGATGTTTTTTATTGTGGTATGGTAGCAAGGTGGATTGCAAGACTGTCAAAGATGCTTAGATAGTGTTGATATCCACTGTAACCAATCTCAAGTTTGACATTTCCTTCCCAAAGTCAGTTAGAGAGGAAAGGAGGGGACAGATGGGGGTGCAGGAAGAGACAACAGGGGGGGGAATCTCTGGTCACGTCTGAAACCAGATCGTGGGGGATTAGGTACCCAAGACTATTTGTGGAGGAGACAGAGAGACTGAGACAGTTGCATTGTCAGAGAATCTCCTTCATGGGGACACGAGGGGGGATATGGGGAGAATGTTTCCTCCTAACTGCACCACAGTTATTGTAGCTACGATCATTTTCATATAGATTAGTATTTACAATATAATAAATGTGTCCTGCTTGCCTGGGCTTTTACGCTGAAATACATATTGTGTCAAACACTAGGTGTGCCCTGTGCGCTGCTCCTGTTAGTCTTAAATGTAATGCAGTCTGAACAACCATGGAAATGGTCTGTCAGACCATATTTTGGATATCTCGGCCACCTGTTGTTCAACATAGGAAGAGAAAGTGATGGACAGGACTTTCTGGGGACTAATGGAGTGTGGAGGAGACTTGGAGTTTGCTGTGTCCCCGTTTCCAAACTGAGGAGCGTGCACCCACATTAGTGCAGTGGAGCAATGCTCCCTGCCTGCTGTTTTTTAAGCGAAAGCCCACAGGGTCTTTTCAGTCCCAGAATTCATTAGGTAGAACGCCCTAAGCAAAAAGATCTCCTGACTGAGCCAAAGCAGAAGAGGGGAAAGACACCCAAGACTATTCAGTGTGTCTGGGGGGAGGGGGAGTCTCATGACCAATGTAGTTTTGTATAGACCACTGCACATTCCCATCCTCAGTGTTCACAATAGGATGCTCATTTCAACATTTGCTTACATAAAAAAATGCTGAAGTCATGTCCTATGGTCTCTTCCTGTAACAGCTGCGGTCCACGATCAAGTTGGAGAAAGGTGTCACCTCGACAATAGATCTGTGTCGTTACCACGGCAACAAAGCTCTGGAGTCCATCCAGTGTTTCCCTTCCTCTGAGGCACGCTCAGCCTTGGAGAACATCGCTCGCGCTGTCACAATGTTCTGACCCCCCTACTCTCCTGTGGCCTCAGGACACAATCAATTGATGCTAGAAAAACAATCTTGGTTCCATTTAAGCCAATCAGTGAGCAGAATACTCACAACCCCCTAAGTCCTACCGGCGTTTACCGGAAATGAAACTACAGACCACACCTTTAAAACTCCATTTAACTGTTTGCTATTAAAACAATTCACATCCAGTCATCTGTTGTTGAGTTATTTTATTGTGTTTACTACTTTACTGCTATTATGACTTTGCTCAGTCACCGTGCAACAGAAAACAAAAATCTAGGATGGGAAAATGTCAACTTTCGTTGGCCGTGCCACGAGGAGCACACTTGAAGCTCCGCCAGCAGTAATTATTAATGAGTCCCATTCCCGTGACCTGCAGCAAATGGACAGGAAATGCAAGGGTATTGATTGGGCCGATGTGCACTGTGGGTTGGCGCCAGGGTGGTGGCCTGTGGTTTCCCTGGCACTCTCGGCAGGGGATAGCCATGGTGTGAAACTGGGTAGAGAACAATGTTCCCTCTAAGCATGAGATTGAACTTCACTCAACTTTCTAGAGTTTTCCCCGTTAGTTAACACTATCAACATTTCCCTTTACTGTGGGAATTGTGATCGAATCAACACAATATTAGCCACTTTCAATGCAACATACTGAAACAAAACAAACTATGCAAGACTTCGTATGCAACACTAACTATGCAAGAGATTTTGTTGTAGGCAGAATGGATTGGAGTATGATTCTATTGCATTAACAGGCATGACTCAGGCCTGTACTCTACACAGACCGGTGAGCCTTAACCAATCAGCTGCAGTATTGCAAAGCAGACCATTTGCCATATGGATTTGTGCCATTCACTTTGAAGTGGAGTGTTTTACAGCATGAGCGGTCAGGATTATTATGCACTTGTTTTGTGATCAAAGCAAGAGCTGCATGTAGCCACGTGTGCACATTTGTTCATATTCTTTGCTAGTTAGTGAGTTATTGGCCCAGTTATACTTAATTTGTAGTCAGCAATGTGGTAGTGATTGCATCCTACAAGAGCACAAAACCTGTACATTTCTAACCATCTTTGAAAAGCAAGTCCGGTAAAGAGCTTTTTTTTGTCCTAAAGGGGCAGTATTGTATTTTGAGACAGACTTGAATAAGCGAAGTAGCCAAGAGGAAGGGGAAAAGACAATGACTGCGAGGCTGATCCAGTAATGCAGAGGGCATTTAAATAAAAATTTGCATCTGTCGATGGGATGTGGGTAGTAGTTTGAGTCCACTCCTATGTTTTTGGCTCTGTTAGGTTAGCTGCAGTGTTGCCTCCATTTAGTAGGAACATTGTGTACAAGAGCAAGCCTCTGGCCATTGATGTAATATTAATCCATGCCGTGAGCAGACAGGAGGAAAGAAACATGGGAAGTTAAAGGGACCAAACATAAAGAGGAGACTAGGGGAAAAGCGCTTTGGGTCTTCAAATATCTAAAACAAAAGTTTCTCTTAACTGGGATTTTTTCCCCCTGAGAAGATTTACCTGTCTTTCTTGAGATCCTTGCTACAGGCCCAGAATTACAGGTGTGGATCTCTAGTTAGAATTAGGTCCTTACACTTCAAGGCAGGGAGGGAGGAAGGAAGGTTGCAGTTTAGAAGTCTCCATACAGAGTGACTGCTCCGTGTACAGTATCATACATACACATCATCATATCATGGTTTGCTATCCATTGCACCCAGACTGCTAGGTTGACAAGATGGCTGAGTTTACACAAATAACGTTGTGGAGGGCGCAGCAGGCAGCAGCTACCCCCTGTGAGTGGGTGTCTGTGTGGTGTAATTACAGATGGGGTGCAGTGGAGAGCCAGCCAGCACAGCAAAACAGATTCCATTACAACAGCCCCACATCATGCTCTTACAGACAGAGGACAATGCCACTTCAAAGTCCACAAAACAGAGACTTCAGACTTCAACGAGTGTCTTCAAGGGGCGGCAGGTAGCCTTGTGGTTAGAGCACTGGGCCTGTAACCCAAAGGTTGCTAGATCGAATCCCCGAGCTGACAAGGTAAAAATCTGTCGTTCAGGGGCAGGCCGTCATTGTAAATAAGAATTTGTTCGTAACTGACTTGCCTAGTTAAAGATAAAACATTTTTTTTAAAGAGGGCATAATCTCTACATGACACTCAAAAGATGTGAGTACTCTGTGGTCTAGTCCATTAACGTAACAACGTAACTGACAGGAGTGTCCCAAAATGGACACATCAATCCATTGGTTTGCCTGCATTCTACATCTAATTTTAATTGAAGATCTACCCCTTTAACTGGCATTCAGTATTCTATACTAAACATTAATATAATCTATAAATGCAACATGCAACAATTTAAAATATTTTACTGAGTTACAGTTCATATAAGGAATCAGTCAATTTAAATAAATCTATGGATTTCACATGACTGGGAATACAGATATGCATCTGTTGGTCACAGATACCTTAAAAAAGGTAGGGGCGTGGTCTGCGATATATACATGGTCTGCGGTTGCAAGGGGCGGTTGGACATACTGCCAAATTCTCTCAAATGACATTGGAGGCGGCTTATGGTAGAGAAATGAACATTTACATTTTCTGGGAACAGCTCTGGTGGACATTCCTGCAGTCATCGTGCCAATTGCGCGCTCCCTCAACTTGAGACATTCTTGTCATTGTGTTGTGTGACAAAACGGCGCATTGTAGAGTGGCCTTTTATTGTCCCCCAGCACAAGGTGCACCTGTGTAATTATTATGCTGTTTAATCAGCTTCTTGATATGCCACACCTGTCAGGTGGATGGATTATCTTGGCAAAGGAGAAATGCTCACAGGGATGTAAACAAATGTGTGCACAACATTTGAGAGAAATAAGCTTTTTGTGCGTATGGAACATTTCTGGGATATTTTATTTCATCTCATGAAACATGGGACCAACACTTTACATATTATTGTTTAGTGTATTTTGTGTAAATTTGAAAGATCTCTAATCAATAATAGTGCCATGATAGACTTTCAATTAGTCTTTTCAGAAATTACCTTTCTGTGAACACCTGTTAATACAATCACATGGCTGACTGTGATGGATGAAACCACTCAGTGCATTAGGAACAATTCTCTCTTCAACAGAAACGAGCATATTGTCCAAAAATTACATTTTAACGAGCACTTCAAAGTGTTAAGTGCTGAATCCCAGCCCCTTTGGTGCAAGCCTTTGCTTCAGTGACCTCCGACTTTCCAGCACAGGTCTCGCACTTCATTGGCTGACAGATCAGACTGCCACGCCACACACTGCCACTGAGACAGCTCATTACACAAATAATGACTGTCGCACCATCTCAGCTGCAGCGCATTGTCTTGTTATATCAGCCCAACATCGACACATTTGTGACCAGTCAGTGCTAGAACATTGGGTACTAACTGGTGTGCGTGGATGTTAGATATGATACAGTATGTCCTCGACAGAACAAGGTCAAGTTGTGCTCCCTACATTGTGATGGCACTGAAATATCTTTGTTAATTTGCAGAATCCGTTTGTAATGCCATGGAATTTGGGTCTGGGATTTGGAACCTGTCCAATATGGTAATTTATGGACAATTATTCCTGTTTATTTAGGGGACCCCTTTTGGCAAAAGAACAACCCAGGAGCCAAAGGTTATTATATCCTCCTTTTGTATAGCCTTTTTAATGGCAGTTCATGGGTCTCCAACCAATTCGGTGCCTTTATGATTTCACATAATTAAACAATTCTGTCATAATATGTTTTCCCATCTCATGAGGTCATTTTTGTTTTACTATAGTAAGTGTCTATTTAAGGCCCAGTGCAGTCAAAAACGTAATTTCCTGTGTTATATTTATTTCCACAATATGAGGTTGAAATAATACTGTGACATTGTGAAAATTACGATAATGCCCTTTTAGTGTAAGAGCTGTTTGAAAAGACAGCCTGAAATTTCAACCTGTTTTAGTGGGATGGAGTTTTGGCCTTCCATGTGACAATTATACCGAACAAGAATATAAATGCAACATGTAAAGTGCCATGTTTCATGAGCTAAAATAAAAGATCCCAGAAATGTTCCATACGCACAAAAATATGATTTCTCTCAATTTTTGTGCACATCCCTTTTAGTGAGCATTTGTCCTTTGCCAAGATAATCCATCCACCTGACAGGTGTTGCATATCAAGAAGCTGATTAAACAGCATGATCATTAATTACATAGGTGCACCTTGTGCTAGGGTCAATGAAAGGCCACTCTAAAATGTGCAGTTTTGTGACAACACAATGCCACAGATGTTTAAAGTTTTGAGGGAGTGTGCAATTGTAACGCTGACTGCAGAAATGTCCACCAGAGCAGTTGCCAGAAAATTTAATGTTTTAGAGAATTTGGCATTACGTCCAACCGGACTAAAAACCGCAGACCACGTGTAACCACGCCAGCCCAGGACCTCCACATCCGGCTTCTTCACCTGCGGGGATCGTCTGAGACCAGCCACGCAGACAGCTGATGAAACTGAGGAGTATTTCTGTCTGTAATAAAGCCCTTCTGTGGGAAAAACTCACTCTGTGTAAACGATTGGTCACTAAATCCGTCTGGAATGACCACGTAAAAACGGTTGACTGGTATGCCCTCACCCGTCTGAGCGGTCGGCTATGAATGCCCTCACCCGCTACATACTTATAACTGATTGGTTTGGTTCTGTCCTCTATAGTACTTGTGCGGTTAGAACATGATGTTGAGGCCCATACTGAACACTTGGTCACCACCACATGCACACGCAGACACAGCTGTTTCCATTTGAAGATGTTTATATGATTTTGGTCATCTGAATGACTTGGAATCTTCAAATGGAAACAGCTGTGTGTGTGTTGTGGTCACCGGAGTGTCTGCCTCAACTATCAGGGGATCAATCAATGACATTTATTTATGAATCCCTTTTTACATCAGCCGATGTCAGAAAGTGCTATACAGAAACCCAGGCTAAAACCACGAACAGTAAGCAATGCAGATGTAGAAGCACGGATCCCCATTGGGTGGAGAGGACGACTCCGCAACCAGAACAGGCCCCATGGCAGCGGCTGGCTGTGGCTCCACGACTGGAGCAAGAGTCTCCTTTACTGTGGCTGGTCGAGGAGCTGGCTGAGGAGGGTGCAGACCTTGGTGTCATGGACTGTGCACTCTGGAGTTGTCTTCATCTGCTTGGGAGCTAGGCCAGTTCTGACGCTCCCGTGCCTCTGGCTGGGGGGGCCAAGAGGGACATCGGTTGGGACAGCAGCTGGAGGCGCTCCTGACGATCTGGCAAATACGACCAATGGTCCCATGGAGGTGGAGAACACTCAGGCCGGGAGGGCCTGGAGTAGTGTCTCTCAGGGGAGTAGCCAGGCCGACTCGGGGAGGACCTTCAGTGATGGCGCTCCCGTGGCAGGGGTGATGATGGCTCTAGCCGGGGAGACCTAGAGCGGTGGTGGTCAGGAGAGTAGCGGCGGTGCTGGTGCTCCCGCGGCGGTGACTCAGGCCGGGAGAGCCTAGAGTATGCCCTCCTGCCCTCTTGCTGCTCGTGATGCAGGTACTCGCATTCTCTCATCAGCTCCCAAATGGTGAGGGTGTGGTCACTCCCTGACCACTGAGGAGGCCTGTAGCAGGGCTGGTAGTCTCTTAGATGAGAGAGGTGTAAAGGGCCTCGCAACTCATCTTCCTTAGGAACATGGGTCTTCTCCCTTCGGATGACGATAACACTCTGACCTGAATGGGTGGGTGCAGTGTCCAGATGTGCATTGCCTAGCTCTCTGATTCGTTGGGAATGGCAGAGCTATGATGGGTGAGGGATAACTTACAGCTTAAGTCGGAAGTTTACATACACTTAGGTTGGAGTCATTAAACTCGTTTTTCAACCACTCCACAAATTTCTTGTTAACAAACTATAGTTTTGGCAAGTCGGTTAGGACATCTACTTTGTGCATGACACAAGTAATTTTTCCAACAATTGTTTACAGACAGATTATTTTACTTATAATTCACTGTATCACAATTTCAGTGGGTCAGAAGTTAACATACACTAAGTTGACAGTGCCTTTAAACAGCTTGGAAAATTCCAGAAAATTATGTCATGGTTTTAGAAGCTTCTGATAGGCTAATTGACATCATTTGAGTCAATTGGAGGTATACCTGTGGATGTATTTCAAGGCATACCTTCAAACTCAGTGCCTCTTTGCTTGACATCATGGGAAAATCAAAAGAAATCAGCCAAGACCTCAGAAAAAAATCGTAGACCTCCACAGGTCTGGTTCATCCTTAGGAGCAATTTCCAAATGCCTGAAGGTACCACATTCATCTGTATAAACAATAGTATGCAAGTATAAACACCATGGGACCACGCAGCCGTCATACCGCTCAGGAAGGAGACGCGTTCTGTCTCCTAGAGATGAACGTACTTTGGTGCGAAAAGGGCAAATCAATCCCAGAACAACAGCAAAGGACCTTGTGAAGATGCTGGAGGAAACAGGTACAAAAGTATCTATATCCACAGTAAAACGAGTCCTATATCGACATAACCTGAAAGGCCGCTCAGCAAGGAAGAAGCCACTGCTCCAAAACCGCCATAAAAAAAGCCAGACTACGGTTTGCAACTGCACACTTCCCAAAATAGATGGCATCATGAGGAAGGAAAATTATGTGGATATATTGAAGCAACATCTCAAGACATTAGTCCGGAAGTTATAGCTTAGTTACAAATGGGTCTTCCAAATGGACAATGACTCCAAGCATACTTCCAAAGTTGGCAAAATGGCTTAAGGACAACAAAGTGAAGGTATTGTAGTGGCCATCACAAAGCCCTGACCTCAATCCTATAGAAAATGTGTGGGCAGAACTGAAAAAGTGTGTGTGTAACAGTTTAACTTTAGTCCGTCCCGGGCGCGAACCAGGGACCTTCTGCACACATCAACAACAGTCACCCACCGCTCCACAAAGGCCGCGGCCCTTGAAGAGCAAGGGGAACCACTACTTCAAGGTCTCAGAGCAAGTGACGTAACCGATTGAAAGGCTATTAGCGCGCACCACCGCTAACTAGCTAGCCATTTCACATCCGTTACATGTGCGAGCAAGGAAGCCTACAAACGTGACTCAGTTACACCAGCTCTGTCAGGAGGAATGGGCCAAAATTCACCCAACTTATTGTGGGAAGCTTGTGGAAGGCTACCTGAAACGTTTGACCCAAGTTAAACTTTTTAAAGGCAATGCTACCAAAAGCTCTCTACTATTATTCTGACATTTCACATTCTTAAAATAAAGTGGTGATCGTAACTGACCTAAGACAGGGATTTTTACTAGGATTAAACGTCAGGAATTGTGAAAAACTGAGTTAATGTATTTGGCTAAGGTGTATGTAAATTTCGGACTTCAACTGTAGGTAGCCTGAGCAGCCAAACTAACGGGAATTAAGGGAAACTGAAGGGACTGTGAGGGGAAGTTAGGTAACGAGGAGAGGAGCAGGACAGCCTTTTTTACACTCTGATTGGCCTGGCTCTGCAATGGGTGGGTCTGGCTCCCAAGTGGGTGGGCCGATGCCCACCCATGGCTGCGCCCCTGTCCAGTCATATGAAATCCATAGATTAGAGACTAATGAATTTATTTCAATTAACTGATTTCCTTACATGAACTGTAACTCAGTAAAATCTTGAAATTGTTGCATGTTTCGTTTATATTTTTGTTCAGTTTAGTTAATAGACCAATAAGCAAGAGAGTTCCAAACCTCTCTGCCAATAACAGCAAATTCTACATTTTTCCCTCCTGACTCAGACCACTCCAGACAGTTCTAGCAAAATTCTTGCTTGAGAAATTGTCCTTTGCTAAGAATACTTTTTATCATTTTAATTTAACATTTTAAAAGGTACTTAATTGTTACATAGAAATGATTTGATATTGAGATAACAGCTGATGGACCTACCCACAAGTACATTGTAATATTGTTGTTTGGTGGTATTATACATTTTGTATTGTAGATATGTAGTGATGTTTTATGTGTGATGTAAGTGCCTTAATGTGTTTGGACTCCAGGAAGAGTAGCTTCTGCCTTGGCAGCGGCTAATGGGGATCACTAATAAATACAAATAAAGTAGCAGGGTTGACCAAAACAGGGTTGACGATTTCATCTTAAATCAGCCATAAATCCTCTTGTGACAGGGGGAATGGAAGCTTGGTGTATGAAACAGGGAGGGGCAATTGAATGCAAGCCTCACAAAACAAATGCAATTGTTAAAACATTTCTAGCCTGTCTATCTATGGGTTGACAGGGTTGATGTATAATGCTAGACCCTCTGTTTTCCACCACAACACCAGAAAAGAGTAGGACCAGCTCTCCTGCTTTACATTATGATTTGACTGATTTGACTGTTTCTTTTGAAAAAAATATTTAAAAAGTAATAGTTTCACCATATTCAGTTCAGTCCACGTAACAGGGTTGACCTTAAAATTAGGGACATATGTAAATGACTCACTAATCACATTAAAAAATTTGTATTCTTCAGAAATGACTGTCAAAGCAACCAAATACCTAGCACTTTACAATGACGGTAAAAACTTGGGAGAAATGTTGGGGTTAAGTGGGTTAAAGTCTTCCTAGAAGTTGTAGAGGGTGCACAGAGGGACTTGGCAAATTGCTGAATTTTGGCACTTTAGCAAGTCTTTATTCATATAAAAAATATGATTAATTGAATTCTGCATATAATCATTTAAAAGGGTAGAATAGCAGCTACCTTTGTCTACATAAAATCTTAGAAAGCCTCTAATCCTCACACATGCATTTATTTATTCTTTGGATCAAATGCAGTGGTGTAAACTACTTTAAAGTACTACTTAAGTCGTTTTTGGTGTATCTGTACTTTACTATTTACATTTTTGCCAACTTTTACTTTATTCCTGAAGAAAATAATGTACTTTTTACTCCATACATTTTCCCTGACACCCAAAGGTACTCGTTACATTTTGACAGGAAAATGGTCCAATTCACACACTTATCAAGAGAACATCCCTGATCATCCCTACTGCCTCTGATCTGGCAGACTCATTAAACACAAATGCTTTGTTTGTAAATTATGTGTGATTGTTTAGAGTGTGCTTTTGATACTTAAGTATATTTAAACCAAATACTTTTAGACTTTTACTCAAGTAGTATTTTACTGGGTGACACTTTTACTTGTCATTTTCTATTAAGGTATTACTTTTACTCAAATATGACAATTGAGTACTTTTTCCACCCCTGATAAAATGGGATGATGTTGGATTTAAGGCGTTTTAGGTGTGAGAAACACGATTTACTTACATTTTTATCTGGGAATCTGACTTGGACCAACAGTAGTGGGCCCAAGTGCTATTTATTCACCGCCACCCTCTGTGGTAAATGCAATTCCATTTGAAAACACAGGAGGGAGACATATACCATAGTAATGTTACTTTTTATGTTCAAGTTGCAAGTGCAGCTAAAAAGGGTTGTCGATTGATTGAAATGTGTATTAAAGGACGGGGTTAATAAATCACTTTGATCGATGTTTTCATTGTCATTGAATACATTGTTTATAAAGTCTTCTATCACAAATGTTTAGGTAGGCTATGTAATATCATGGAATGTAAGTGAACACTAGAATTCACTTTGTGCAGGTGAAAATGACACTGGATGCATTTTCTCCATGGTTTACTATTCGTTCGTGGCCCACTCTGCGAAGGTACTGCACATCTTCAGAGAGCGCTATAATTGCAGCTACCTGTTGAAATGTAGAGAAAATCTGCTGTTGGGCCGTATTCTGCCTGTAGGCCAGCTCACGTGAAATAGCCTGCAAGGCTATCAAGCCTCATATGGGGATTCGCAAATTAGCCACAAATAATGTAGCTAATTTACCTTTCGATTCATTGCATTTTCGCGCAATTTGGGTCATCGTTTATCTCTGTTGTCATCATGCACAAGGCCCACGGCCACACAAAACACATCCACAGCTGTGCGGAAATGACACAGCAGGCGCGCGCCCAATCACGTCACGCGAGACGGCACAGAGAAGGAAAAAAAGAGGAGAAACACGAACAACAGTTATCCGTGTGTGAAATTCCCACGACATTCTCGGCAAATATGTTAACCCAACCTTCAATTACTGCAAAGGACTCCATGAAATCGTAAAGGTGAGCTCGAGCATCTGCGTTTTTGAGACAATTCCACGAAGACGAGTGGGAAAAACTCGTCCGAGGATATACACTGCCTCGTCACTAAAGAAGAATCCCTAAAAACAATGATTAGCTAGCTTTAATGCGAAGTAGAAATATCAATTTGCTGTGTTTTTAAATAAATCTCATTGCATTTTTAATTGCCACGAAAGACTCAAGTTGACAGCGTGAAAAGTATGACACAGCTGTGTGTGTAGTCCAAAGAGTATCTATTATATTGGCAAGATAGCCGAGTGACCGCTCTAACAATGGAAAAACATGTCCTTAATGATTGAAGGCAAGGGAGATCAGGTGGGTCCATTCTAGCCAGTGTGAGGGCAGATATGCGTGTGTACGTCAGGCACAACTAAGTGCGTTTTCTCAAAGTTGTCGAATGCCACGTGCATCCACTTATATCATTGTATTTGTAACAGCCTAAACATTATATTCGATTAAATAAGCCTCACGTTATTAAACACTCAAAAGACCGAAGTATAAAAAGGGGCTTATCTCACGTGGACAGATCTTGGGCGGAGTACATCCTCTCGTTTCGCCTCTTCCTCTCTCTGTGTACTCATGTTTTGGTTCATGGGGCTTCTAGTGGAAGAATGAGGAAGTGGATGGGACAGAAACAAGTAAAAGGGGGCGAGTGAGAAGTCATAAAGCCTCTAGTTACAGACGTTGAGTCCTCTCTTGCATCACTACTAGAACACAACTCACCCACTGTTAGCAGTTAAACAGCAGAGCAACAAGTGTATTATATTTATTAGTAAAATGAATGTAGCTTGAATGTAGTCCAATATTTTCGATTAGTAAACATGTGCCCAAGCAGCTGATCAGGGTTCAGTATGACATCATGTAGGCCTAGTTGCCTATGAACATGTTCAAGCAGGTGAAGTAGACAAAGTGAACTTGCAAGTGAACAAGGGCCTGTTTGATTACGACAATAATAACATCATAGGCTTTACTTTCTATGGAACAACACTCAGTTATGTTGTTGAATATAGAATGGGACTTTTAGTCATTTTGAAATATCTTATGAAAGATTAAGTCTAACAATATAGCACAATTTGGACAATGGAATTAATATAATGTGTCTATTTGGTCAAGGTTACTTAACAGTGCAGTGACATTTTAATTCTTAAACGAATAAACAGATGTTACAGGTTTGATTTATTTTTATTCTATTTTTTCACTATAGGATATGAATTCCTCTGACCATGGGGAAAACTCGGATGGAGAAAAGCTCGAGAGAGGTAAGTCTATAATTTTTTTAAATTACACTTATAATGCAACTATCCACTTTGAAACGGTTTGGATTGATCAACACCTAAAGTGGGAAAATCAAATTAACTTGTAAATAACATAACATTGATTTTAAATGTTTTTCTGCAGAGAGAGAACCCATTCAAGACATCAAGTTGGAGACGGATGACTGTGCTATTAGTGAGACAACTGATGGACCACGAAGATGGTCTCTTGGAACTAGTGAGGCCACCAGCAAACGTACTGTTATGGACATGGGCTGTGACGCTCACAATTCTGAATTGGACCAGTCTACCAGCAGCAAGAGAGTCAGGGTCTCTAGTGAGGTAAATTAATGAAATGGCATAATCTATACCTCATGCCTAACTGAACTTGCTAAATAGGCCTGTCTATGTGATGACATTTGTCCATCTATTTATTTAGCATGCTTATTCTAGTTCTTATATGACTTAGAAAATACATCTGAGATAAGAAATGGATATTGTTTTTGTTGTCTCTGTGTAGGCCGGGCGACGCTTACTGAGGAGATTGTCTGAAGAGTCCACGAGGCCTCAACCCCTTTGCTTGACATCTGCTGACCAGGAGAAGACTATAGCCTCTTACAGGAAGCCTCTCTACAGCATCTCTCACAGAATCACAGAGAAGAAGCTCACATCAAGCCTTGACCAGCATGAGGGAGGAGTGCGGCTAAGCTATAGCAGCCTCTTATCTCCTCAACTGGTCAAAACAGGGGAGCACAGCCGAAGTGAACCCCTCTCTACCCTGGGGGCAGCAGGGTCCATGTCTTCAACAGACTCTAATCTATACTCCCTCATTGAGAAGATGTTTTTCATCCTCAATACGCTCAACTCAAGCATGACCCAACTGCACAGCAAGGTTGATCTACTTTCCCTAGAGGTCACTCGCATCAAGAAACAGATCAAACCCTCTGAGCTGGCGACTGAGTTCCATCCTCCGCCAGAATACCTGTTGACAAGTGAGGAACTGAGTCAGCTGATGGAACAGACATCAAATGCTGGCGAGTTGGGTTGTCGATTGCTGGTACACCTCTTCCCAGAACTTCTTAAAGCCAAGGAGTGCACTCGTGGTTGCATCGCCAACAAGAGAGCGTTGGATTCCTTACATCTGCAGCTAATACGCAACTATGTGGAGGTGTGTTATCCTCTGGTTAAGAACAACAACATTTGGCAGGATGAATGCCTATTACAGATGAATGACTTCTTTAACCGCTTCTGGGCCCAGAAGGATATGGAGAGTGGGCAACAGTCATGTGGAAAACAGATTATTACAAGCTTTGGTTTCAAAGCTGAGCAGAACCAGCCCTGCCATTTTATAAATGAGGAGGGACAAGAAGTGTACCTTGACTTAGATTCCAATGGTGACCACACCAACAACAACAAAGTAGTGCCAGACCTTGTGTTTGACACTCAGGAGGTCCGAGAGGATTTTGATGAGCTTTCTTCCCCTGAAGACTTTATGTTTCTTGTAAACCGACTTTTCCCTGAGGTTTTTGAGGAGGGGAGATTTCCAGAAGGTAGTGTGGGAAAGATGATCCTGGACTCTGACAGGATAGAAATTATCCGTAAATACATGGAAGCAAATTTTCCTGATGTCCCAGAGGATAGTTGGCTGCAGGTGTGTGTGCAGCGCATAGAAGACGCAATAGAGGGTTCTCACAGTAATGGCAATGGCAGCGATCCTGAGAACATGAACGATGAAAGCTATGACTCCACAAGCCTCCCTGACGATGTCTCTATCATCAAGATCAGTGACTTGTGTGACTACGAGAGACCAGGTCGTAGGTCAAAAAAGTCCTTGCTTGTGCCAGTCGATTTTGAACAACTTGAGATGCCCCTACCAGATTTCAGTGTGCCTCAAGAGTATCTGCTCTCCAGGGAGCAGCTGAGGAACAACTATGACTGTAGCTTGTCAATTGGGAACTTCGCCTCTCGCCTGTTGGTACTTATGTTCCCTGAGCTCTTCACCTACGACAACGCACGGAAGCATTACAACTGTAGTGGCTCTCTCGGGAAGAAACAGCTTGATCCTGTGCGGGTTGACCTTATTCGCCACTACGTACAGCTCCTATATCCACGAGCCAAGAATGACAGAGTGTGGACCCTGGAATTTGTGGGTAAATTGGACGAGCGGTGCAGGCGACGAGACACGGAACAACGGCGGTCGTACCAGCAGCAACGCAAAGTCTATGCTCCTGAGTTGGAGCAAGAGCCTGTGGACTTTGTGGCTGCTTGCCAAGTGAACCAGCTCAACACAGAGCGCTTGAAGGACTTTGAGATTCCTCCACTACCACCTGAAAAAAGTAGCAAAGACTTCTGCAAGATCCCCCTGGAGAACTTGACGGTGTCAATCCCGGACTTCCCAGTGCCTTCGGTCTACTGGCTCTCCGACGCTGAAGTGCGAGAGATTGTCCAGCAGAGCCTTTCTGTTGGAAACTTTTCTGCCCGTCTACTGGTGCGCCTCTTCCCTGAGCTCTTCACTCAGGAGAACCTGCGACTGCAGTATAATCACTCGGGCGCCTGCAATAAGAAGCAGCTGGATCCTGTGCGTCTCAGACTCATCCGCCACTATGTAGAGGCCGTGTACCCAGTTGAGAAGATGGAGGAGGTCTGGCATTACGAATGCGTGCCAAGCATAGATGAGCGATGCCGGCGGCCCAACCGTAAGAAGTGTGACATACTGAAGAAGGCCAAGAGATCAAATACTGTGTCCTAGTCAAAGCAACACTTAATTTTTTAATTCTAAATATTTACACAAGTTCATAAGCTGAATAGCATAGTGAAGCCTTTGCACACGGTCCTGTGTAGGATAAGGCCAACTCTTAAAGGCTTTTCATTAGTACTTAATGGATGTATTTGTAATATTGAACTACAGCATTAGTCGTTTTTCATAGACGATATCATGAGATGATAGACTGTTTCCATGTACAAAAACAATACTGTAATAGCTAATCTAACTTACCCTGTAGATAAGCTGTTGTAGCCTTAAAAACAATAAACATGTATATAATACAAAGACAGTAGATCAGTCAAATATGGATAGAAATTATGATATTATTTTGTTCCATCGCACATGTTGTAGCAGTATGGCACCACTGGTCTTTTATAAAATGTTATGTTATACCTTCTTATAGAAGTTTGTACTATAAATCTGTATTAAACTATAGCAACAGGTCATGTTAACCCATTTGTAAGAAAATCTGTCAAATTTAGCATTTCACTTTATTAGCATTTAGCTAATTAAATACTTATCCCACACATTTTCTTTGCATCTGATTCAAGCCATGACTATCCATTACTTAATTATGTAGAATGACTTGGAGAATTTAAGTCTGTTATTAACATCTGTTCATTCAAAATAGTGTCAAGGTCATTTGAAACCAGATAAGCCATTGATGAAGTTTACATACACTTAGGTTGGAGTCATTAAAACTCGTCATGGGAAAATCAAAAGAGTATCTATATCCACAGTAAAACGAGTCCTATATCGACATAACCTGAAAGGCCGCTGCTCCAAAACCGCCATAAAAAAAGTCAGACTACGGTTTGCAACTGCACATGGGAACAAAGATCGTACTTTTTGGAGAAATGTCCTCTGGTCTGATGAAACAAAAATAGAACTGTTTGGCCATAATGACCATTGTTATGTTTGGCGGAAAAAGGGAGGCTTGCAAGCCGAAGAACACCATCCCAACCGTGAAGCACGGGGGTGGCAGCATCATGTTGTGGGGGTGCTTTGCTGCAGGAGGGACTGGTGCACTTCACAAAATAGATGGTATCATGAGGAGGGAAAATTATGTGGATATATTGAAGCAACATCTCAAGACAGCAGTCAGGAAGTGAAGCCATTTTGCCACAACTTTGGAAGTATCCTTGTGGTCATTGTCCATTTGGAAGACCCATTTTCAACTAAGCTTTAAGGACAAAAAGGTCAAGGTATTGGAGTGGGCATCACAAAGCCCTGACCTCAATCCTATAGAAAATGTGTGGGCAGAACTGAAAAAGCGTGTGTGAGCAAGGCCTACAAACCTGACTCACCAGCTCTGTCAGGAGGAATGGGCCAAAATTCACCCAACTTATTGTGGGAAGCTTGTGGAAGGCTACCTGAAACGTTTGACCCAAGTTAAACAATTTTAAAGGCAATGCTACCAAATACTAATTGAGTATGTAAACTTCTGATCCACTGGGAATGTGATAAAATAAATAAAAGCTGAATTAAATGTCAGGAATTGTGAAAAACTGAGTTTAAATGCATTTGGCTAAGGTGTATGTAAACTTCCAACTTCAACTGTACCAAGAGGACTACTGTAAAACCTGAACCATTCCCTTTGATGTAACATCATGCAAAATGTAGATATTACAATTCCCTTGTCAATGGCGAGAAGTATAGTCAGTATTGTCCGCTGAAAACTCATTATTTGAAGGCATTCTGCTTTGGAAGTTCCAAGTTTTTCCAGCGCCTCAGAACAACGTTGTACTGGTCTCCATCCTTGGATTTGCCCAATTCCTTCTTAATGATGACTCTCAAAAGTGTGACAGTGTCTGTTTCTTTCTCTGACAATACCAGGTCCAAGGTGTCTACAACTTTAACCTGAAGAGAGAACCAAAGCTCAGTACAGTGAAGGAAACTTAAGACTTGTGCCAGAGCAGGGTGGGGTATTGATTGGACTGCTCTACCACTTCAGTGCACGGGGGATGGGTTTGGGTCCTTACAGTCTTGTAAGATGTTGAAGGTTGGCAGAAATATGTCTATTATATAAGTCATTACTAGGCACAAAAGTAACTCCCCAATTTACTTTTCTTGATGAGTTTCTGTCCATTTAGCCGAAGCTTGTTGCCATATAATGCATCCTCCACTTTGCAGAAATAAAGACAAAACAATCAGTTAGCCACTGCAGGTAGGCCTGGAGCCTTTTAAATAGTAGGGCAATTCCATTCCATATCAATCAATTCATTTGACCTCATTTCTTCATTCACCCGTGAGAGAAATTGTATAAATGTGATTTCTGGACCTGAATGACCAAGCTTTAAGGAGAGGTGCTCAAAGTCGACCCATATGGATCCCCTCAAATTGTTGCAGATATTGATGCCAAATACTAATGATACCATTACACATTTTTTTTCTCCTTATTTGCATTCAGTTGAAAATCTAAAGGCATAACTCTGTAACCACTCACTTGCGTGCTATATCAAGGCCAACTTTCATGATACCATAATGAAACGACTGCACATATTTCTCCATGTCTTTGTAGTCTTTGGGTACACTGGGGAGTCATCCTCAGGTTCATCCTCATAGTCACTGTGCTCAGGATCCTTTTCATCATCTTCCTCATCCTGTACTGCCTTGGCGCCTCCTTTTTGCTGCTTTTGAACCTCACTTGATGAAGACCTGACCAGGTGTTAGCTGAACTCCAGCGTGTAGGGAGCTTGTGTGTCCCAATGGTCATGGAGGAACAACACAGCTGGCGAGTGTGTAGTGTCCAGTAAGGTCCGTGTCCAGGGTTCAGCAGCTTGTGGGTACTCCACCTTAGCAACTGTCTCAGGGCAAGTGCCTGTACAAACAATCCCTGCATGCTGTAGCTCCTCGAAAAAGTAGACATTTACAACACAATAAAGTTACAAAGGGCAGTCGATTGTGATTTTTTGGTAGAACAAGCTTTTAGGAAATCAAGAACTATATACATGTAATGTCATAGATGGGAAACATTGTTAACAGTTATGTTGGTGGTCCACTATGGCAATGCTAATGGTATGCTCACATTACAGTGAGGGTGTGGCCATGAGAGCACGTTAACTGGCTAATGAATGGCCCCACCCAGCAGTCTGTCGACCAATCGTGTTGTCATGCTGCGTCACGCTGTTGCTGAACTAATCGTCACCAAAGATTATGGATATACTGACAAGATACATGTCTCTCCGCCCTAGAAATAGGAGTCATTGTCCACAAAGCGTCATGACTGGCTGTCTAGCTCCCCCCTATCTTTTTTTTTTTTTTTAGATTGGTGGATACATCTCATTATTGTAATCCTTTTTGAATATTCTATGAGGGTTGTTGACGGCAACCACATGTATTCAATGGAGAGAGGGAGAGGCTATCCTACTATCCAATAGTGTTTTTTGACGACATTTCACATATCCTACTTATATCAGAACACTCCAGACAACTTAAGCATTACGAAACATATATTCGATCATATAAACCTCACGTAGCAAATAAGCTATTATTTTTTGTTGTTGACCAAATTCGATACATTGACCTCCATACAAAAACTTGGTGGGCAAAACAACGAAAAAACGCCACCAGCTGGAGGGAGACAGATTTCCCGCTGAGTTGGGCCTCGCTCTTCATCAGCCATTACGCAATCCTTTCTCAAAGTCAGGGTATGGGTCGAGAAACCTGCCTATTTTCCTCGAAAGTACGTAATGTGTCTATTTCAAAGCTATACGATATTACAGTGAACAAGTTAATTATCTCACATATCTGAAGATATTCTTGTTCACGATATCATGCTAATGTCCGTTTTTGAGCTAGCACTCAATTGTCTCCCATTCACTCCTTAAAGAGAGTTTTCCTTGTCCAGTATAGCCCAGCCCAGAATGCACCGTGCCCATTGACCACGCATGGGCAACATTGACAATGGTCGTTTTCAATGGAGTTTGCCAATTTCCTCAAAAGTATCTCTGACTTGACCCGTGTGAAGCCTGCAACAGTCAAATCACTTCCGCGTCAAGTTTGATGATCCTTCAAATTAAAAGTCTGACATGTAAACGGTGAAAATTAATGTGAAGGCAAAAAATATGGAAAATGTGCACCATTATCATCATATCTTACCAATAATTTAGCACATACATTTCTAAGAGACATCATAGAGGAAAATACAATATGCACAAGCAAAAGTATAAGTATGTTGCTTTTTATTGGAAAGACAGTGTAAGTGTAGCCTAGTACAGGTGTATTTACACCTCATGAAAACCACACCAATAAATCACAGGCGTTTGGGCGACATTCTTGTTTTTTCCATAACATTTAAAATTATATTTTCCAATATTTCAATCAAAAACTTTAATCAGTATTTGTTCATGCGCTTTTTAAAATATATATATATTTTTACCTAAATGTTGGTTTGTGATCAGTACCCCACTGGGCACACACTGGTTGAATCAACATTGTTTCCAAGTCATCTCAATGAAATGACGTTGAACCAATGTGGAATAGACATTGAATTGATGTCTGTGCCCAGTGGGAGGTTTATTTTTTCAATCATTCAAAGGATACAATGTGCCTCACAAACTGGTGACAGTGTATTTATTATTTGTGATTATTTTGTTGCAATATCTTATTTGCATTGCACAATACTATGGAATTACTTTCCCCATGTCATATTTTATGTATTTTCCAGACATGTTAATATACATATTTGTCAATTTAAACACATACTTGCTACAAAGTTTGAGAATAAATATACATTAACATTCATATACAATTCAACATTTACAGCTACAATTCATCATGTCTAGTGTGACCTTAAGTGATTATTAACAAATATTTGTCAGTTGTTGGAAAGAATTTGAGCCAACTCTTATTTGAAAATATGTCTCATGTGCTTCATATTATTAAACCAATGGGAAAACCAAAACCCATCTGAAAAGTTTAGTTGTATAACTTGCAGGTGCCTTTGTTAAAAAAGTGTTGGGGCACCACTTGCAGATTAAGTAAGCAATGTTACATTTCAATAGCCTATGTGACTATCATATAGTGTTCAAATAGAACTGATACAAACAAAAGGAAGTCATAGAAACTGTGCCTTTGATGTTTGTTTTCATTTGGCAGTTATCTCGACATGTTGGTTCCAATTATGAGAGAATGGTGAAGTCATAGTTATTGCTGTTGATTTTTTCCCAGATTACTTTTATTTGAAAAACTTCTCTCTCAATGTGTTGAATAAATGTGTATTGTTATTTCATAATTAAGAGGAAGACTTTATGAAAGTATTTATGAAATGAATGCAAATACAATTATACTCAATACACTTATTAATGCATATAGAACATAGACTCCAGCATTCATCCCCACCGGCCTTGGCTTATGCCTAAAGTTTACAAAAAAATTACTTGACTGCATTGAATGTGTACATTTCTTTTTTGGTAACATCTCCATATTTTAGTGTTGTCACTGCCTAAATGTAACCCCTAGTGATCACTAGTTAAAAGGTATTGAGGGAATATGCACCTAAGATTTACATCTATCCAATCCCATTAACAATCTTATGCCATGAGGTTTTCTGTAGTTGTTAGTGTCACACGGGGCAAACATCTTTGTTCACACACAAAGTCATGCTATCTGTGAATACATTGCATTGTCATAGAGAGGTCTCCACACAGGAGCCATTCCTATGAAAGGACCTGTGATTGTGGCAGTTCTCACTACAGTGAAAAATTAGCACTGGGAAGCAGAGAGCATCTTGGTAATCTGGGGGGTCCTCGTCGTCAGTGGTTAGGCGCCCAGAAAGGCAGCGGGTGTTCTCACTGGGACTCAATTGCTCATCCAAACTGCTTCTACTCCTCCAGAAACAGCTGCGTCGCGATCCGTAGCGCCGGCCCAAGGAGAAGCGGCTGCCACTGTAGGGCACCCGGCCGACCCGCGGGCTACTGCCGGTACATATGCTGAGGGCACTCCTGGAGAAAACAGAGGAGCTGCTCATTGCCCGGTGACAGCGCTCACAGTTCTGTCTGAAACCGCCAAAGCCACCAGAGGAGCACTGGGCCAGTTCCATGAGACCGGCCTCAGAGTAGCTAGGCACTAACTGCTGGTTAGAACGGATGTGCCACTCCAGCTCTGTGCTGTCGATGGTGTTGACCCGGGGGATCCGGTGGCTGTAAGGGCGTTCATCGAGAGGCGTCATAGGGACGTAATCCGCCCCGAAGAGTTTCTCCACACGGTAATGGACGTAGGCAGTGCAGTACTCTGTGAAAACCCTCAGGGGCCACGATAAGGTGAGGAAGGATGCTGCCCAGAACACATGATGAGACACATACCATGGGTGGTGGTCAGGTTCAGAAAACACAATCACACACTCCTTTAAGTTAATGTCCTTCAGGTGCATCCCCTCCCGTGCCTCCATATAGTCATCAAGCCCCTCGTTGTCAGTGAAGAACCTTGCTCTTTGGGTGAGGTAGGAGTTCTCAGACTCCACATTAGCAAAACTAAAGCACTTGGTGAACCTCAGTTTGGTGAGTGGGGCCTTCTCCAGACCAAGCAGTTGTTTTGAGATGTCCTTCATCCCACAGTGACCATAGTCATAATCAGCCTCAGCCACATGGGTGTTGACCCGTTCGTGGTAGACCTGTGTGCTGGTGTAGGCGTCCCCATTACGATAGCGTGTGACCTGCCGAGTCCGTCTAACATAATGGTAGCTAATGGCCTTCCACCAGATGCAGGGTTTCGCTTGCTGCATCCTTTGGATACGTTCATAAATGCCCTCTACATCCATTTTATGCTGCAGCTCACTCTTGGCATTGCAGTGCCAGCACTCCACCAAGTAGACCAGGTAGAGCATGAGCAGGAAGGCCAGAGGGATGTAGATGTATCCGTCAGAACAGGGGCTGTCATGGTACATCATGGACTTGCCTTTGAAGGCACTGTCAAAGGTGAGGCGAGTCACCTTGGTGACATGACACCACACCATGGCTCCCATGCAGCCGTACATGAGCATGGAGAGCAGTAGGCATTTCCAGAAGCTCTCTCTACACAGTGACTTGCTCAGGGATTGCTTCAAGGGCCTCTGCTGTTGATTCAAAGCATGCAAAAAAGAGAGGATACAGTGTTGGTAAATGTAAACGGACACACCATTACAAAATTCTAACCATTCAACATTTGATTCCTTTGAGGACTTCCTTCTTCGATGAAGCTCCTATTTGATGCACAGCAAGGTAGCTCAGCTCTTACATTAATCAGTCTAAACCTATAGGCAATTGCAACATATAGCCTACCAACTCTTAATAGGAAAATACTTGGTAAATAGCTATTTATCTTGCAAATACTATTAACCAACATCAAATGATCAAAATAATTGTCATACCCCCTGATCGATTGTCATGAATATCCAATAATGTAGGCTATGCAACATCTGTGACGTTCAACCAAAAACATGGAAGGGGTTGGGTGCTTTATGCCTGAGGTTATGAACATGTTTTATTATAGCAAGGCTTCTGGCAATTTTATGGCAGCATAATATGATATGAGAGTGGTACCTCTTCTCTGGTGTCTTCCTCGAAAACGGTGGTTGTACTGCTCTCACTCGCTGCCGCAGCGGAGGCTGGAGGGGACATTGTGGTACCGATTAGCAGTAGGGCGTGGAGTTGCGAATTGCGCTTCAATTGCTTGCTCCGACGTTGAGATAGTCGCTTGTATTTATCCAGTGTCCTTTGTTAATTTGCACACAAATAGCTTGATCTATTTGCTAATTATAGCCTTTATACCCCTTCAAGGCAGCAGCCGAGAGATCTGCTGGCAAACATTTCATCGGATAAAACATGCAGGTAACAGACCAATAAATGACCCATTCTGAGCTGTGATAAAAATGTCGCAATCAAGAAAACATTTATGACAGCGGCAACTTGCAAGAGAATCAGTCTATTTAGAATAGTGTTTGAATTCTCCCTCACTCAGATTGAGGAACGTGACCTTGTCGGTATGCTGAAGTTATACTGTCCACTGAGCATTTTGTAGTCAACCTGAACATATAGGGTCGGCTCATACACCTGTTATAATGCCTTTGTATAATATGAATAACAACCTAACAATAATAGCCCAATAATAATAATAATATTAGCATTACTAATACAAGCCTATAACAATACTACTAATTCTAATTACGCCTACTAATACTAGACTACTAATAATACTATGTAGGCCTACTATAGCCTAATTTAATGTATACTCAATACATAACATACATAAACACAACAAAACACAGCAAAAAATTGTAAGAAAACAAAAAGGGAAAAGCAAATAGCTACTTATATGGGCAAGACATGGTGAAATTGTTATGTTGGCTATGTTTAAAAAGAGATGTCTTGAGTGCAAGTTTAACTATTGTTCTGAAATGCAAACCCTAAATGAAACAGCAGATGGCATCGTATGCACATGTACAGTGCATTCGGAAAGTATTCAGACCACTTCACTTTTTCCACATATTGATATGTTGCAGCCTTATTCTACAACTGATTAAATAGTTTTCCCCCCTCATCAATCTACACACAATACCCCATAATGACAAGGCAAAAACAGGTTTATTGAATTTTTTGCAAATGTATAAAAAAAAAAGAAGGAAATATCACATTTACATAAGTATTCAGACCCTTTACTCAGTACTTTGTTGAAGCACCGTCAAGTCCGGGCTCTGGCTGGGCCACTCAAGGACATTCAGAGACTTGTCCCAAAGCCACTCCTGCGTTGTCTTGGCTGTGTGCTTAGGGTCGTTGTCCTGTTGGAAGGTGAACCATCGCCCCAGTCTGAGGTCCTGAGCGCTCCGGAGCAGGTTTTCATCAAGGATCTCTCTGTACTTTGCTCCGCTCATCTTTCCCTCAATCCTTTTTATTATTTTATTATTTAACCTTTATTTAACCAGGTAGGCCAGTTGAGAACAAGTTCTCATTTACAACTGTGACCTGGCCAAGATAAAGCAAAGCAGTGCGACAAAAACAACAACACAGAGTTACACATGGGACAAACAAATGTAGTCAATAACACAATAGAAAAATCTGTATACAGTGTGTGCAAATGAAGTAAGGAGGTAAGGCAATAAATAGGCCAATAGTGGCAAAGTAATTACAATTTAGCAATTTACACTGGAGTGATATATGTGCAGATGAGAATGTGCAAGTAGAAATACTGGTTTGCAAAAGAGCAGAAAAACAAAAACAAATATGGGGTGAGGTAGGTAGTTGGTTGGATGGGCTATTTACAGATGGGCTGTGTACAGCTGCAGCGATTGGTAAGCTGCTCTGACAGCTGACGCTTAAAGTTAGTGAGGGAGATATAAGTCTCAGTGAAGATATAAGTCTCAACTTCAGTGATTTTTGCAATTCGTTCCAGTCATTGGCAGCAGAGAACTGGAAGGAAAGGTGGCCAAAGTAGGTGTTGGCTTTAGGGATGACCAGTGAAATATACCTGCTGGAGCGCGTGCTACGGGTCGGTGTTGCTATGGTGACCAGTGAGCTGAGAAAAGGCGGAGCTATACCTAGCAACGACTTATAGATGAATCCTGACTGGTCTCCCAGTCTCTGCCGCTGAAAAACATCCCCACAGCATGATGCTGCCACCACCATGCTTCACCGTAGGGATGGTGCCAGGTTTCCTCCAGACTTGACGCTTGGCATTCAGGCCAAAGAGTTCAATCTTGTTTCTCATGGCCTGAGAGTCCTTTAGGGGTATTTTGCCAAACTCCAAGTCATGTCATGTGCATTTTACTGAGGAGTGGCTTTCGTCTGGCCACTCTACCATTAAGGCCTGAATGGTGGAGTGCTGTAGAGATGGTTGTCCTTCTGAAAGGTTCTCCCATCTCCACAGAGGAACTCTAGAGCTCTGTCAGAGTGACCATCGGGTTCTTGGTCACCTCCCTGACCAAGGCCCTTCTCCCCCGATTGCTCAGTTTTGAAAATGGTGCAATTCACGCATGTTTCTGAGCAATCGGGGGAGAAGGGCCTTGGTCAGGGAGGTGACCAAGAACCTGATGGTCACTCTGTGGCAATGGGAGAACCTTCCAGAAAGACAACCATCTCTGCCTCACACTACCAATCAGGCCTTTATGGTAGAGTGGCCAGATGGAAGCCACTCCTCAGCTCTAGGAAGATTCTTGGTGGTTCCAAATGTCTTTCATTTAAGAATGATGGAGGTCACTGTGTTCTTGGGGACCTTCAAAGCTGAATAATTTTTTTGGTACTCTTCCCCAGATCTGTACCTCGACACAATCCTGTCTCGGAGCTCTATGGACAATTCCTTCGACCTCATGGCTTGGTTTTTGCTCTGACATGCACTGTTGACTGTGGGACCTTATATAGACAGGTGTATGCCTTTACAAATCATGTCCAATCAATTGAATTTACCACAGGTGGACTGCAATCAAGTTGTAGAAACAGCTCAAGGATGATCAATGGCAACAGGATGCACCTGAGCTCAATTTCGAATCTCATAGCAAAGGGTCTGAATACTTATGTAAATAAGGTATTTCTGTTTTTATTTTTAATACATTTGCAAACATTTCTAAAAACCTGTTTCTGGGGTATTGTGTGTAGATTAATGAAGAACAAAATTTATTTAATAAATGTTTTAATAAGGCTGTAATATAACAAAATATGGAAAAAGGGAAGGAGTCTGAATACTTTCCAGAATGCACTGTATGTGGAAAAACGAAGGCAGTAACAAGGCCTACAAAGTTGTTATATTGTTGTGTATGTTAACTGCGGCTGTTTCTATTAACAGGCCTACTGAATTTCGCGCAAAATAGATCAGAATATTTATGGGTAATTTTCCTCTCCAATACATATGCCAGCATTTATAAATAACTGAAAATTGGTAACTATTTACATTGAAATTAGGCTTATGTAAAATAGTTTCAGTATAGGCCCATAGACCTAACAATTATTAGTTAAGTCTATATATTTATACATCTATAAATAAACGAATACATGTTCATTAGCTGCGTGCACTGGAAATAATAACAGGTTATTAATCAATAGGCTACAGTGCATTCATAAGCTCACTATTTGGCAGTGGAGGAAAAAGTACCCAATTATCATACTTGAGTAAAAGTAAAGATACCTTAATAAAAAACGACTCAAGTAAAAGGGAAAGTCACCCAGTAAAATACTAAGTAAAAGTCTAAAAGTATTTGGTTTTAAATATACTTAAGTATCAAAAGTAAATGTAATTGCTAAAATATACTTATGTATCAAAAGTATAAATCGTTTCAAATTCCTTATATTAAGCAAATCTATTTAATTTAGGGATAGCCAGAGGCACACTCAAACACTCAGACATAATTTACAAATTAAACATTTGTGTTGCATGAGTCCGCCAGATCAGAGGCAGTAGGGATGACCAGGTATGTTCTCTTGATTACTGCGTGGATTCCAGTCCTGCTATGCATTAAAAATGTAAGGGGGACTTTTGGGTGTCAGGGAAAATGTATGGAGTAAGAAGTACATGATTGTCTTCAGGCATGTAGTGAAGTAAAAGTACTCAAAAACATAAATAGTAAAGAAAAGTACAGATACCAAAAAATAAATACTTAAGCAGTACTTTAAAGTATTTTTACTTAAGTACTTTAACACTAGGCTACTGCTATTTGGCAACAACAACAAAAATCTACCAATGTATCTTACAGGTTCATAAACTATTAATAAACCCAATATACACGATTTATTAACAGTTTATAGATTCAATATATCCTAGACCTACCTACCTTATTAATATAAAGTGTTACCAAATATGAGTAGCTCATCACTTTGTCTGGGGAAAGAACAGGGGAGACACAAGCATCTTGATTTAAAAGGTAGCTTACAATTGCTGCTCCTCGCTAGGGGCGCTGGTTGAACACAGTACAACAGAGAAGACAATGTAGCCACTCAGTGTCAGCCAAATCCATGATATTAACACAATCTAAAGAGCAAAGGGGAGTTTCCAAAGTAATCAAACCCGTCCAACTTTCTCATTTACAGCTATAGACCACTGAAAATGGATCCTATTAGGGCTGCTGCTCCTTTGCTATGGTTTTCCCTGTGCTTTGGGAATATTATGGAGGCAGCGGTACTTGGATCATTGCAGTACCCCTCTAGCGCAGATGATAACGGGCTTGTTTCACATCTGGATGAGCAGAGTCGGAGAAAGCCGACCGCGGTGTCCAGGAAAGACCCTCCGATAAATGATACTATCGTCCCCCATGACTATATGGTATCACTATACAGGACACTCTCTGAAATAGAGAGAAGAGGTCTTAACAGCAGTGTTCCTCGCTCCGCAAGACACGCCAACACGGTGACCAGTTTCGTGGATCAAGGAAAAGGTGGGTGAAAGTGATATCAGTAGCCTAGGCTTATTATTATTACTCGAGGTAGACTGTTAACCATGGTGGTTGTCATTTATTCTGGGTATGAAGAATATTCATGTAGCTGTTTATACTGCATTTAATAAGTTATTTGTGATTAATTGGTTAACCTACAATCAATCAGTTATCCAAATATCTACAGTGCCATTTGCTGTATTATAGCTCAGCCTATGTGGACTAGCCCATGTTGGAAAAGGATATGGTAAATACGAGACTGCAAAGGCAACATGCAACAAGTGCTTTGGGTATATTTACAAAAATGTCATAGGATTAACTTTTTTTCTCCATATAGTAATTAATTTATTAATTCATTAAAATCGCAACTCATCATTCAAAAAACATAAATGGCAATATCTTTAAAAAACCCTAACAGCGAATTGCTTGACAATTTCCTTCTTCAGCATCCATTATTTATGAATGCATTAATTTCAAATGCGCTCCTATAGGCCTACACATTCCGACAACAATGACTTATTGAAAAGTCGAAAGTAATGTAGGCTACGAATGAAACATTATTTGGGACGGTATAGTACATTTGTTTCACATTTATTTGGGAAATACTCGAAATACTTCCAACTAAATATGTAGGCAAATGTCTCCGATTTCCAACATCTGCGATGTATAAACCTCACTGGCACCTTGAGCTAAACACTTGGAAAAGGCCTGCTTTCCCCCAGTCCAGGTGTTGCTGATAAAAAAGATACATGTAATTTAAAACTGGTGTTCAAAGATTGTCACAGAATATTTGTTTTAATAAATATACTGTTTCAGTAGGCCTATTCCATAACATTTTATTGCAAGAACAAGTCACTAAACTAGCTATGTCCAAAACACACGTATCCCTTAACTACAGTATATCCCAAACTATTGTTTTCTATTGGGCTATTGTGCATTTTTGTTAGTCAGGACTCGGAATACATTTGTATGTAATATAAATAACAATGTTTAAGGATAATTTAAACCTATAAATGACAACAACAACAACAATAATGAAAACTATAATTATAACAACAACAACGATTATTAGAATTTTTGTTTGTAGGGACCTGTGGAAAATAATTATTTCTCTACTCCCTCTCTAAACATGTTATACTGTGTGTTAAGTAATGTGTTATTCTTTTCAAAGGAGTTCAGTCATTTACATTGTCTTTTTGAGGATTCCAAACTTGTTTTAATTATCAAACAAAATTAGGAGGTAAAAGTGCAGGTAGATTCCATAAAAGGCATGAATATCTTTTCTGTCTTGACGCAATATAATTTAAATGCATCAATGATACAATAATTATAATTTTATATCCCTGAAGAGTCATTTCTTGTATTTTGGTTTCAGAGTCAGCGATTGGTATTACAACAATATTATAGTTTTTTTATTGATATCATTTAGTTCCATCTATTTTTTGGGGGTGTGGGGGGGGTCAATGTGCACCTGCATGTGATTTTGAATGTATTGCAATGATTTTCCTATTCACTTGACCCAATAAAACTCTGAGAGCAAGTTCACCTCAGGTACATGTAAACACAGAAGGGATGAAAAGAATCCAGGTTCATCTTTTATAAACTGAGACTACAGCATTGTCTGGGTTATGTCATTGTTTTGTCTAGCAAGCGGATATTTGCTAGGATAGTCCTGCTCCCTTCACCTTTCATTGTCTGGGTATTTCACTTAAGCCTGCCTGGCTGGTCTTTCTCACAGGGGGACAACGGTTACAGATCCTCTGCATTCACCAAAGACTTGTGTGTTCTTTTCCAGCAGGAGCCTCACTGTACACAATTATGTTTTATTTTGAGGTCCCTTCAATAATGCATCGATGACATGATGCCACAATCTGGCCTTGGATACTTATGGTACTCATCTGTATTGGAGAAGAAAGTCCCTTCATGTTTTACCATGGAACTGTGGTTTTGTCCTCAGGTTGCACTGTATCTCAGGACCTCATGCTTGGGCTGGATGTCAACATCAAAACTTTTGAAACAGTCTGTTCCCTCTTAGCAAGCTTTCCCCACTGCCACATCTCATGGTTGCAACTGTGGTATGGCTGATATACTGTGAATAGCTGTTACGTGCCTATTTAAATTATCAGCGGAGAGGAGGACGTGGACTTGACTAACACATTAGAGATGCATAGAAATGATTTAAAGATTCTACTGTCTTTCCTTTTCATGTATGTGATACCTCATCAGGAGGTGAGTGCCAGGTCGCTATCTGTTTGTGGATTACAGCTGTATGTGCACCCAGAACGTTATGAAATCCGAACATTACACTAAACTTACATTACATTCCCATCACTTTGGTGTGTTAAAATCTCGAAAGCCACCACTCTGAAATGTATAACTATGGACAGAGGAAGAGAGGGAGTTGAGGCCACTTCAGTTTAAATTTCTCCAGTGTCTCGCCAAGCCCTCCGCTCACTCAATCAGTGTAATTAGTGCATTCTGCCAAGGGCTTGGGCCTGACTAGAGGTCAGCCAAGTGCTTTCCTCCTGGCCTGCTCCTGCGGCTTTCGTCAGCTCTGTTGCTTGCATGTGGACTCAGGCGATTCAGGCCCAAACAGTATTCCCACCAAGGGGGACACACACAGACAGCACTTCATGGCCGCATGCTTTCTGTCCACCTTAGAAAGCCACTGCAATTGACCAAAGGGGCGTTTCTGCCAAACGTTGAATACTTGTTTACATATGGTCACAGACACTCAAAGAGATTTAAGTCGGCTGACGTCCAGTGCTTGATTTCGTTTACCACCCTCTTTTTGAGTAACTGTGTTTTAATAACTGTGTATGTGTTGGTGTGAGATTCAAATGACTAGCCTGTGTTTTCTTCCCCTACAGATCCCTTCTCCTGGGGAAGTGGCCAGCGCTATCTCTTCGACCTCTCCAGCCTGTCCAGGACAGATGAGATCGTGGAGGCAGAACTGAGGATCCTGAGAAAGCCACCGCTGGATCGCCTCCCTATGCTGACATGGGGCAGGAACCTTTATCGCCTCCTCCTCTACACATGTTCCTCTAAGGGGAACTCTGGGAGACGGCTGCTGGACTCCAGGACAGTCGACGTTCTGGACCGCGAGCCTCCGAAATGGGATATCTTTGACGTGTGGGCCAGCGTGAAAGCTCGGTGGAGGAGCCACAGGACAGCAGCGGGCAATGACCTCCTCGTGGCCTGCTTTGACCTGCTGGTTGTTTCGGAGTTGACCAAAGAGGCAGCCAACCCTCTTACAGTAGGGCTGGGACGCCGGTCTCGGCAGCCCCAGGAGAGGGCCTTGCTGGTGGCTTTTTCTCGCACCCGCAGGAAAGAGAACCTGTTCAAGGAGATCAGGGAGCAGATGAAGGCAGTGCGAAGAGACTTGGGTTTTCTGGACCCTTCGGACCTCTCTGGTGACGTGATTGGTCACCTACCCAGGCGACGCCAACGCCGGACTGCCCTCACCGGCCGATCTATAGGCGGAGCTGGTGGGGGAGGAGGGGGAGGTGGTGTTGGAGGAGGAGGAGGAGGAAGGGGCGGTGGAGGCGGGGGGCGCAGGAAGACTCGCTGCAGCCGTAGGCCGCTCCATGTCAACTTCAAGGAGTTGGGCTGGGACGACTGGATCATCGCACCGCTGGATTATGAGGCGCACCACTGTGAGGGCGTGTGCGACTTTCCGCTGCGCTCACACCTGGAGCCTACGAATCATGCCATCATTCAGACACTTATGAATTCTATGGACCCTGAATCCAGCCCGCCCAGCTGCTGTGTCCCCTCCAAACTCAGCCCCATCAGCATCCTCTACATTGACTCTGGCAACAATGTGGTCTACAAGCAGTATGAGGACATGGTGGTGGAGAGCTGTGGCTGCAGGTAGCATGGCAACAGATAGGGGTGGTGGTGCAAGTCTTGCGTGGCGCTAGTCTCGTCATTCTGGAATTTTGGACTGGTGCTTGCAAAGAGCGGAGTCTGATTGTTTTGTGGGAAAATACGTTGGTGGTTTAAAGCGCTTCTTAACACTCGCCTCCCCCTATCTCTTCCCCCTAAACCAGCTGTATTTTGTGATTTGTTGAAAAAAGTACAGACAAGTATGCTCATTACTGATCTGCCTCTGCTTAAGGGGAACATAATCTTATTTGCTGCTTAATTTATGAAAAACGTGTCATTGAGCTGCCATTTTATTTCTTGAGCTCTTTAGCATTTTTTTTTACTCATAACATGCTCTGGCTCTCTCTAGTCTCTCTCTCTCTGTCCCCATGGCTCTGCATGTTGTTCGATGCTGTCAACTTCAGTAAATGTCTGCTATGCTTCTGACTTTGGTTCTAGAACACTGCTTTAGTAGTGTATAAAACATCAGCCCTAGCTTTGAATTTACTGAGCAGCAGACAGAATTTGTTGGGATGAATAACAAGCCCAGATTTATAGCGTTATGATAACAGTGTTAGAGTACATTTGTGTGCCTATATGGAAAACTCAAAATAACATTAAGTAAATTATAACATCTCACAAGACATCTGTCCAATAAACTGCTCCCATTGTGCTTGCTCTTACCAAAAAAACAAAATTTCAAATGTATGGGAGGACACAATCAAAAAGGACTTTTGTATATTGCAGTTTGCAATTGCAGCACATAGCCTACACACTTCTTACTTAAGACACTACCGTCATCTCTTGGACATGGTTAAAATATAGTTTTTTAGATAAATGCTGCGCTTGGTGTTGTGAGCAACCTGGATATTATTATTAATCTTTTCAGCAGGACAGAGAACGTCACCCATTTTCTGGAGTTATCAAATCAAATCAAATGTATTTATATAGCCCTTCTTACATCAGCTGATATCTCAAAGTGCTGTACAGAAACCCAGCCTAAGACCACAAACAGCAAGCAATGCAGGTATAGAAGCACAGTGGCTAGGAAAAACTCCCAAAAGCCAAAACCTAGGAAGAAACCTAGAGAGGAACCAGGCTATGAGGGGTGGCCAGTCCTCTTCTGGCTGTGCCGGGTGGAGATTATAACAGAACATGGCCAAGATGTTCAAATGTTCATAAATGACCAGCATGGTCAAATAATAATCACAGCAGTTGTCGAGGGTGCAACAGGTCAGCACCTCAGGAGTAAATGTCAGTTGGCTTTTCATAGCCGATCATTGAGAGTATCTCTACCGCTCCTGCTGTCTCTAGAGAGTTGAAACAGCTAACAGATAAGCTAACAGTTATCTGCTGTAGAAAACCTCTGTCTATCAGCCGAAGGAACAGTGATCTTTAGTTAGGGGTATGGTAAGGGTCCCATTTACACAGCTAACTTCCATCAGTAGCTGTGTGTCACCATGCATTTGCT
Organism: Salvelinus alpinus; assembly: GCF_045679555.1. NCBI lineage: Eukaryota > Metazoa > Chordata > Actinopteri > Salmoniformes > Salmonidae > Salvelinus > Salvelinus alpinus. The sequence continues at coordinate 27,380,319 of NC_092119.1, forward strand.
TATATGCACTCTATGTCATTACATAGATCATTACTATGCAAAGATCCAAGGTATATGATATGGAATATTTAACAGGCGACATGGAGAATTTGAAATGTATTTTTATGGCACGAAGACTGATTTATTATTTCTTGCAACTGAGAAAAGTTAGATTTTGTCAGGGTAGGCTATGTACTACAGCTGGTAATGTATATGACTTAAACAAGCAGATCCCATGATCACTTGAGATTGAAATGGCGATTCAACTCCCTGTAAACAGCACAGACAAAATAGGCTATAATGTCCATAGGAATTCCTTGTTAGTCAGTGAAATGGAATATTGAAATTCACTTTTTAGCACTTCAGGTACTGAATTATAAGAGCACATGATTTTGCAAAATAATATTGATCAAACAGATACGTGTGTTGGTCTTTGGATGTCATTTTCACTTATTGAGTTTTATTTTTCAGTTCACTCTACTTGCATATTAGCCTGGTGGTCCAGATATGTTTGTGCTTTAGCCAACTCTTCGATGCCGTGTTTGTTCATTGTCATTCCAAACGTAGGTATCACGGCAAGACGTAAGTTAACACCTGCTTAAACTCCCCACTGTATATTATTTCACAAATCCCAGATGAATCACATTAACACAAGGTAAATAAATATGCACATTCAAGACATAGGAAACAAAACTACTTGCAATGAGTAAACTAGGCACAGGTCATATGTGATGTCCCCAAGAGAGAATTCTTGCGCAGATGTTTCATAGTATTGGTAAAAGCCTTTTGCTTTAAACTCTCTCGTGAACGCTTTGGTTGCTACGCTGTTTGTGGTAACGTCATATCACTGAGTCTCAGTTTAAATTGAATTATATTTCCTGTCATTCCAAGTTAAACTCAATTTCTTGAATTTAATTTGAGATTAGCGAACCCTTCTGCATGACCCTAGCCTGGTGTATTGAGATCTATAGATTATTTTCTTGAAGTAGATATATTTCCATCTTTTTGCACAAACGGCAAAATAGGTGATACTTTGACTGAAGACTGCATTTCTATGTATGGGGAGTATTTGTACTGATATACAATATGTGAGTCAAACGTAATGTACTAATATCATATTTGAGCGTTTGCTGCTTTTGTTTGAAATTATGTTTGTCAAAATATTTCATTTACTTTCTAACCAAAATCCAAAGCAGCTTTCTTGCATTTTGTTCTACATTTTTTCATCCAAACCAGAGATTGTTTATTTTTTACGGTTTTCTTTCACGATTATGTTCAACCGATTTGGTTCTTTATGAATTAAACAAATCCATCTAAAATGACTATATTGGCATTTTGAACTAAGGACTATGCTCAAAAACAAACCGACCGCAAGAAAATCTCTGCTTGTGGTTTATTTTCAAACAGCAGAGGAAATTCAGTGGCACAATCTCCAGGAGGCAGATAATACAGCTCCCCCAACATAATTGATATCACCTAACAGACATTGAACAATAGCAAAGTTTCCATCAATTTGCCATAATTTCTATAAATGTTTAATACAATTCAAACATTAGTCAAATAAAAAGGGGGCGTAATGATATAACTTCCTGTAAACTCCCCTATTGTACACATTTTCTAAGAAAAGTGGTTACTATTTTCGCTGATAGTCACAGTTCGCATTTTCAAAAAAGAGTTACTCTCCTTTTTGAAGATAGTTTCAACTGCAGTGACATTCTGCTCAGTGGAAAACAGTTACCATAGAAGCTTCTTGATTAGCGTGTATACACTTGATCTAAATTACATAAATATGGCAAAGGATAATTAAACAAAAGTGTCAGGCAGAAAATAAATCCCAAAAGCTAATGTGGTCCAGAGAGTAGCTCCTCTGGTATGCTGTGCCTTGATATCAGAAACATTTCTATGTGTCTGCTTTGCTTGTATCCATGTCCTATTACAACTACTTTGTACAATTGCTTTTTTCTGTTTCTTTGTGAATCATCATGCCAAACACATTTTCATAAAAATGTCAGGACAAGGCAGTGATTGGATTGTTCCATACTTCATTGCATGTTTACTTCAGCAAGCTTGTCTTAGCACGTCCACTGTCTTGAAATAGTATTCACACCCTGCACAGTTGTCACATATAGTTGCACATTTTGTGACTGTGACTAAACTTAAATCTGCTTGAAAATCTGTGGCTGTAAATCAATGATCACCATTCAACTTGACAAAGATTGAGCAATTTTGCCAAGAACAATTGACACATGTTGGGATGTGCTTTGAGTGTGTGGAGTGTTGTGGAAATCTTTGGGGAAAAATGCCTCAAAATCACAGACTCTAAGCCTAAGGCAAAAAAAGGTGAAAGCTGTGCAATGGTTAGGATGGATGTTGTTTCGAGACTACAACGTGTTGCTGTGAATGTATGACTGCATTCTGTCTCGAGATCTGCATGCTTAATTCTAATTTAACCATATTATCAGTTGCAGCTTGATCTAGCAATGTTAAAGTTAGTATCTGTTAACACTGACATCTTTTTTTTGTAAGCACATTTATTCATTATTGAAGTGAGATTCTGATATGAAATGCCCAGTACTTAACATCTATGCAACGTGTATTTCCCCATCATTTTGCTCCTACCTATTCAAATATGCAGTCTTCCCCATTCTTTGAAAGGGAAATTCGGAAAAAGGTAGCCTTTCCCTTTCTTTCCCCTCCTTTTTTGAACAAGAGAGCATTTGCTTTCTGGCAAAAACCCATATGAAGTTCACAAACACAAATTGTATGAAAGACATGTAGGAGGATTATAGTACAAGTAAAAGCTATTTTGTTGAGAAGGGAAATGTTTGAGATTTAACCGTTAGACGGCCATTAGTTCTACATGTGTTCATGTAAAGTGCACTGTGTGTATGTATGTATTCTATGGGTTATAAAGGTCTGTAAATAATGTCATTGTAAATTAACTGTAAACAGCTCTTTTCTCTTTTGGAAATATCTTATAGTAGTATATATTTGAAAAATAATATGTAAGCACACTTTATCTTCATTTTCTGTTCACCTGTTTTTTTGTACAGATTATTTTATTAAATATTGTATTGATGATAATAATATGTATAATCTTCCTGTCCTCCTGACTGTAAGTGCCATTGAGAGCCTTCGTAATACAGGTAAGAGCAAAACTGTGATAACCACAGTCTTCCCTGTATGGCACTAGCTAGATTTGAAACATAGACATCAATAGAGACAGGAGCTTTTGACCTTGGGACAAAAATAACCAATAGTTGATGTTGTGGGATTTGGATATGTCATGATGTAATTTTGTTATAACAATTTGAGGGAGGCTGAAAATAAGCTATCTTAATATCATAACAAAACATAACAAAGGAAAACAATACAGGGACTTGGTAAAATTATGATTTGTTGCAGACGATGGTGGAACAGGAAAGAACCAGAAAGAGACCTGCCCCACTAAACATTAAACAGTAATACTTGTTTGATTTGCCACAATTCAATCCACCAGTGCAAGATTACTACATTTCCCCCCACAAAATACCATTGTCTCATGGTTTAAATCAAGTATAAGCAAATTAAGGGTTTTTGTCATTCCCTTTAAATGGGGGCCAAAGATGGAGATTAAAGTAGGCTTGGTTTACACAGGGATTCTTTCCTTCAATATCTCCACAATGCAGCTGGTGATGGTTCTCTACAGACATGTTTCCCTCTGTTTCCCATAAGTAAAAACTAGCTTGGGGTACGGGGTACGGTAAGATATATTTACCTGAAGCAGATCTTTGAGCATGCACAGGTGCCTCGGCTGTCAGTCCATGGCCAATACCAAGTTCCTTGACAGAATCTTTTTTATTATGACCACGAAGCATGTAACAGTGTGCAGACAATGCTTAAACCAAGATTTAGTCCTCAGAATAACAATGTTGCAGGCATTGTATAACTAACGTCAGTTTCTCCTTCCACTGGCCAAAAAATGATATACTTGGGATACTGCATTTCCCCAGTGGCAGTCTTGGAATCCATATTTTCACTCAGCTCGTTTGAAATGTAGGCCCGCTAGGTGAAATGTGAATCCAATACCTGTTTGAAGACTTGGTGGTTAAGACTTAAATTCAATGTTTAGTTTAATCCACTGGTGTCATTCCTGAGCTTGAGTTTATTTCATTCAAGCAAAAACCAAATGGGAACTTGTTGAAAAACATTTTTGATCTTAGATGACTTTGCCCAAAGGCAATTCAAGAACCTTATCCGTTTACTGTCCTAGAATTTGCAATCCTTCAGTTGCCAGCAAGCCCAACACATCCTTCCAGACACAAAAAGGGCTGACAACTTAAAGTTATAAATGCTTTCTCTGACAAAAGCAAACTCTTACTTCCAAGATTATATATTTTTTTGCTCAAATAATAGTCTTGGTTATTGCATTCAAAACACAGAGATCACCTTCACTTAAGCGGTCAAGAAATGGTTCAATTCCAATAATTTACCAGATTCTGAAATGACATTAATTAAAGTACTGCTATTCTGGCAACTTGACATTTATACACTAGCAGAAATAATTGCAAAGTATTTTGGCTCATATTTTGACTAAAATGAGTAGGAGTGCTGATCTAGGATCTGCCCCCCCCCTGTCCATATAATCAAAACTGATCCAAGATGAGAACTCCCACTCAGACTCTTTATGAATATGGGCCCTGGAGTCTGTTTTAGGTCCCTGCCTCGGTTCAACCCAACTGAGGGAAATGCCACTACATCTTTAGAATGGGGATAAATGTTCTGAATCAGTTCTTGTGTGTTTTGGCTGTACATTTCTGTCTCTATTGGCATTTAGTTGTACTTTTATGGAAGAAATTGACTATTTAATCCCTCCTAAAGAGGCGGGAAGTAGTCACATGATTTTCTGAATTGTGGGCAATTTGATAAAGGGACCATGCCATTGCTTTAAATGGATACGCGCAAATGAGAGAAAATATTAACTCAGACACCACTACATTGTTTTTCTTTGTGGGAAATAGAATTTAAAAACCCAATAGTTTGTCATCAATGATACATTTATTTGTCACACAAAATCTTTCTTAGGAGTGATCCCCATTTTGGGGCAGTTAAGAGAAATGTGAAAGAAGTAGGGGACTGCAATCACAAAGCAAGTCAATGGATGTGAAAGAACATACACCGAGTGTACAAAACATGAGGAACACCTTCCTAATATTGAATTGCACCCCACCCTTTTGCCCTCAGAACAGCCTCAATTCGTTGGGGCATGGACTCTACAAGGTGTCGAAAGAGTTCCACAGGGATGCTGAACCATGTTGACGCCAATGCTTCCCACAGTTGTGTCAAGTTGGCTGGATGTCCTTTGGGTGGTGGACAATTCTTGATACACACGGGAAACTGTCGAGTGTGAAAATCCCAGCAGCGGTATAGTTCTTGACACAAACCGGTGCGCCTGGCCCCTACTACCATACCCCGTTCAAAAGGGACTTACATGTTTTGTCTTGCCCATTCACCCTCTGAATGGCACACATACACAATCCATGTCTCAAGGCTTAAAAATCCTTCTTTAACCTTTCTCCTCTCCTTCATCTACACTGATTGAAATGGATTTAACACAATTGAAGAGGATTCAATAAGTGACCATTGTCCGGGTGGGCATCAACTTCGTCGGGGGCGGCTCCGGTGCGGGGCGAAGTACCCACTCCGCTTGTGGATACGTCATTGGAGGAACCGGACCGTGGATCGTTGCCGGAGGCTCCGGACCGTGGATCTTCGCCGGAGGAACCGGACCGTAGATCGTCGCCGGGGACTCCGGACCGTGGATCTTCGCCGGAGGCTCCGGACCGTGGCTCGTCGCCGGGGACTCCGGACCATAGATAGTTGACCGTGGTTCGTCGCCGGGGTCTCCGGACCTTAGATCGTCGCCGGGGGACTCCGAACCGTAGATAGTCGCCCGGGGGACTCCGAACCGTAGATAGTCGCCCGGGGGACTCCGGACCGCCGACCGTCGCAGGGGGCTCCGTACCGCCGACCGTCGCTGGATGCTCCGTACCGCCGACCGTCGCTGGATGGCTCCGTACCGCCGACCGTCGCTGGATGGCTCCGTACCACCGACCGTCGCTGGATGGCTCCGGACCGCCGACCGTCGCTGGAGGGCTCCGGACCGCCGACCGTCGCTGGATGGCTCCGGACCGCCGACCGTCGCTGGATGGCTCCGGACCGCCGACCGTCGCTGGATGGCTCCGGACCGCCGACCGTCGCTGGGGGGCTCCGGACCGCCGACGGAGCTCTCCGGACCACCGACGGAGCTCTCCGGACCACCGACGGAGCTCTACCACCGACGGAGCTCTCCGGACCGCCGACCGTCGCTGGTGGGCTCCGGACCGCGGATCGTCTCAGGTGGTTCCGGACCGTGGACCGTCTCAGGAGGTTCCGGACTGTGAAACGTCGCCGGAAGCTCTGGACTGGGAACTGTCGCCGGAAGCTCTGGACTGGGAACTGTCGCTGGAAGCTCTGGACTGGGAACTGTCGCCGGAAGCTTAGTGCATGAGACCGGCACTGGTGGTACCGGGCTGGTGACACGCACCTCAGGACGAGCGCGAGGAGCAGGCACAGGATGTACTATACTGTGGAGGCGCACTGGAGGCCTGATGCGTGGGACCGGTACAGGTGGCACCGGGCTGATGACACGCACCTCACGGCGAGTGCGGGGAGGCGGCACAGGACGTACTGGACTGTGTAGGCGCACTTGAGGCCTGATGCGTGGGACCGGTACATGTGGCACCGGGCTGATGACACGAACCTCAGGGCGAGTGCGGGGAGGAGGCACAGTGGACTGTGGAGGCGCACTGGAGGTCTAGAGCATAGAGCTGGCACAACCCGTCCTGGCTGGATGCTCACTTTAGCCCGGCAAGTGCGGGAAGCTGGCACAGGACGCACTGGGCTGTGAAGGCGCACTGGCGACACAGTGCGTAGAGCCGGCGCAGGATATCCTGGACCGAGGAGGCGTACTGGAGACCAGGAGCGCTGAGCCGGCACAACCCGTCCTGGCTGGATGCTCACTTTCGCACGGCAAGTGCGAGGAGCTGGCACAGAACGCACCGGGCTGTGGATGCGCACTGGAGACACATTGCGTATCTCCGCAAAACATGGTGCCTGACTGGTCCCACGCTCCTCGCGGCGACTGTCTTGCTCCAGACACCAAACCATCCATTCTACCTCATCACTCCCCTCAACTATCCCACAATACTCCTCGCTCAGTCTCTCCCAATATTCCTCTTCGTCCTCAGATTCGCCCCTCGGCTTCGCCGACTAACCCGTGTGTCCCCCCTATTTTCTTTTGGAGCTGCCTCTCGGGCTTCAGTTGTGGTCGTGAACTTCGGAGTTGCCGTTGATCCTCCTTTCTCTCCCGGGCCCAGGATGTCTGCTCCTCCTGGCCACGCTGCTTGGTCCTTTGGTGGTGGGATCTTCCGTCACGTTCGTTTAGAGATGGATTGGACCAAGGTGCAGCGTGGTAGGCATACATCTTTCTTTTATTTAAATGACACCAAAAAAACACCAAAATACAAAACGAACGTAAAGCTACATGCAGTGCACAAAGCAACCACACACAAACATAGTCAAGATCCCACAAATACAATGGGGAAATGGCTACCTAAATATGATCCCCAATCAGAGACAACGATAAACAGCTGCCTCTGATTGGGAACCATTTCAGGCCAACATAGATATTTAATTCCCCTAGATAACCCACCCTTAATCACACCCCGACCTAACCAACATAGAGAATAAACAGCTCTCTATGGTCAGGGCGTGACACACCTGGATTCACCTGATCAGTCTCTGTCATGGGAAGAGTTCCTAATGTTTTGTACACTCATTGTACATGCCCCAGGTAAATACTTTTCCTACATGTATTTCAATTGGAGATATTTAAGTTGAACAAAAGTCCCTTTCGTGTTTAATATATATATATATTTTTAACAAAATATTTAATATAGAGTAGAGTACAGCATTAGTCATTTCACCCCTTGCAAAGTCAAACTCAGCAAAAAAAGAAACATCCCTTTTTCAGGACCCAGTCTTTCAAAGATAATTCGTAAAAATCCCAATAACTTCACAGATCTTCACTGTAAAGGGTTTAAACACTGTTTCCCATGCTTGTTCAATGAACCATAAACAATTAATGAACATGCACCTGTGGAACGGTCGTTAAGACAATTAATGTCACAGTTATGAAAACTTATGACACTAAAGAGGCCTTTCTACTGAATCTGAAAAACACCAAAAGAAAGATGCCCAGGGTCCCTGCTCATCTGCGTGAACGTGCCTTAGGCATGCTGCAAGGAGGCATGAGGACTGCAGATGTGGCCAGGGCAATAAATTGCAATGTCCGTACTATGAGACGCCTAAGACAGCGCTACAGGGAGACAGGACGGACAGCCAATTGTCCTCGCAGTGGCAGACCATGTGTAACAACACCTGCACAGGATCGGTACATCCGAACATCACACCTGCGGGACAGGTACAGGATTGCAACAACTGCCCGAGTTACATCAGGAATGCACAATCCCTCCATCAGTGCCCAGACTGTCCGCAATAGGCTGAGAGGCGCTGGACTGAGGGCTTGTAGGCCTGTTGTAAGGCAGGTCCTCACCAGACATCACCGGCAACAACGTCGCCTATGGGCACAAACCCACCGTCGCTGGACCAGACAGGACTGGCAAAAAGTGCTCTTCACTGACGAGTCGCGGTTTTGTCTCACCAGGGGTGATGGTCGGATTTGTGTTTATCGTCGAAGGAATGAGAGTTACACCGAGGCCTGTACTCTGGAGCGGGATCGATGTGGAGGTGGAGGGTCCGTCATGGTCTGGGGCGGTGTGTCACAGCATCATCGGACTGAGCTTGTTGTCATTCCAGGCAATCTCAATGCTGTGCGTTACAGGGAAGACATCCTCCTCCCTCATTTGGTACCCTTCCTGCAGGCTCATCCTGACATGACCCTCCAGCATGACAATGCCACCAGCCATACTGCTCGTCTGGGAGTGATTTCCTGCAAGACAGGAATGTCAGTGTTCTGCCATGGCCAGTGAAGAGCATGGATCTCAGTCCCATTGAGCTAGGGCCATTCCCCCCAGAAATGTCCGGGAACTTGCAGGTGCCTTAGTGGAAGAATGGGGTAACATCTCACAGCAACTGGAAAATCTGGTGCAGTCCATGAGGAAGAGATGCACTGCAGTACTTAATGCAGCTGGTGGTCACACCAGATATTGACTGTTACTTTTGATTTTGACCCCCCCCCTTTGTTCAGGGACATGTTATTCCATTTCTGTTAATCACACGTCTGTGGAACTTGTTCAGCTTATGTCTCAGTTGTTGAATCTTATGTTCATACACATTTTTACACATGTTAAGTTTGCTGAAAATAAACACAGTTGACAGTGAGAGGACGTTTTTATAATCAAAAGTCATGTAAAACTAAATTGACACGAGCACAACTCGCAAACATATGTTCAGTAGAGGATTAACAGTATAATAAACACACAACTTTACTGCACCACCAATTGATTTTATGTAATGAATTTCAAATTTAGTCTCTGTTTCTGAAATCTAATTTAGTCTGTTTCTAAGTTAGTCTCTGTTTCTGAAATGACAAGGATGAACGAAACCCCATCTAGCCTGTAACTCTCTCACCCTCTCAGCTCAGATCTCATCCATCACAATGGTATAAACACATTCATCTCAGTGTGTATTCAACAGGAGCCTAATCTTCAGATAACACTAAGCCTTCCATATTCATTTGCAGTTCAACATGGCAGATATCGAATATATCCAGCCAACTAATAAACCAAGGTTTAGAGACTCCCTGTCAAACACACATACCAAGGAAGGCTTTTTGAAGAGAGCTTTCCTGTAAATGGTTACATCACCAGTGGCTGGTGGCCAACAGTGGAAGGAGTACTCTGCCAGAGGTTGAAGGTCAAAGATGAACACCAAGTCTGCAGATTCCTGTCAGAAATAGAGTTTCTCAGATTTCCATAATATAGGAAATCCAACTTTAGATGGAGTTAACCTTTTGGAATGATGAGCATGCCTTGTCGTTGTTTCATCACAGATTTAGGGCTGAATTCAATAAAATATGCACTGCTGTAAAAACACATTGTTCTGGCACTACACCTTAGGGCAGGAAATGGAAACAAGCTATCTGTATCAGACTGTGTTGACAGAACACAGAAAAGTCTAAATAAAATAAAACAACAGTTGATGCGCCAACACATTTTGCCATGTGCAATCAAACATGTTCTACAAGAGTCTGGGATAATTCAGAAACAACATTTTTCTTTCCACGCAGCAGGAAAGCAAGTTTGAGTTAATATGCCTTTGAGGTTGTTTGACACTAACGTGCATTTTTCCAGGACAAAAAGGATGTTGTTTTTGATCTGTTTTGTTTTTATAGTGACATATGTTACATTAAAGTGTAATTAAGAACGCCTGAACTAATCAAATGTATCAATAGTTTCCAGCTGATTTTGCTTGGTCCTCTTCAGCAAACAAACACATACCATTACTTTACAAAGTGCAGTATCACAATTTCCTGCCAACCCAAAAAAACATTTGGCACCAACAAATACATATTTACATGATTGGTGGTACACAAATAAATAAAATTAGATTAATAATCTTATCAAAGTTTTGGTCATTTTACTTCACTTCGCTATATATTAAAATACAAACAAATCTTAAAATAGAAATGGGAAATAAATCCAATGTCCAAATAAAAGCTTGGTTGTTGAGGCCTATCTGATATCTCTGTAACTATAAAGGCAGTGATTGTACTGTGGTGGTTATAATCACGTTACAGGAAACTAGTTTAGTTTGGTGAGTACTAAAGAGCTTTGACAATGATTTGCACAAATATCATAATGCTTTAATTTCACAACCAGATGTATTCACTCCTTAAAGGTTTTAAATTAATTTAGGTAACATAAACCTATAATATCATTATCCAATTGAGATTTCGATTATAATTTCACTACATCACAGTCGCACAGTCATGCCACTTGGCTAGAGTGTATTTGAAACTAGCTCCATGTTTGCAAATCGCCGTGGATCCATTCGACGATCATATCAGCCACTTCCTTTCCTGTGTCCAGGACTAAGGCGTGACGAATCCTTCGACTACACAGTCTGATGTCTCCATTTGGAAAGTCCCTCTTGATCTCCTGATGATACTGCACATGGTACCAGTGGTCACTGGCTCCGTAGTAAAACACAAGCTGAACATAGGAATGACAAAACATCCATAACTAACATAGCATTTCTTCTGTGAATATACTTCGCACTACAATGTCCCTGTCACTGCAAGATTTAAAGGTTTTCATTCACTTATTCAAATTCCTCTATGCATAGTACAGTTTGTACTATCACCTTATTTACAGACAAAAGATGAAGTCCAAAGACAGTCAACCAGTGCAGATCCCTCGCCACTGCCGATCTGGTTCATCACAGAGAGGGAGAGAGTACACATACACTCATGCACTGAGAGGCAGACACATTCTTCTCATTATTCTTGATGACAAAATGGATAAGGATAACGTGGGGAAGAGGAAGAGGGAGAGAATGTGTGAGAATGTTATAGCTACAGTGTAATCCATAGCATCTTCACATCTGCCGACAAGGAAACGTTAAAACGTGAGGGTATTTGAACAGCAGAATTATGAGGCTAATAAAATGGATCAACTGAGACATCTCTTAACTGCATTTTTTAAGTGTTCCACTGCATTGGTCCAAGAGCCCTCAGGAGCTCTACACCTCTCCATAGGTAACTGGATGGTGTGTAGGAGGATATGTTGCAGGTCCTCCATTAGTTTAAATGGGTCAGAGAGGGACAAACACTTTAAAGAACTGGCACTTGGGAGAACTTCTGTCACCGTGTTTCAAACAACAACTTGTGTTTCAAACAACAACAACAATATGTCAGTCCATCTCTCTATTTGTCCACCATAGACTGTTTGTTTTATGGTCTATAATCACCCTGTAACATTTCAAGCCCATAATGGAGACTGAGTTATATTCCAACAAGGTCACACTGAGCATTAAGTACATTTGTAGTATCACACAGGCGTGTGTAGCATCATTGTTTTAACATTTAAAGGAAATTCAAAGGAAAGAGTACAATGACTAAGAAATTAGATATTCAATGCACCCCCCCCCCCCTCCCCCCAATTATCCATCTCAGTCGTCTTATACAGCTGGAAAATATAATGGGGGGACATGGATGGCTTATTGGATACCAGAAATGATAACGCAAAAAATGTGAGTGAAAGAGGGGGAAACCCCTCCCCAGAGAGCAGCGTAACCCAATGCCTTTGATTCTACGTTCCATTACATTTCCCTTTCAGCAGCATGTACTTTTTATTAAAAACATTAGTTGAGGGACATTTTTTTTTTCAAGCTGCACTAATATTGCTGCTATTTCAGATGTTTGAGAGTCCGTCCATAACTCATACACGCAAGCTGCATACACACACACACACACACACACACACACACACACACACACACACACACACACACACACACACACACACACACACACACACACACACACACACACACACACACACACACACACACACACACACACACAGTAAAAGTAAAGATACCTTTACAGAAAATGACTCAGGTAAAAGCGAAAGTCACCCAGTAAAATAGTACTTTTTAAAAGTCTAAAAGTATTGGGTTTAAAATATTAAAATATACACTAGATATACAAAAGTATGTGGACACCCCTTCAAATGAGTGGGTTCTGCTATTTCAGCCACACCTGTTGCTGACAGGTGTATAAAATCGAGCACACAGCCATGCAATCTCCATAGACAAACATTGACAGTAGAATGGACTTACTGAAGAACTCTGTGACTTTCAACATGGCACCGTCATAGGATGTCAGTTCATCAAATTTCTCCCCTGCTAGAGCTGCCCCGGTCAACGTAAGCGCTGTTATTGTGAAGTGGAAACATCTAGGAGCAACAACGGCTCAGCCGTGAAGTAGTAGGCCACACAAGCTCACAGGACAGCAGTGCTGAGTTCCAAACTGCCTCTGGAAGCAACGTCAGCACAATAACTGTTCGTCGAGAGCTTCAGGAAATGGGTTTCCATGGCCGAGCAGCTGCACACAAGCCTAAGATCACCATGCACAATGCCAAGCATCGGCTGGAGTGGTGTAAAGCTAGCTGCCATTGGACTCTGGAGCAGTGGAAATGCGTTCTCTGTAGTGATGAATCACGCTTCACCATCTGGCAGTCCGACGGACAAATCTGGGTTTGGCGGATGCCAGGAAAACGCTACCTGCCCCAATGTATAGTGCCAACTGTAAAGTTTGGTGGAGGAGGAATAATGGTCTGGGGCTGTTTTTCATGGTCCGAGATGGGTCCCTTAGATCCAGTGAAGGAAATCTTAATGCTACAGCATACAATAACATTCTAGACAATTCTGTGCTTCCAACCTGTGGCAGCAGTTTGGGGAAGGCCCTTACCAGTTTCAGCATGACAATGCCCCTGTGCACAAAGCGAGGTCCATACAGAAATGGTTTGTCGAGATCAGTGTGGTAAAACTTGACTGGCCTGCACAGATCCCTGACCTCAACCCCATCGACCACCTTTGGGATGAATTGGAACGCCGACTGCGAGCCAGGCCTAACCGCCCAACATCAGTGTCCGACCTCACTAATGCTCTTTTGGCTGAATGGAAGCAAGTCCCCGCAGCAATGTTCCAACATCTAGTGTAAAGCCTTCCCAGAAGAGTGGAGGCTGTTAAAGCAGAAAAGGGGAACCAACCAAATATTAACGAACATGATTTTGTAATGAGATGTTTGACTAGTAGGTGTCCACATACTTTTGGTCATGTAGTGTACTTAAGTATCAAAAGTAAATAGAATTGCTAAAATATACTTAAGTATCAAAAGTAAAAGTATAAATAAATTAACTCACACACACACACACACACACACACACACACACACACACACACACACACACACACACACACACACACACACACACACACACACACACACACACACACACACACACACACACACCTCAATAACTCATTTCAGCTCAACACAATGATTCAAGGAAATGTTCAGTGAGAGTAATCTGTAACTAGGCTGTACTCAGTGGGTGGATAGGGAGGAATATATGAAGGAGAAAACTGTTAATATCCTGTACAAATATCCTCCTATCCAAGTTCTCTCTGAGTGATCACTCACGCCTATCTCCTCACTGCCACGGTCCTTTTCTGGATGAGGTGTTGGCAGTGGGGGGTTTGTGTGTGTGTCTGTGTGTTTGAGTGTGCATGCATGCGTGCGCGCGTGTGTGTGTGTGGGGTGGGATTCAGGTCCCCTTATCTAGCTCCTAATTTTTCTATCTTTTGCTGTTCCGAGGAGAAGGAAGCGATGGTCTGTTTGCACATCCGCAACGTGCGTATATTAATCATAATCTGTGAGCGGTATCGCCTTGTATTCGGAGTGTTTTCACACACTTTGTACCTGGCACAGGGCAGGAGAGAAAGAATGCTTTTCCTATTTCCACCCAAAAGCCAAGGGTAAGGGGCAGAGAGAGTGAAACACCAAAAGGTTCAAGTCAGTAAAGAGGATGTGATTCTATCATATATCACTGGGTTGTTTAGTCTTTGAGGTAATTTCCTACATTTGGAGGATTTAGTTCAGGGTTGTAAGGCAGATTGTACATCTCCCAGAGATCCCGGTAAGTTTCAACAGCGTCACGTCAACAAGAGGGTCACATTTAGCTCTCTGATTTATGCTGCAGAGGAATGGCTGACAGGAGAGAATGGCCTTGTGAATGCAGGCATTGTGCGAGTGTGTTTATGTGTGTCTAAATTTGTGGGAAAACTGTGCGACACCCTACAACCTGAAGGATCTCAAAAGATGTGCTGCACACACAATTCAGTGGCCAATTTCTTAGGTAAACTGTACCAGGTCGGACCCCCAGAACAGCATGAATTCTTTGGGGCATCAATTCTACAGGGTGTCAGAAACGTTCCACATGGATGTTGGTCCATGCTGATGTGATGGCGTCACGCAGTTGCTGCAGATTGGACGGTGGTACATTCATGCTGCCAACAGCCGTTCAATCTCATCTCATAGATGGGTTTGGTCAGCAACAATGTTCAAATGCGCCGTGGCATTCAAACGCTGCTCAATTGGTATGAAGTCACCTAGCGTGTGCCAGGAGAACATTCCCCACACCATCGCCACCAGCCTGAACCGTTGGCACCAGGCAGGATGGGTCCATGGACTCATGCTACTAACACCAAATCCTGAATCTGTCATCAGCATGACGCAACAGGAACACTGGGATTCATTGGACCAGGCGATGTTTTCCACTCTTCAATTGTCCAGTGTTGGTGATCGCATTCCCACTGGAGCCGCTTCTTCTTGTTTTTAGCTGATAGGAGTGGTACCCGATGTGGTCGTCTGCTGCAATAGCCCATCTGTGACAAGGACCGACGAGTTGTGTTCTGAGATGCCGTTCTTCACACCACTGTTATACTATGCCGTTATTTGTCTGTTTGTGTTCCGCCTGTTACCTTGCATGATTCTTGCCATTCTCATTTGACCTCTCTCATCAACGAGCTGTTTTAGCCCACAGGACTGCCGCTGACTGGTGCGACAAACAAAAAGCATCCATTCTCTGTAAACCCTAGACACTATCGTGTGTGAAAAGCCCAGGAGGGCAGCAGTTTCTGAGATACTAGATCTGACATGCCTGGGACCGATGATCATACCACGCTCAAAGTCGCTTAGGTCACTCGTTTTTCCCATTCTAACGTTTAACCAAACAGTAACTGAATGCCTCGATGCCGGTCTGCCTGCTTTATATAGCAAGTCACCGCCACGTGTCTCACTGTCTGTAGGAGCGATCAATTTTCGTGAACGGGGTGGTCTACCTAATAAACTGGCCACAGCGTTTATTAGTTCCTAAAATATACTGTAGACGGTCTTGAAAATGAAATTAAAATGTGATATTATATTACGAAAGACAAATGCATATCTGTTTATCTTCTGGATATTGAATAAGCAACTCAATTGTACATCTAAGATGAGTGCTTCATAGCTTTCAGAGACTCTTGAGTCCCATGGTCGTGACTTGAAAGACGGAGGGAGGGGGGTAATATTATAGATTGAATGATAGGAAACATTTAAACCTCACCGTAACCCTGTCTAAATCAACATATAGCTGTCTAGAATAACTAAACCAGTAACTCCTGTTTGTGAGCCCATCTTCAGGTGCTGAGCCGGATCTTTATGGGCTACTTCCTACATTCCACACACATTTTTTACTCTCTCCGTAAATCTTCACTATGTAAAATCCAGCTTTTTCCGAGTGTGTAAATAACTTCATAAAAGCATCCCATTGGTTCCAAAGGCATTGTCAAGCTGAACACTTTCTCTTCACACTATTGTGCAACCACTCAGAACTGGTTAATCTAGTTCCATTTAGTTACACAGCCTTACTTTTGCCTATGGAGCAATACAGTGTCAAAATAAAGATACTCCTCTTTATGGTATGCACATCTGATAGTGTGGCTTTATGTAAAACATGGTTTGAGTGTCACACCAAGGAGGTTCACCGCAACCAACTACGCATGTGTTCACTCCGATATTAGCAATATTATGTTTAAAATTTTCTGTTTACCCCAACCACTCACATGTCCAGTTTGAACATAGTAGCTGCTAGGCTAAGTTCCTGGTCTTTCTGTAACACACGGTTGAGGACTGCGGGCAGAATCCAAACTTGAGGAAGTCAAGGTAAACCATGCATCAATATCAATGGAAGACTTGTGATGCAGCTTGAGTTACATGTAAGTAAAAGGTGAATTAGAGTAGAGTAAGGAAAACAGATGGGATGACAAAGAGCAATAGGAAGGCACACAGACAGATGTGAAGAAATGCAAGTAAGGAACTCAGAGGGGGGGATTGAGTGAGTGAGAGAGAGAAAGAGAGGGGGGAAGAGAGATGAGAGCGAAGGAGAGGGAAAATCTAACCTGCATATCTGCAGAAGGGATCTGCTGGGGGAGACATCCCCAGCTGTTGCTAGCTCCCTTATCTCTAGCAGTGGAGTTGGGGGGTGGATAGGGGGTACAGCACGGCATTCCAGCCCAATTTACAGATCCTCACACATGTGGCTCGTTAGCGACTGGCTGAGGAGAGAAGGCTGGAAAGGATCAGCAGCACAGATCAGACTGAAACCACTGTCTCACTGCTGCTACAAGCACTAATAGGTAGCTATAGCGGCCTTACAATAGCGCCACACTACCACCTGAAACAGGCTATAATTTAGCTGTTTTTGTGAGGTGTAAATCCACCTGTAGCATGAGATTTATAATGTAGAAAATCTCATGCAGTCAGCAAAGACCAGTGCGATGACGAAGTTGGTATTTCCAGTCACCTTTACCCTATGTTCAGGTATTGACGGTAAAACATTAACGTTACACTTATCAAAGAAAGTTAGTGCAAGAGTTAGTGCTCTTCCCAGTATGGAGTATGTGGAGAGGATATATTGTGCACTGCACTACTTGGACTTCCTTTAAGAAGAAACAGGTGTCAGAAACAAGGCCAGTCTCCCTCCAGCTGAGTGATGACATTGCTCTACCTGGTGCAAGGTTGCCTGCTTAGGAGTTTAATCCCCTTCCTGCTGTACTCCTGATGTATGTGCAGTTTTCTCTGTTCCACTTGGCCACGGAGTCTGAAGAGACAGGCTGTGGAGTCAGGCTCTGACTAGATTGCCAACTCACCAGCAAACCGAGGAGGAATACCAGCAACAAGAAAAGGCATGCAGGAATGAGAGAACAATGAGATGTGTACAAATAAACTGAAGACAAAACCATTTTTGTATTCCAAGAGACAGATGGGTGGGATGGAGTGTCGGTGACAAAGTACAGTTAATAAGTAACATTATCAAAACAGTAAGGGAAATGGTTACAAATGCCAGAGCCCATGTGTGTCTGCGAACAGGAGTTGTGACAGAGCGAGTCTTCACTTTTGCGAAGATATGGGATATACATTCTAAAATTAAAATACAAATATATAATTTCTTTAATGATGGAACAGTGCCAACCCTATATCCTAGACATCGACCTGAGCAATCCACCCTCTAAGGAGAAGTCCTTATCAGTTTTATAGGCCTATTGCAAGTAGCCTACGCAGCCATTACAGAAAGGTGAACTAAAGCAGCCCACTAAATCAGCACCGCACTCTCGAGAGTCAGAGCCTGCCTGGCAGGATTGGTCCAAAAGCCAAAGCCCCCAAATGGGTGAGCATAATACACAAGGATTTTCTCAAAGCTGTTAATGAGACCCTTGACGACCTCGTACCTAGCCGGTAGGAATTTCGGTAGAGTACCTCACCCATGTAGTGGCAGTGCTAACGATACTCGCTGCAATAACCCATGGGGAGTGAGTCACACTCAGACAATCAGAGAGGGTGCATATTATTGTGGCCCTGGCGGCACAGAATAATCAAACGGTCTGACTGCACAGAGGTGCTTGGAAAGATGGGTCATAACTGGGACCAGCATGTGTGGATGTTGGGGGTATGGGATGTATACGAGCTCCATCAGCTAGGACTAGATGTTGGTTAATCAAATCATCCCATTCCTGCTCAATTATCATGGTAATTCTTAATGGTAAGTTAACAAACATATATTATGGTGTTGAGACAGTTTACACAAACTCATTTTCCTCTGAGCCTACGTCATCAGACTGCACAGCTGAACACTGTATGGTGGAAACACTCGGTTTGTTATTTTTGACTAAAACAACCAATATTCGTTAATTATAAATACCAAACTTGTTTTTGCGTGAATTCGGCGTCGCAGTTAGCTTTTAACAGCTAGGACCGCTATTTCTTGTCCCGGAATCCCGCTTAACAGATTAACAGACAGGTTGAAGCCTGATTGACAGAGCCGGTAAGCTGCTAGCCATCAAGCTAACGAAGTTAGTCCCTGATGAGTTTTGCAATGGAGCCCTCTTTGTCTGGAGAAATAATGAACGGTTCCAGCGCTGTAGGAGTATCTACTACGCTGTGTTTCTGGACAAACCGGATCACTCATGAATTCCAATGCGGCAATTGTTTGCTTGCTGAGGATTATAGGCTTGGGGGGGTTTCCTTGATAATGCAGGTTGCCAGCCTACGTAAGAAACTGGGGAAAACGTAGAGTGGAATGTTCACCTTTTCTATGCCGGTGGCTGGATGGCGTTCGCGCTTGTTGGATGCCTTGTCGTTTGTCGTTATCCGACTGGCCGGTGTTGCCAGGAGCTTCCCCAACTGACAGCGGAGTCCAAGGAGCACAGCAAGAGGAGCATGGCAATCAACCATGGTCGCATGTCACGACCCGTGGAAGCCGAAGACAGTGACCTCCTGCAAAGCAGTCTACACTCTCAATGAGAGGCCCAGAGAGGATACAAACAATGAATAGTTTGGCAGTCCTGGAGCCTGATCTTCCTGCACCTTAGTCATTGGGGGTGCCTGTGTCTGCGGCCGCTGTGCCTACTCCTACGATTTCGAAGTCGACAACCTTCCGTCCCTGCTCTGAATCGAGCGGGGCTTCTCCATCTGTCGAAGGCCTGCACCAGGCGCCGGGAGCAACAGGCTCAAGTTATCCTGCCTCTCGCCTGTCCATAAAGTGTACTCCGAATCCTGTGAAGCGTGGGAGTGGGCGGATTTCCCCGTCCTTCTTGCCAGCCGTGATTTTGGGCAGCTCCATAGTAAGAAATGTGACTGTTCCTGGTGCAAAAACCATGTCCTATCCCAGAGCTTGAGTAAATGACATTCCTAAGCTGCTTCCGGATGTACTATGTCAGGACATGGAAATCAATTCTATCGTAGTCCATGTAGGTTTTAATGACATTATGAAGGGCAGCTCTGAACTGTATTTTAAAGAGCTGATTGAGTCTCTGCTAGACACTAATACAATACCCATCATATCTGGCCCTGTGCCCTCTGAATCGTGGCATTGAATTCTTTAGCAGGATTCTTTCTCTTCACAATTGTCTATGTGATTATTGCAGTTCAATAGGTGTAATTTCTGTTGACAATTTCGAAAACAAAACATAAGGAGGATGCGATCCACCCAAATCATTTGGGTTCCTGGATCCTTTCATTGCATTATAAGGCTGCGTTGAGACAATGACTTATCAATGACCCTAGCCCAGCTCAGTTAATCCCTACCATTGTCACAGTGAGTTGTCATAATTCTTCAGCAAATGTACATTATACCAGGGGCGTTGGTAAAAAAAACAATGTAAGGAAGCGAATTTATGTCTCTCTAACTGCCCTGAATGCCTCTGCTGATCCTACAGCTATGAACCAGATTTATACTGTTAGCACTGAGGCGGTGCGCCCTAGTAGGAACATGAGCATTTCTACTTCTGCGAAGCATCCCAGTAAAGCAATAAAAACAAGTAAAGATCCCAAGAGAAAAGTGCTCAAAATAGCCCACGTTAACATACAGTTGAAGTCAGAAGTTTACATACACCTTAGCCAAATACATTTAAACTCAGTTTTTCACAATTCCTGACATTTAAGCCTTGTAAAAATTCCCTGTCTTAGGTCAGTTAGGATCACCACTTTATTTTAAGAATGTGAAATGTCAGAATAATAGTAGAGAGAGTGATTTATTTCAGCTTTTATTTCTTTCATCACATTCCCAGTGGGTCAGAAGTTTACATACACTCAATTAGTATTTGGAAGCATTGCCTTTAAATTGTTTAACTTGGGTCAAACGTTTCAGGTAGCCTTCCACAAGCTTCCCACAGTAAATTGGGTGAATTTTGGCCCATTCCTCCTGACAGAGCTGGTGTAACTGAGTCAGGTTTGTAGGCCTCCTTGCTCGCACACGCTTTTCAGTTCTGCCCACATATTTTCAATAGGAATGAGGTCAGGGCTTTGTGATGGCCACTTCAATACCTTGACTTTGTTGTCCTTAAGTCATTTTGCCACAACTTTGGAAGTATGCTTGGGGTCATTGCCCATTTGGAAGAAACATTTGCGACCAAGCTTTAACTTCTTGAGATGTTGCTTCAATATATCCACATAATTTTCCTTCCTCATGAAGCCATCTATTTTGTGAAGTGCGCCAGTCCCTCCTGCAGCAAAGCACCCCCACAACATGATGCTGCCACCCCCGTGCTTCACGGTTGGGATGGTGTTTTCCTCGGCTTGCAAGCTGCCTCCTTTTTCCTCCAAACATAACGATGGTCATTATGACCAAACAGTTCTATTTTTGTTTCATCCGACCAGAGGACATTTCTCCAAAAAGTACAATCTTTGTCCCCATGTGCAGTTGCAAACCGTAGTCTGGCTTTTTTATGGCGGTTTTGGAGCAGTGGCCTCTTCCTTGCTGAGCGGCCTTTCAGGTTATGTCGATATAGGACTTGTTTTACTGTGGATATAGATACTTTTGTACCCGTTTCCTCCAGCATCTTCACAAGGTCCTTTGCTGTTGTTCTGGGATTGATTTTCACTTTTCGCACCAATGTACGTTAATCTCTAGGAGACAGAACGTGTCTCCTTCCTGAGCGGTATGACGGCTGTGTGGTCCCATGGTGTTTATACTTGCGTACTATTGTTTGAAGAGATGAACGTGGTACCTTCAGGCATTTGGAAATTGCTCCCAAGGATGAACCAGACTTGCGGAGGTCTACGATTTTTTTCAGAGGTCTTGGCTGATTTCTTTTGATTTTCCCACGATGTCAAGCAAAGAGGCACTGAGTTTGAAGGTATGCCTTGAAATACATCCACAGGTACACCTCCAATTGACTCAAATTATGTCAATTAGCCTATCAGAAGCTTCTAAAGCCATGACATCCATTTCTGGAATTTTCCAAGCTGTTTTAAGGCACAGTCAACTTAGTGTATGTAAACTTCTGACCCACTGGAATTGTGATACAGTGAATTATAAGTGAAATAATCTGTCTGGAAACAATTGTTGGGAAAATTACTTGTGTCATGCACAAAGTAGATGTCCTAACCGACTTGCCAAAACTATAGTTTGTTAACAAGAAATTTGTGGAGTAGTCGAAAAACTAGTTTTAATGACTCCACCCTAAGTGTATGTAAATTTCCGACTTCAACTGTACATGTAGGTAGAGGTAATGTGACTATGCATAGATAATAACAGAGAGTAGCAGCAGCGTAAATTGAGAGGTCTGGGTAGCCCTTTGATTAGCTGTTCAGCAGTCTTATGGCTTGGGGGTAGAAGCTGTTAAGAAGCCTTTTGGACTTAGACTTGGCGCTCCGGTACTGTTTGCTGTGTGGTACCAGCGAGAACTGTCTATGCCTAGGGTGGCTGGAGTTTTAGGGCTTTCCTCTGACACCGGCCGGTATAGAAGGTCTGAATGGCAGGAAGCTTGGCCCCAGTGATGTACTGGGCTGTACGCACTACCCTCTGTAGTGCCTTGCGGTCGGAGACAGTTGCCATTCCAGGCAGTGATGCAACCAGTCAGAATGCTCTCGATGGTGCAGCTGTAGAACGTTTTGAGGATCTGAGGACACATGCCAAATCTTTTCAGTCTCTTAACGGGGAATAGGCTTTGTCGTACCCTCTTCACGACTGTCTTGGTGTGATTGGACCATGATAATTTGTTGGAGATGTGGACACCAAGGAACTTCAAGATCTCAACCTGCTCCACTGCAGCCCCGTCGATGAGAATGAGGTCCTCATTGGACTTGGTCCTCATCGTGCTTGGTCCTCCTTTTCGTGTAGTCCACAATCATCTCCTTTGTCTTGATCACATTGAGGAAGAGGTTGTTATCCTGGCACCACACAGCCAGGTCTCTGACCTCCTCCCTATAGGCTGTCTCATCGCTGTCAGTGATCAGCCCTACCACTGTTGTGTCATCGGCAAACTTATGGTGATGGAGTCGTTTCTGGCCATGCAGTCATGAGTGAAGAGGGAGAACCGGAGGAGACTGAGCACGCACCCCTGAGGGGCCCCGTGTTAAGGATCAGCGTGGCAGATGTGTTGTTACCTACCCTTACCACCTGGGGGCAGCCAGTCAGGAAGTCCAGGATCCAGTTGCAGAGGGAGGTGTTTAGTCCCAGGGTTCTTAGCTTAGTGATGAGTTGAGGGCACTATGATGTTGAATGCTGAGCTGTAGTCAATGAATAGCATTCTCACATAGGTGTTCCTTTTGTCCAGGTGGGAAAGGGCAGTGTGGCGTGCAACAGAGATTGCATCATATGTGGCTCTGTTGGGCGCTATGCAAATTGCAGTGGGTCTAGGGTTTCTGGAATAATGGTGTTGATGTGAGCCATGACCAGCCTTTCAAAGCACTTCATGGCTACAGATGTGAGTGCTACGGGTCGGTAGTCATTTAGGCAGGTGACCTTAGTGTTCTTCGGCACAGGGACTATGCTGGTATGCTTGAAACATGTTGGTATTACAGACTCAGCCAGGGACAGGTTGAAAATGTCAGTGAAGACACTTGTCAGTTGGTCAGCGGAGTACACGTCCTGGTAATCCGTCTGGCCCTGCGGCCTGGTGAATGTTGGCCTGTTTAAAGGTCTTACTCACATCGGCTACAGAGCAGCTGATGCTCTCATGCATGTTTCAGTGTTACTTGCCTCGAAGCGAGCATAGAAGTAATGGTAGGCTCGTGTCACTGGGTAGCTCGCGGCTGTGCTTCCCTTTGTAGTCTGTGATAGTTTGTAAGCCCTGGCACATCAGACGAGCGTCGCAGCCGGTGTAGTACAATTCAATCTTAGTCCTGTATTGATGCTTTGCCTGTTTGATGGTTCGTCTGAGGTCATAGGGGGATTTCTTATAAGCTTCCGGGTTAGAGTCCCGCTCCTTGAAAGCGGCAGCTCTACCCTTTAGCTCAGTGCGGATGTTGCCTGTAATCCATAGCTTCTGGTTGGGGAATGTATGTACAGTCACTGTCGGGATGACGTGATCGATGCACTTATTGATGAAGGCAGTGAATGCCATCGGAAGAATCCCGGGAACATATTCCAGTCTGCTAGCAAAACAGTCCTGTAGCTTAGCAACTGCTTCATCTGAACACTTTTTTATTGACCGAGTCACTGGTGCTTCCTGCTGTTGTAGTTTTTGCTTGTAAGCAGGAATCAGGAGGAGAATTATGGTCAGATTTGCCAAATGGAGGGCGAGGGAGAGCTTTGTACACGTCTCTGTGTGTGGAGTAAAGGTTGTCTAGAGTTTTTTTCCCCTCTGGTTGCACATTTAACATGTTGGTAGACATTAGGTAAAAGGAATTTAAGTTTCCCTGTTTAAAATCCCCGGAACTAGGAGCGCAGCCTCGGGATGAACGTTTTCCTGTTTGCTTATGGGGGTATACAGCTCATTGAGTGCGGCCAGCATCGGTTTGTGGTGGTAAATAGACAGCTACAAAGAATATAGATGAAAACTCTTGGTAAATAGTGTGGTCTAACACTTTCTCTTGAGATACTCTACCTCAGGCAAGCAAAACCTCGAGACTTCGTGCACCAGCTGTTGTTTACAAATATACTTAGATCTTGTCTTACCAGAGGCGGCTGTTCTATCCTGATGAAAAAGCATAAAACGTGCCAGCTGTATGTTATTCATGTCGTCGATCAGCCACGACTCAGTGAAACATAAGATATTACAGTTTTTAATGTTCCGTTGGTACAGTAGGATATTCGTGCTCGTAGTTAGTCTATTTTATTATCCAATGATTGTACGTTGGCTAATAGGACCAATGGAAAAGGCAGATTACCTACTCGTTGTCGGATCCTTACAAGGCACCCAGACCTACGTCCCCAATATCTCCGTCTCTTTCTCCTGAGAATGACAGGGACGAGGGCCTTGTCGGGTGTCTGGAGTAAATCCTTTGCGTCCGACTTGTTAAAGAAAAATCTTCTCATCTTCTAACAAGTGCTCAGCATATGTGGGAACTCCAAGACTGTCGGAAAAGCATTCCAGGTGAAGCTGGTTGAGAGAATGCCAAGAGTGCAAAGCTGTCATCAAAAACTACATCAAAACAGGAAATCTACTGTTATAAATAATATTAATATTTCAAAGAAAATGTGAATAACATTCAATATATTTCTTATTGTATAATAATTAGCATTAGGATACACTTCATGATCGACTCAATTGTCTAGAGCAGTACAAGCTTGGAAATGGAGCTCAGGCTATTGCTATCCCTTCAAAGTCGTATAAGAATGGTGGCGGTCTGCGACTGCCTGCTACTGGGCACCCAGAACCCTCCTTCAGCATCAACACATCAACGTGTTCCCCTTCCTTGCAAGGGATTTCAGGAAAAATAAACGCTGAAATGTACGCAGGAAGTTCCATCTAATCGCAACATGTTTTGTTAATTAGGCCTGTCAACTGGCCATTTATTATGTATGTCACACATGACAGAGAAACACTACAGCATTCCATTATAGAAAGGGGCCAATGTTCAATAGTGCAAAACCAATAAGGAACAACTATTCCAACTTGCCTTTAGAAATCAAGTAACTTTTTTATTTTAGAAAAAAGGTATACAACTAATAAGAATTGAGGATGTTTAACGTCTTCTTTAACTAGTCAGAGTATAATTAATTGAGCAGGAAAACGCACAAAAAAAAGGACCATGAGGGAATAAAAAATTCCAAAAGCTAATTAAAGGGAAGTGCTAATGATTAAAAACATGCTCAGCAGTGACAAGAAAAATAAGATGCTTTCTGACCTCACAGAAGAGACTGAGGGAGAAAGAAGGAAGAAGCTTCTGAGGCTGAGACACAGCATGGCTACTTGGCTAGAGAGAGCTTTTTTTGGCACAGGCCCTCGGGCCGCCACAACATCAATCTCTCGCCTCCCAGGACAGACTGAGGAGGAAAACATAGCACACTTCAAACCCGACAGAAAGAGCGAGTGAGCCAGGCTTTGCTTTCCTCCGCTCTATGCAGGAAGGAGGGATGGCCGGCTCTTCTCCTTCTCCTAGAAGCTGTCTTAATTACTTCCACTCGTACCCAAATCCCCAGCCATCATCTGGCAAATTAAGAGGGGATATATTCTAGAAGTTGTAATAAATAATATTATAATAATAATAAAATATGCCATCCTCCTCTTGGTAGCCACTCCCGGCTGGGATTAGCTTTGCTTTATGTAAACCTAATTGCAAACATTGTATTTCCTGATGCTACAGTAATGTAGGGCTTCCTTTGTCAAAACAGATATATATTATTTCTTCTTTCAAAAGACTGGATAAATTATGACGTGTATCAACTGATTCAGTGCCGCGACACAACATGAGATTCAGATGCAGTTTTATTGGGGAAGTGACTACTGGACAGAAGAGAATACTTTAGGCAGCAGAGAGAGGAGGAAGACGGGCAGGTAAACTACATAGCCGCAGGTGGCACAGCACCGGGGTCAACAGCCTGCCCTGAGGGGTCACCGCCATGCGCTCAATGGTGGGGAACCGCATCACGGATTTCACCACCTGCACAAGAACATGTAGAAGAAAGGATGTTAGTCATACCCAACTTAAACCTCCTTCTTGGGACATTCTCCTATGCATTCATTTAGTCTGTGTGTCTTACAATAAATCTAGAAGCATAGATGTTCCATGACATTTATAGACCTGTAACGGCTTCCGTCGGTAGAAAGAGAGGAGGACCAAAGCGCAACGTGGTATGTATCCATATTTATTAGAATACTTCTTCAATACGAACAAAACAATAAACAAACGAAAACCAACGAAGCTACAGTCCTGAACTAGAGAACATAGAACACATGAACACACGAACAGGAACAATCACCCACAAACAAACAGTGAAAACAGGCTACCTTAATATGGTTCCCAATCAGAGACAACGTAAAACACCTGCCTCTGATTGAGAACCATATCAGGCCAAATGACAACCTAAACATAGAAACACATAACATAGACTACACCCACCCAGCTCACGTCCTGACCAACTAAACAAAGACTAAACAAAGGAAATAAGGTCAGGAACGTGACAGGACCATTATCTGTCTTCAGCTTTTTAATGACTTCAGTTTAAAGATGCACTATTGGACTTTTAGGGCATCATGTTTTAATAAATACAATGAATTTGGTTTTAGATCTTTTCCCAAACTTGTTGACAATGTGCAGGCACTGTATCTATTATTCCAACATTCAGTCTAGAGTTTAAAGTTGTGTGGAGCTCTTATGTTATGCTACACTAGTGCTGCCAGGGGGCACTATGTGAAGAAGGAGTTGCTTGAGTGACGGAGCAAAGGCATTAAAGACAAAACAGTTGGAAAGAGAGACAGATAGAAATATACTGTTGGTGAGAGCATGCGTGTGAAAGTGGTAAAAGCGATGAGATGTCCAGGAAAAGAGAAGGCGTGACATGGGCAATGCATGTGATTACATGAGATGGAGAACAAATAAAAGGAGAGAGAAAAAGAGAGAGCGAGAGAAAATACATGTGTCAGAACACCAGTATTAGGAAACAGGAAACACCTGCCCCTGTTTGGCCAGCAGCAGGCTGAAAGAGTGATAAACCTCTACCTAACAGCCAGTCTATGACCCAGAGAGAGCAAGCCCCACAGATTGGATGTGGACTTACTATGCATCCTTTGTGGTTGTTGGAATTGTATTTTTCTTACCAGTTCAAAGCAGGGATTGATTAACTAGCTCCAGAGATCCTTATGGGAACCCAGAGGTTTAACACCTTTTCAAGGAGTACATCGGGGACATAGGGAATGGATGGGGGAGAGGTGGAGGAGGGATATGTCTAGATTTAGGGGTAAAAGGGGCCAAGAGAGAGAGTGAGAGCGTTACAGAGAGGAAGAGAGAAATGCCGTCCTCCAACGTGAGTGAAACAAACTCACTAAAATACTTAGGTATCCCCTTGACGACAGGGCAGTAGGAAGAAAGGCTGCTGTTTTGACATGGGGAGGGGGACGGGGGAAGCAACCACATGTTGTACTTCAGAGATAACATAATAGCGTGCTTTAACAGTGATCTACTGCTGTGAAACCTGTGGCATTCATTAGAGGCTCTCCCTGTCATTGAAAAACAATTAACATTAATATTCAATTTTCATGGCCCGCTTCGGCAATACTTTAATGTAAAGTCCCCTGTTTAAGGGACATGCATGGTTCTGGTACCGCTTCCAACTGTGATTTTCACTTATAAATCAATCTATGGACACCGTAGATCAAAATAGCTTGCATTGAGTGGTAGCCTTCGTTCTCATGGACACAGTAGTATGTCTCTTTTGCCTGTGTGAAGTAGGATGTGAAATCTAACACCACTTGAAGCTTAGATGTCCCTCCTATTTCATTCGCTCTTCTGACGGACCATCAACTCCTGGCTGAACTCCACGTCACAGCCACTGTCATGTGCCCACAATCCTTACATCATAGCCCAGCAGGCGAGATTGGTTCCGTCACTCTAGCATGTTCAAAGATAGATTTATAACTAACTTTATCAAAGTAATCTAAAATAATTCATAGATTTTAAACAAAAAACACTTTTAGTTTGTCATAGACGAACAAGATTAATATGAGACGAAAGGCATGTTCCTAACGAGTTCACGGAGCCAAGCTAGAGCTCTGTCCAACGTTTACAGCAGTGGGGTCAGATGTTTTGATCAAGAGACCTTCTGAAAATATGCACTTTTTTTCAAACACCAAACATCCAAATATGTATTTTACAATTATAAGGAAAGTAAAATGGTATAGTTAGTTGTTTTATTATTTGATTATACTATATTTAGAAAGCATATAAGTCATTTCAAGCCTTATTCATACCGCTTTGTTGAATAGGAAATTAATCATAAAAATCTTCATATTTTTTATCATATTTGTATTGTGTCCTCAAAAGTGACGACACCTCAGCAATTTATAACTATCTTAACCAGAAAGGTGAGATTTGAAACTTTCTTAGAATATGCAGCATGAATAGTTATTGTTTATGGCCCTACCATGATAAATAATTACTTTAGGGGCTCCCGAGTGACGCAGCGTTCTAAGGCACTGCATCGCAGTGCTAGAGGCGTCATTACAAACCCTGGTTCAATTCCAAGCTGTATCACAACCGGCCGTGATTGGGAGTCCCATAGGGCGGCGCACAATTGGCTCAGCGTCGTTCAGGTTAGGACGTCATTGTAAAGAAGAATTTGTTCTTAACTGACTTGCCTAGTTAAAGAACGATTAAATAAAAATCACATGTAGTTACAGTTAACTGATTAAAACGTATTACCTACCAATGTAGCCTTGTAGCTATAGATTAATGAAGCTGTTGAAAGATACCAATATGTGGTAGTGTGAGTCTGAGTGTGACAGAAAATGAAGTATGTGTGAGCGTGAAACAGAGACAGAGAGAAAGAGGTGCACAGAGGGACACAGGTGAGCTTTGATGTGTAAAGAGGTAGTTTTGATGGGAAGCAGCTCCTCTTCCAGAGGAACAGAGGAATGTTCTAAAGAATGCGGAAGGAAGAGGCTGGTCGTTAAACACAGAAAAAATACTAACTAACATAACCACTAATAACACACGCAAACACACCTAGACAACCACATGCATGCACAGACACACACATTTGACTCTTCATCTATCTCTAACACACCTACACAAGTTTTTATTTATAGATTTGTTTTTAAAGACGGGCTGGTTGTTTAGTAACCAAACCGATACGTGCTCAACTATGAGGCAAAATAGGATTGGCTTAGATTGTTATCTATATAAAGGTGAAATAAATACGAATATTTTGTCTCCAATGTCTATTGAAAACAAATACATTTCCACAATGAGCACTTGTTGTCTCTCAAATACATTGTTACAGTTGTTGGTTAGCTAACGTGACTCATTCAAAACACCTCCAAACAAGACATGGTATCAAGAACAAGATGGAACTAGCTGAAACGAGCCGCATACGATCCCCCACATGGCAGCTTCTTAGAACAGTTGCTAGCTCTCTGGCCATCCAGAATCACAACAACACACACACACACACACACACACACACACACACACACACACACACACACACACACACACACACACACACACACACACACACACACACACACACACACACACACACACACACACACACACACACACACACACACACACACACACACACACACACACACACACACACACACACACACTTCTGCCCCATTGAAGCGTACATCATTTTCGTGACGTTGTCAGCTAACCCATCTGTTGTCACATACATCGGATAGGTGCAGTGAAATGTGTTGTTTTACACTTTTCTTAGGAATTGTTTGCTTAGGACACACACGACCGGCCCCTGCGGACAGGTCAGGACAGTCCTTGAACCTGCAGCATCTGGCTCTGCTTTGCTGTGATGGACAGAGAGGATGGACGGACGGAGTGGACTTAAGATGTCACAGTGAAAGGGGCTGATTTCTAAACACCTGAGCGCCAAATGTGACAGAGCAGGAAGGTTAATGTTTTACATGTTCTGCACCAGAGATGGAACCAACATGACACGTACACTTCACTTGTGAATGAATGTTCAGTCTGTTCTGTGTAAGAAAACACGCACGCATGCATACGCACACACACATGTTTACTGAAGTCAACTCCTGAAGTCAAACTCCTGACACAGTGAAACATTTGGTAAAGAACACACAAGCTCAGATGACCAGCTTTACCCTGGAACTAAGGAAACCAAATGGTTTTCCGAAACAGGAACAATTTGTCAACGACTAAACCTTCCAGCCTTAGTCGTTTTATAGATATTACCTTCCTTTTTTATTGTTCTGGAGGTGAGAAATGAAAGGAGTAGGAAAGAGAGAAGGGAGGTTCACAGAAGGTTCTGGGAACGGCATGGAACTTGGTCAGTGGCGTCCAGCCCGCCCTAACACCCTCTTTAACAAGGTCCAATGGGCTGACATGCCACACGGTGCCAGGCCAGACCCAGTGCACTGTTAGAAAGCAGGTGTTCCCCCGGTCGTAAAACGTTGGTGTGCAAGCCACCTGGCCACGGAGCGCGTGGAGAGCCTTGTGCAGCCCTGCCGCGGTTGTTAAGTGACAGTGTGGGTTAAGAGCTGCACTAAAGCTCTCCTCACGTACTTCTCTTGCACCTCATAAGACAGCAATAGCCTGGGGACTCCTCAGGATCCATTCATACTGTATGCCCACACTCCCTGCTATACGCCTGCTCTGTCGGTTTTCTGACTAGGAAAGAGGAGGGGGCTGGAGATAGGGAAGGATGGAGCCTTCCTAGGGCTCACTCTCCAGTCTCCATGGCATATGGTGTCATGTCTACGTGCGTCAGCTGTCTCGGCTGGTAAGTGACATCAGGTGGAAAGTACAGTTATGGAAAGCTGGACCAGCTGAACTCATGTGGGGATGACAGGTAGATTGGTGACAGCACACTTATGGTGAAATTCACCATTTAATATATAATCCTGAAGACAGAGAAAGGTAATGAGAGGTTTTTATTGCTTTATAGAAACACCATCATCATCTAGATGAACAACAAAGCATATGAAAATGTCTCAATGTATTTATTTATTCATTTGTAAATGTAATATTCCCATCAGGCAGATGAAAACGATCCAGATAGAAAATTTGCCAGAGCCCACCCAAGCAGTCAACAAGCCATCAATATTCTCCATTACACTATGGGTATGCATTGTATTGAGGACCTCTAGAGCAGGGGTCAAACATGAGGCTCAGAGGACATTTTAGGCCCCCGCTTGTATAAACCGCTTGCTAATGCAGTCAATGCAATTGCCAGATTATTGGGTTAAGTAAGTCAGTGGAGGCTGGTGACTTGAATGGAGGATGGGAGACCCACGGAGCGGACCGCACTGAGACGACAACGCGTGTTTTCACAAATCTTCAAATACTAATTATTCAAAGCATTTAATAAATACATTTATAGTACAACATTATGGGGAAGGGGAATGAGAGGGCTACTTACAAAGTGTTGGGAAGGGATCACAGCATTGATTGAATGAGGCATGAGTTGAGGTGTTCAGAGGCTTCAGTGCAGGACAGGCTCATCTTGGATGGATGTGTTGGAGAACAGCTCAACTCTTCTACTGAAGGCAGGACAAGATTTGACTGGGAAGACAAAAAACAATAACACAACACACTACACAGTTAGACAAAAGACATAAGAATGAGTTAGTCCAAGCAAGGAGTAAAATCATTGATGTGTAATAATGTGTTTGTGTATGTGTTTGACTTGACAGGTCTACTCAGTGCTTGGAGAGGAAACATTCAATGTGCTAGTGGATGAGAGAGCACATGAGACGCGGCTTTAGTTCATGTCAGGAGAGAGTTGACACTGGTAGTTGAGTGGAGATCACCACTTAAATCAGGAACCAGAAGAGGACTTAGTTGTAAATACAAATAGCAGATACATTCCATTACAGCAGTGCCATCATAGGTTTGGGCAACAAGTTTCTCAATGAAGTTAAACTCAGACATCTCAGAATTCACAAAGTCAAACGCACTGCGCATCTCACCCACTTGCTCCTGAGTGGAGCAGCTGTCTAAGACACTGCATCTCAGTGCTAGAGGAGTTACTACAGACCAGGTTCGATCCCAGGCTGTATCACAACCGACCTTGATCGGGAGTTCGATAGGGCGGTGCACAATTGGCCCAGCATCGTTCGGGTTAGCGGAGGGTTTGACTGGGGTAGGCCGTCATTGCAAATAAGAATTTATTCTTAACTGACTTGCCTAGTTAAATAAAGGTTAAATAAAAAATACAAATATCAAAGTAGCTCAAGAAACGTTCCTGAATAAAGCCCTGATCATCCACATACCTGACAATAACTGGCAAATGCGAGCAGACCGGTGGCAGGAACCATACATTGACCCCCACTTTGTTTTTACACTGCTGCTACTCGCTGTTTATTGTCTATGCATAGTTGGGCCTCCCGAGTGGCGCAGTGGTCTAAATCAGTGCTAGCTGTGCTACCAGAGATCCTGGTTTGAGTCCAGGCTCTGTCGCAGCTGGCCGCGACCGGGAGACCCATGGGGCGGCGCACAATTGGCCCAGCGTTGTCCGGGTTAGGGGAGGGTTTGGCCGGCTGACACGGTCGCCAGGTGTACGGTGTTTCTTCCGACACATTAGTGCGGCTGGCTTTTGTGTCAAGAAGCAGTGCAGCTTGGCTGGGTTGTGTTTCGGAGGAGGCGCGGCTCCTAACCTTCGCCTCTCCCAAGTTCCGTACGGGAGTTGCAGCGATATATAGGCTACATAAACATTTAACAATGTTTTTCCATCACCAATATGCAGTCCTAACATTTGACTTTGACACTCCTGCTGTAAGGCACTGAACAGATACAGAGCTGCATTAATGATACACATATCCATTAAAAGGCATTAGAAACCTTTCTATCCATGTCCAACCCATGTCGCCAGTCACTCAACGTTTGAGGCGGGGTACAAACACGTTACCCTCTTAGTTTCAGCATCCACCCAAAAAATGGTGACTAAGACTTAGTAGGGATACTATGGTACTGATAACTCAGTCCCATAGGAAAACCCATTTCCATTTGTAACTACCGCCTCATCTTTTCATGTGACATATGTTCTGAGCCTAGTGAAGATGTAGAGCCTGGCTTTAAAGAAGTCAAACCGTGAATAATGAGTGTGATAAAATGTTGCCATACAACAGAGAAAAACACCTGGGGCAGTTTGAGCACCTAGGAAAAAAATTATGTTAAGGGCATCCCAAACCAGACGTCTTTCCAGGCGGCTTGTGTTGAGGCCTTGCCACCATTTGTCATCACACCATAGTTTAAGAGAAATTCAAAGATGCATTATACTTGTGAATTACTATTAATCACCACATGAGATTTATCATAACTGCTTAGGCTATCATAGGGATTCTCAACCTTTTTCAAATCAAGTAATTTTACTGCCATTTGAGAGTGGCACGAACTACAGTAGGCACATTCATGGTAAGGTATAGGCTACTGGCTGTTATAATATTTATGATATTAGTGGTTAGCGAATTGGTCGTGGTTGAATTCTATGCAGACATGGTTGGGTTGCGATAGCAGTCTCTCCTTACGGCGGGTTGCGCTGCGGTCACAATATTTTAGTGCCGCCTGTGGGTCGGATGCAGGTTATGTACTGTATACCCCCCATCACCTTCTCCTCACTATTGGCTTAATGCCTCCCTTACACTAAAATGTTGTTAATAAACAATGTGGCTATTAACACCATTATAGGCACATTTAAGGGCTGTAAAATATTAAAAGTCTCTTTAACAGGAAACTCTACAGTTAGAAACGTTGATTACACGCTGGATTTCCTTTATTTCCCTCTTTCATGCCGTCGTTCAAAGCAGGGTGCTAAAAGAGAGTGAATGTGGACAGCAGACCAGCGTGATCATTGCCTCAGGTCAGGGGTCAGCACTGAAGAGAAAAGGATGTGGCATTGTGTGGACCGGAGTATCAACTTCCTCGTAACTGGAGCCTCACTACACCAGAACTTGGGAATTTTGCCAGTTTTCTGGAAATGCATTACTTTAGTATTCTGATTAAAGTAATCAGCAAAGGTATTATTAAAAGAGGGGGGCAGCAGATTCCTTCTGATTAGAAAACGTTCCAATTTCCAAGTTCCGAAGGATACAGAAGACGAAACTGAAGGCTGTTGGGCCAGTTACCCTGCTTGACAACACATAGCCTATAAGCTAGATGTCATACATCTTCTTCCTCTGCAGACATACAAAATTAGGTCCAGAGATCCAATAATCCCCCCCCCCCCCAGATAAACATATCTTTCCTCGCACTTGTCTGTTTATTTAGATGAAAAGTGCTTTTCCACTGTGTCCATCTTTATTTCTCTGCCAATCTGCTTCTGTCTGCCTGGCCTGATAATGGACCCCTGGAGATGAACATAAAGTCAGTGGGGGGCACCAGTGAAATCACTGTTTTGGCATATCATATCCAAGGGTTCTTCCAAACAGTGCTAAATCACAAATAACAACGTAGCCTATTAAAAACACAGTTCAGTGTAAACAGAATTTAGAATGTACATACTGTAAGCACAAAATCTCACACAGGGGTTAAAGCAAAAATAAATCCCATGACTGAAACTTAAGTCGACCTCAGATCGATTGTCTGGGGCCAAATTAACCTCCCTTTTCATGTAAGAAAGTCACGACTATCAAACTTTTAGGGAAAGAGTATCATTCTGTACATGTTTTGAACTGCGAGCTTGGCCAATTCCAGTCCCCTTGCTTAGTCCTCCCGGGAAAAAATGTATATACACTAAACACTATAAATAAAGAGAGTGGCACTCTATATACAAGTTCACAGTAAATGTATTGGGTGTGCGCCAGCTCTTGCTTTTTATTATATGCTGAACAAAAATATAAATACAACATGTAAAGTGTTGAAATAAAAGATCCCAGAAATGTTCCATAAGCACAAAAAGCTTATTTTGCTAAAATGTTGTGCACAAATTTGTTTACATCCCTGTGAGCATTTCTCCTTTGCCAAGATAATCCATCCACTTGACAGGTGTGGCATATCAAGAAGCCTTTTAAACAGCATGACCATTAATTACACAGGTGCACCTTGTGCTGGGGGCACACAAAAAAGGCTACTCTAAAATGTGCAGTTGTCACATGCCACAGATGTCTCAAGTTTTGAGGGAGCGTGCAATTGGCATGCTGACTGCAGGAATGTCCACCAGAGCTGTTGCTAGAGAATTGGATAGTAATTTCTATACCATAAGCTATTATGTCAGGTCATGAAATGTGAGTTCAAATACATTTGTACCTAACCAAATTATTAGATGGCCTGCAAAAAAAAGACTAAATTTAACGCACTGAATTCTTTTTGCGTGGACTAGAATGAGGCTCTCTCCTCACTATATTGTTCCTGCACTGAGGAATTACCATCTTCAGAAAATGTTTTTATAACTTATCTGCAACTAATCGATGTCTGGAGCTCAAAAAGCAATAGTAAAAGTATGCAAATCAGGGAGGCAAAAAAAAATAAAAAGGTCTGTTCAAAAAGGGTCGTTCGCAAACGAACCATCACTGCTATTGCGCAGCTGCTTCTAAACCGTGGTTGAAACTCCGGTTGTAACTGCGTTTGTAAAACGATGCCAATCACGCAATTGAAGGAGTAAAGAATTGAAGCAGTAAAGAATTGAAGGAGTAAAGAAAAAAGTGGTAGCAATGGAAAACTGGGACCACCCTCTTTTTAACAAAGGCCAAAAATGCATTCAAAAGTGCTTTCCCGGGATTGAATTATGGACGAGGAAGTTTAACCCCTGGACACAGAACACACAGTATTGATCTATTGCAGGTAATAACCCACATAAATGTAGACTAAAATATACACTCTAGTCCACTGATATGGCCCCTGAACTACTTGTGACCACTGTTTTCACAGCTTCTAGCACCCCCTGTTGCAGTGGGTTGCAAGGCTACATTCCTGTGGCATATTTCCCCTGACCCCTCAGGCTTTCAGCTCTTCATGCCTGCACTCCAGCAGTGTTCCAGCTATTCCCTGCTACTGCACCCCACTGTCTGCTTCTGAAGCTTGGGCAACCAAAACCCCAGTAGTACTTGCACAGTAGCATAAACCTTCGACATGGAGGCAGGCAGTAAACAAATGCATAAATACTTAACAGTCCGGTTTGAATCTGGCCTTCCCTGCCATTCAAAGATGCCGTCTCTTGGCAGCTGTGCTCTTAGTCTTGGCCTTGGACAACGATCTCGGGGGAGACCGATGTCAAAGTACAGTATAGATCATTGTCTTCTGACAGGTGGCATCATTCTAACGTGAATTACTGCTTTTACTCCAGTGAGGGGCAGCCAGAAAGAGCCAGCGTAAGCCTCACTCAAGCCACACTCTATTGAACCAATGTGCCACTGTGGAAACAGTGTGAGGTTTGCCACTTCAAACAAGACAGGCTTGGCTCATTGTAACCTGCTGTGCTGTGCCCAGTGTCAGGATAAAACCCTCTCCATTTCTGCCATTTAAAGTCAATGTTATGACTACAACAACCCTTGTGGTCAAAGGTGGTAGGAAGAGAGAGCTGCCATGCTAAACACATTTTGAGGCAGCTGGTTTCTTTAGAGTCATATTGTATGTATACAACATGATCTGATGGCTTTCTCGAGTCAACAGGGTCTAACCTGTCTTTCACATCAATGGGATTCCAGTTAGAGCTGCCAGCCCCAAAGCTGAAAATGATTTAGATTAAGAATGCTCCTCTGACTCGAGAATCACCAGAGACTCCTTACCTACATACTTACTGTATAAGCAATACGGAAAGCCATCTGTTGTCGAGTCAATGTGAGATGGTGCATGTGTCTAAATGACAGGTACAGAGATTGGAAAGAAATAGGGTTAAGTGAGTTGGCTTCTAAAGTGCTTTGTTTGTGACTCAGTTCTCTGTGCCTGTAAGGAGAACCGGATGGTGCTGCCAGGAAGATCAGACTGAGTGTTTCCATGACAGACTGACCAGGTGAATAGAGGTGAAAGCTACGATCTCTAAACCTTGGTTTATTAGTTGGCTGGATATATTCGATATCTGCCATGTTGAACTGCAAATGAATATGGAAGGCTTAGTGTTATCTGAAGATTAGGCTCCTGTTGAATACACACTGAGATTAATGTGTTTATACCATTGTGATGGATGAGATCTGAGCTGAGAGGGTGAGAGAGTTACAGGCTAGATGGGGTTTCGTTCATCCTTGTCATGACTAATGCAATTGAAAGGATTTCAGAAACAGAGACTAAATTAGAAATTCATTACACAAACCAATTGGTGGGGCAGTAAAGTTGTGTGTTTATTATACTGTTACGGTAATCCTCTACTGAACATATGTTTGCGAGTTGTGCTCATGTGTCAATTTGGTTTTACATGATTTCCGATTATATTACTTTGCAAGGGGTGAAATTACTAATAATTATGTACCCTACTCTGTATTTACGAAACATTTAGTAACTTTGTCATAATTTTTTTTTTTTAACGAAAGTGACTTTTGCCCAAATTAAATATTTCAAATTGAAATAAATGTTGGAAAATTATTTACCTGGGGCATGTACATTGAGTGTACAAAACATTATGAACACCTACACTTTCAATGACAGACTAACCAGGTGAAAGCTATGATCCTCATTGAATACATTTTAATCTTGTTAAATCCACTTCAAATCAGTGTAGATGAAGGTGAGAAGACAGGTTAAAGAATATTTTTAAGCCTTGAGACAATTGAGACATGGATTGTGTATGTGTGCCATTCAGAGGGTGAATGGGCAAGACAAAAGATTGAAGTGCCTTTGAATGTGGTATGGTAGTAGGTAACAGGCACACCAGTTTGTGTGTATCAAGAACTGCTGGGTTTTTCACACTCTACAGTTTCCCATGTGTATCAAGAATGGTCCATCACCCAAAGGACATACAGATATAGTCAGAAGTTTACATACACTTAGGTTGTAGTCATTAAAACTTGTTTTTCAACCACTCCACAAATTTCTTGTTAACAAACTGTAGTTTTGGCAAGTCGGTTAGGAAATCAACTTTGTGCATGACACAAGGAATATTTACAACAATTGTTTACAGACAGATTATTTCACTTGTAATTCACAGGTATCACAATTCTGGTGGGTCAGAAGTTTATATACACTAAGCTGACTGTGCCTTTAAACAGCTTGGAAAATTCCAGAAAATGATGTCATGGCTTTAGACGCTTCTGATAAATGATGTCAATTAGCCTGAGTCAATCGGAGGTGTATCTGTGGATGTATTTCAAGGCCTACCTTCAAACTCAGTGCCTCTTTGCTTGACATCATGGGAAAATCAAAAGAAATCAGCAAAGACCTCAGTGAAAAACATTTGTAGACCTCCACAAGTCTGGTTCATCCTTGGGAGCAATTTCCAAATGCCTGAAGTTACCACGTTCATCTGTACAAACAATACTATGCAAATATAAACACCATGGGACCACGTAGCCATCATACCGCTCAGGAAGGAGACGCGTTCTGTCTCCTAGAGATGAACGTACTTTGGTGCGAAAAATGCAAATCAATCCCAGAACAACAGCAAAGGACCTTGGGAACAGGTGCAAAAGTATCTATAGCCACAGTAAAACGAGTCCTATATCAACATAACCTGAAAGGCCGCTCTGCAAGGAAGAAGCCACTGCTCCAAAACCACCATAAAAAAGCCAGACTACAGTTTGCAACTGCACATGGGAACAAAGATCGTACTTTTTGGAGAAATGTCCTCTGGTCTGATGAAACAAAAATAGAACTGTTTGGCCATAATGACCATCGTTATGCTTGGAGGAAAAAGGGGGAGGCTTGCAAGCCAAAGAACACCATCCCAATCATGAAGCACGGGGGTGGCAGCATCATGTTGTGGGGGTGCTTTGCTGCAGGAGGGTCTGGTGCACTTCACAAAATAGATGGCATCATGAGGTCAGAAAATATGTGGATATATTGAAGCAACATCAGTCAGGAAGTTAAAGCTTGGTTGCAAATGGGCCTTCCAAATGGACAATGACCCCAAGCATACTTCCAAAGTTGTGGCAAAATGGCTTAAGGACAACAAAGTCAAGGTATTGGAGTGACCATCACAAAGCCTTGACCTCAATCCTATTGAAAATTTGTGGGCAGAACTAAAAAAGCGTGTGCGAGCAAGGAGGCCTACAAACCTGACTCAGTTACACCAGCTCTGTCAGGAGGAATGGCCAAAATTCATCCAACTTATTGTGGGAAGCTTGTGGAAGGCTACCCGAAACGTTTGACCCAAGTTAAAAATTTAAAAGCAATGCTACCAAATACTAATTGAGTGTATGTCATCTTCTGACCCACTGGGAATGTGATGAAAGAAATAAAAGCTGAAATAAATCTGTCACGTTCCTGACCTTATTTCCTTTGTTTAGCCTTGTTTAGTTGGTCAGGACGTGAGCTGGGTGGGCATTCTATGTTATGTGTTTCTATGTTAGGTTCATTGTATTGGCCTGATATGGTTCTCAATCAGAGGCAGGTGTTTGTCATTTTCTCTGATTGAGAACCATATTAAGGTAGACTGTTTCTCACTGTTTGTTTGTGGGTGATTGTTGCTGTGTCTGTGTTTGTTCGCCACACGGTACTGTTTCGTTTCGTTCGTGTGTTCCTTCCTGTTCGTGCGTTCATGTTTTATGTTCTCAAGTTCAGGTCTGTTCACGTCGTTTTGTTATTTTGTATTTTGTCAGTGTTCTGTTTTGTTGGATATCATTAAAATTCCACATCATGAACATTCACCACGCTGCGCCTTGGTCCTCCTCTCTTTCACCAAACGACGATCGTTACAGAATCACCCACCACACTCGGACCAAGCAGCGTGGTAAGCGGCAGCAGCAGCAGGAGCAGCGATGTCAGGAGGAATGGACTTGGGAGGATGTGTTGGATGGAAAAGGTTGCTACACATGGGAGGATATCCTGGTTGGAGAAGGGATCGCCTTCCATGGGAACAGGTGGAGGCAGCTAGTAGAGCGGAGGCAGCTGCGAAAGGGAACCGGCGTTATGAAGGTACGCGGCTAGCACGGAAGCCTGAGAGTCAAGCCCAAAACTTTCTTGGGGGGGGGGCTACAAGGGCGTGTGTGCGAAGTCAGGTAGGAGACCTGCGCCAACTCCCCGAGCTTACCGTGGAGAGCGAAAGTACGGGCAGACACCGTGTTATGCGGTAAAGCGCACGGTGTCTCCTGTACGTGTGCTTAGCCCGGTGCGGTACATTCCAGCTCCTCGTATCGGCCGGGCTAGATTGAGCATTGAGCCAGGTGTCATGAAGCCGGCTCAACGCGTCTGTTCTCCAGTGCGTCTCCTCGGGCCGGCATACATGGCACCAGCCTTACGCATGGTGTCCCCGGTTCGCCAACACAGCCCAGTGCGGGTTATTCCACCTCCCCGCACTGGTCGGGCTACGGGGAGCATTCAACCAGGTAAGGTTGGGCAGGCTCGGTGCTCAAGGGAGCCAGTACGCCTGCACGGTCCGGTATATCCGGCGCCACCTCCCCGCCCCAGCCCAGTACCACCAGTGCCTACATCACGCACCAGGCTTCCAGTGCGTCTCCAGAGCCCTGTTCCTCCTCCACGCACTCGCCCTGTGGTGCGTGTCTCCAGCCCGGTACCACCAGTTCCGGCACCACGCACCAAGCCTCCTGTGCGTCTCCAGAGCCCTGTGCGCCCTGTTGCCGCTCCCCGCACTAGCCTTAAGGTGCGTGTCCTTAGCCCGGTACCACCAGTTCCGGCACCACGCACTAGGCCTACTGTGCGCCTCAGCCGGCCAGAGTCTGCCGTCTGCCCAGCGCCGTCTGCACTGCCCGTCTGCTCAGCGCCATCTGAGATGTCCGTCTGCCCAGCACCGTCTGAGCCGCCCGTCTGTCCTGAGCCTTCAGAGCCGTCCGTCAGTCAGGAGCCGCTAGAGCCGTCCGTCAGTCAGGAGCCGCTAGAGCCGTCCGTCAGTCAGGAGCCGCCAGAGCCGTCCGTCAGTCAGGAGCCGCCAGAGCCGCCCGCCAGACAGGAGCCGCCAGAGCCGCCTGCCAGACAGGAGCCGCCAGAGCCGCCCGCCAGACAGGAGCCGCCAGAGCCGCCCGCCAGACAGGAGCCGCCAGAGCCGTCAATCAGCCAGGACCGGTCAGAGCCGCCAATCAGCCAGGAGCTGCCAGAGCCGCCAGCCAGCCAGGAGCTGCCAGAGCCGCC
Source organism: Salvelinus alpinus (assembly GCF_045679555.1). Lineage (NCBI taxonomy): Eukaryota > Metazoa > Chordata > Actinopteri > Salmoniformes > Salmonidae > Salvelinus > Salvelinus alpinus. Next base: position 27,421,978 of record NC_092119.1, read on the forward strand.
AGCCAGCCAGGAGTTGCCAGAGCCGCCAGCCAGCCAGGAGCTGCCAGAACCGCCAGCCAGCCAGGAGCTGCCAGAACCGTCAGCCAGCCATGACCTGCCAGAGCCGTCAGCCAGCCATGACCTGCCAGAGCCGTCAGCCAGCCATGACCTTCCAGAGCCGTCACTCAGTCCGGAGCTGCCCCTCGGTCCGGAGCTGCCCCTCGGTCCGGAGCTGCCCCTCGGTCCGGAGCTGCCCCTCGGTCCCGTGCTGCCCCTCGGTCCGGTGCTGCCCCTCGGTCCGGTGGGGTTGATATGGAGGGTCGCCATTAAAAGGAGGCCACGGAAGCGGGGATTAACTATGGTGGGGTGGGGGCCACGTCCAGAGCCAGAGCCGCCACCGTGGACAGATGCCCACCCAGACCCTCCCCTATAGGTTCAGGTTTTGCGGCCGGAGTCCGCACCTTGTGGGGGGGGTGGGTACTGTCACGTTCCTGACCTTATTTCCTTTGTTTAGCCTTGTTTAGTTGGTCAGGACGTGAGCTGGGTGGGCATTCTATGTTATGTGTTTCTATGTTGGGTTCATTGTATTGGCCTGATATGGTTCTCAATCAGAGGCAGGTGTTTGTCATTGTCTCTGATTGAGAACCATATTAAGGTAGACTGTTTCTCACTGTTTGTTTGTGGGTGATTGTTGCTGTGTCTGTGTTTGTTCGCCACACGGTACTGTTTCGTTTCGTTCGTGTGTTCCTTCCTGTTCGTGCGTTCATGTTTTATGTTCTCAAGTTCAGGTCTGTTCACATCGTTTTGTTATTTTGTATTTTGTCAGTGTTCTGTTTTGTTGGATATCATTAAAATTCCACATCATGAACATTCACCACGCTGCGCCTTGGTCCTCCTCTCTTTCACCAAACGACGATCGTTACAGAATCACCCACCACACTCGGACCAAGCAGCGTGGTAAGCGGCAGCAGCAGCAGGAGCAGCGATGTCAGGAGGAATGGACTTGGGAGGATGTGTTGGATGGAAAAGGTTGCTACACATGGGAGGATATCCTGGTTGGAGAAGGGATCTCCTTCCATGGGAACAGGTGGAGGCAGCTAGTAGAGCGGAGGCAGCTGCGAAAGGGAACCGGCGTTATGAAGGTACGCGGCTAGCACGGAAGCCTGAGAGTCAAGCCCAAAACTTTCTTGGGGGGGGGCTACAAGGGCGTGTGGCGAAGTCAGGTAGGAGACCTGCGCCAACTCCCCGAGCTTACCGTGGAGAGCGAAAGTACGGGCAGACACCGTGTTATGCGGTAAAGCGCACGGTGTCTCCTGTACGTGTGCTTAGCCCGGTGCGGTACATTCCAGCTCCTCGTATCGGCCGGGCTAGATTGAGCATTGAGCCAGGTGCCATGAAGCCGGCTCAACGCGTCTGTTCTCCAGTGCGTCTCCTCGGGCCGGCATACATGGCACCAGCCTTACGCATGGTGTCCCCGGTTCGCCAACACAGCCCAGTGCGGGTTATTCCACCTCCCCGCACTGGTCGGGCTACGGGGAGCATTCAACCAGGTAAGGTTGGGCAGGCTCGGTGCTCAAGGGAGCCAGTACGCCTGCACGGTCCGGTATATCCGGCGCCACCTCCCCGCCCCAGCCCAGTACCACCAGTGCCTACATCACGCACCAGGCTTCCAGTGCGTCTCCAGAGCCCTGTTCCTCCTCCACGCACTCGCCCTGTGGTGCGTGTCTCCAGCCCGGTACCACCAGTTCCGGCACCACGCACCAAGCCTCCTGTGCGTCTCCAGAGCCCTGTGCGCCCTGTTGCCGCTCCCCGCACTAGCCTTAAGGTGCGTGTCCTTAGCCCGGTACCACCAGTTCCGGCACCACGCACTAGGCCTACTGTGCGCCTCAGCCGGCCAGAGTCTGCCGTCTGCCCAGCGCCGTCTGCACTGCCCGTCTGCTCAGCGCCATCTGAGATGTCCGTCTGCCCAGCACCGTCTGAGCCGCCCGTCTGTCCTGAGCCTTCAGAGCCGTCCGTCAGTCAGGAGCCGCTAGAGCCGTCCGTCAGTCAGGAGCCGCTAGAGCCGTCCGTCAGTCAGGAGCCGCCAGAGCCGTCCGTCAGTCAGGAGCCGCCAGAGCCGCCCGCCAGACAGGAGCCGCCAGAGCCGCCTGCCAGACAGGAGCCGCCAGAGCCGTCAATCAGCCAGGACCGGTCAGAGCCGCCAATCAGCCAGGAGCTGCCAGAGCCGCCAGCCAGCCAGGAGCTGCCAGAGCCGCCAGCCAGCCAGGAGCTGCCAGAGCCGCCAGCCAGCCAGGAGCTGCCAGAGCCGCCAGCCAGCCAGGAGCTGCCAGAACCGCCAGCCAGCCAGGAGCTGCCAGAACCGTCAGCCAGCCATGACCTGCCAGAGCCGTCAGCCAGCCATGACCTGCCAGAGCCGTCAGCCAGCCATGACCTTCCAGAGCCGTCACTCAGTCCGGAGCTGCCCCTCGGTCCGGAGCTGCCCCTCGGTCCGGAGCTGCCCCTCGGTCCGGAGCTGCCCCTCGGTCCGGAGCTGCCCCTCGGTCCTGTGCTGCCCCTCGGTCCGGTGGGGTTGATATGGAGGGTCGCCATTAAAAGGAGGCCACGGAAGCGGGGATTAACTATGGTGGGGTGGGGGCCACGTCCAGAGCCAGAGCCGCCACCGTGGACAGATGCCCACCCAGACCCTCCCCTATAGGTTCAGGTTTTGCGGCCGGAGTCCGCACCTTGGGGGGGGGGGGGTGGGTACTGTCACGTTCCTGACCTTATTTCCTTTGTTTAGCCTTGTTTAGTTGGTCAGGACGTGAGCTGGGTGGGCATTCTATGTTATGTGTTTCTATGTTGGGTTCATTGTATTGGCCTGATATGGTTCTCAATCAGAGGCAGGTGTTTGTCATTGTCTCTGATTGAGAACCATATTAAGGTAGACTGTTTCTCACTGTTTGTTTGTGGGTGATTGTTGCTGTGTCTGTGTTTGTTCGCCACACGGTACTGTTTCGTTTCGTTCGTGTGTTCCTTCCTGTTCGTGCGTTCATGTTTTATGTTCTCAAGTTCAGGTCTGTTCACATCGTTTTGTTATTTTGTATTTTGTCAGTGTTCTGTTTTGTTGGATATCATTAAAATTCGACATCATGAACATTCACCACGCTGCGCCTTGGTCCTCCTCTCTTCCACCTAAAGACGAGCGTTACAAAATCACTCTATTATTCTGACATTTCACTTTCTTAAAATAAAGTGGTGATCCTAACTGACCTAAAACAGGGACTTTTTACTAGGATTAAATGTCAGGAATTGTGAAAAACTGAGTTTAAATGTAGTTGGATAAGGTGTGTAACCTTCCAACTTCAACTGTACAGTCAACTTGACACAACTGTAGGAAGCATTGGAGTCAACATGGGCCAGCATCCCTGTGGAACGCTTACGACACCCTGTAGTGTCAATGCCCCGATGAATTAAGGCTGAAGACATAATGGGGGGTGAAACTCAATATTAGGAAGGTGTTTCTAATGTGTTGTACACTCAGTGTGTATATGACACATTATATTAGCACACAAACAGTATTTATACTTCATATTGTGTCAGATGCCAAACAAAGCCTCTATGAACATGACGTTAAAAACACCAGGCCAAACCTATAGCCTAGTGCACCTGGAGAGAACCCAGGGAAAAACATAGACAGTCTCATCAGCCCTTACACCCAATGTCCTTTTCAGGGAAAGCAGCGTGCCAGATGCTGTGCTGTGGAAGTACGCAAACTCACCCTAGACTGGTCCCTGCTACAAGCTCAACTCAGCCTCCTTTTCCGTTGATAAGTAGTAAGTACACTAAAAACTCCGCCACCGCTTACCTAGGCCTTGCCGGTGCCCCAACCCATATGGCAAGCCATTATTCCAACACAAATACCTGAGGCACAAAGGAACAGGAGTTTCTGATTATCACACATCATACGTTACAGGACATAATCGCTTGTGTTTGCTTCTTGGCAGCCTGCAATCTTCAGTGGGAAAGGAAGTATTTTTCTGCTCATTCTTTTTTTGCAGAAAAGAATATGGCAGAGCCGGCTGGACCACAGAATGGGCTGAGGAGATACAGATGTAAAATCTTAATTTGATCACTCTTTTATTTCTGAGAAATGCAAACTTGTAGAGTATTTGAGTTTTAAAAAGGCTTATAAAGTTTGTAATTTCCAGACTTGATTTGACCGAATGAAAAATATATCAAACCCAACAAAAATGTCAATGAACTATAATCCACATAATAATGAACATTTCCTGTTGCTGCAGAATTATTTTCCTGCTATAGCAAACTGGCTCAAATTAATATCCTACATCTGTACCAGCTCAAGGAGAGATGGAAAGGGAGATTAATGCAGCTCAAAGTTGATGCATAAATATGTAGCCTATTTGGGTAACATGAGATCCAATAAATTAATCTGATAGAATTAGCTTTTTATGTATTGAATGTGTTCAGACGGAGCACTTTGACAGCAAATAAGTGATCATTCCTTGACTATTACAGATCTACTGTAGGCCTACATATCATTAAGCTCTATTTCCATGAGGAAATGTTAAAGATAGCAATTAAGATTAGACAGAGCGGTTGCCGATGCTTCTATATTTTGATCTCTACACGTAGAACAGAGGAAGGAACCCCACAGAGGAGGAATTGCCAACAAGAAGAGAAACAACACAGAAAAACCCCAGTGAAAAGGCCATATTATAAAATAAGAGCTGGAAAATAAAAATGATGAAAAGCTTGTCTGAGTGAGAGAGGAAATGCCTCCCAGAAAAAAACGACGAGTTCTCTTGTTATTCAATCCGTTAACCTTTAACGTGGCGTCCGAAATGGGAGGGTTACAAGGGTCCCATCTCGGCCTAGGATGTTTTCACATGCCTTCTCTCGTTCAAATATTTTTTATTGAACACACCCAAGAATGGTGTATAGGTATAAAAGACAGGTATACAATTCTTATCTAAACATAAAAGAGCAGACAGAAACAACAAGACCCAGAGTTCTGGGTACAAAACAAATATTACAAAACAAGACATACAGAACAAGGACAGGTAGAAAGAAAGAGGGTAGATGTCACCCCCCCACTTATTTCCCCCCTTTATCCCTCCCCCACTTATTCCCCCCCTTTATCCCTCCCCTGTTATTCCCCTCCCGACTGCTCGGGTGGCGGGGCCAGCACATGCTGCCCAAAGGTAGATTAAAATATTACAATTGAGAGTGCGTTAAAAAGTACAAATTCACAGCGCCGAATGGTCCAAGTAAGAGAGGAAAGGCTGCCAGATTTGATCAAATGTTGATAATTTATTGTTCAGAATATATCTAATTCTTTCTAAGTGTACAGTGTTTGCCAATTCGCTGAGCCATAATTTGGTAGAGGGCGCTTCCCTCCTTTTCCAAAACAACAAGATTAGTTTTTTTGCCGAAATTAGACTGTAAGAGATGAGTTGTTTTGGGGGGTTGGTTAATCCATTTAGGGAATCAAACACTCCCAGGATTATCAGAAGCGGGTCTGTGTCAATTGAAGTTTCCAGAACTTCAGAGAGGATCCTAAAAATTCCACACCAATAACCATACAAGCTAGAGCATAGGGCAAAGCAGTGGAGTAGTGTACCCTGCGCAGCCTGACATTTATCACACATAGGGGATGTATCAGGAAATATCCTATGCAGTTTGGTTTTGGAATAGTGTAATCTGTGTAATACCTTGAATTGTATGAGACAATGTCTGGAGTTAATGGAGCAGGTGTGGATATACTCCAAGCTATCTTCCCAGTCTGCCACCGAAATGTCAGTCCCTAGTTCTTCCTCCCATTTTGCCTTAATTGGCATCTGTAGAAGGTGTGCTAACAGATTGAAAAGCATCATATAGACGAGATATCAGTTTGTCTGAGGTGGGGGATATTTTTATGCATCCGTCAAATATGGAAGGTTTAGCGTTCCCAAATGTTGGGAGGTGTTTTCTAACATAGTCTCTGATTTTAAGGTATCTGAAAAAGTTACTTCTGGGAAGATTATAAATTTCCCTCAGCAACTCAAAGGAAGCAAAGGTCCCTTCTATATATAAATCCCCTATGGTACTTATCCCCAACTCTCCCCATTGCTCAAAGGTGTTATCAAGGTTAGAGGGGGAAAAGGAGGGATTCCTGGCAACAGGGAGTATGATTGACATTGGTCTAAGCTCAAAGTGGACTTTAATTTGCTTCCAGATTCAGACTGTGCTATGTATAATAGGATTGTTACGATAAAGTGACATCTCCAGATTGACAGGCGACAAAATCACAGGACCAATAGAGAAGGGGTGACACTCCTCATGCTCCGTACTAAGCCAGCTGGATGACGGACGTGCGTCATCCAGCAAAAACATAACAGCGCGGAGGTTAGCGGCCCAGTAATAAAATATAAAATTTGGGAGAGACAATCCTCCTTCCATCTTGGATTTGCAGAGGTGTTTTTTACCTATCCTGTGTGTTTTATAATCCCAGATGAAAGGATTGATAATTGAGTCGTTGTTTATGAAAGGATTTAGGTATGAATACTGGGATGTTCTGGTATAGGTAGAGCAGTTGTGGGAGGAAGACCATTTTAATGGCATTAATTCTTCCGAGCAGAGAAATTGGGAGAGTTCTCCAAAATTGTATGTTTGTCTTCAGTTTTTGCATCAGAGAGGGGAAATTCTCTTTAAATAGTAAGGAGTATTGTTTGGTAACTACAATTCCTAGATAAGTTATCTTCAGAAAAATGTACCTAACTGGAAGATGTTCTAGCCAGGAGGTGTTTTGCAACCGTATGGGCATTAGTTCACTCTTGTTCCAATTTATTCTGTGTCCCGAGAAGGTATCAAACAAATTAATCACATCAAGAATAGCTGGAATACTAGCTTGGGGTTCTGTTACATAGAGGAGAATGTCATCTGCATATAGGGAAATCTTATTTAGAGTATCTTTAGTATTATAGCCGTGTATTGCTGCATGAGATCTAATCGCCTGAGCGAGAGGTTCAATGATTAGGGCGAAGAGCATAGGCGACAGCGCACAACCCTGCCTTGTCCCTCTGTAAAGGTTAAATCGAGGCGACAATGATTGGTTAGTGAGTATCCTCGCACAGGTGTTCCTATATAAAAGCTGGATCCAATTTATGAACCCATCTCCAATATAACATTTCTGGAGGACCTTGAATAGATAGGACCACTCAACTTGGTCAAAGGCCTTTTCGGCGTCAAGAGATATAACGGCAAGGTCCACGTTGGGTAACCTCTGAGAATACATAATGTTGAAGAGGCGCCTGAGATTGAAGAATGAGTTTCTGTTAGGGATAAAGCCGGTCTGGTCCGAATGGACCAATTTGCCAATTAAAGTGCTAAGCCTGTTAGCCAGAGTTTTTGCTAGAATCTTTTGGTCTGTATTAAGGAGGGATATTGGTCTGTATGACCCTACCTCTTCCTGATCTTTACCCTTCTTATGTATAACTGTAATGAATGGGAGAGCTGGGAGATGGGAGAGCTCCATCTTCATTGGCCTGAACCAACATTTTGTGCAGGTAGGGAGAGAGCATGTTGCTGAATGTTTTATAGAATTCACCAGGGTATCCATATGGGCCCGGGGTCTTGCCACTCTTTAGAGATTTAATTGTTTCTCGAATTTCTTCAAGAGATATTTCCTTATTCAGGAAGTTAGAATCGTCCTGGTTCAGGGCCGGAAGATTACAGTCCTCCAAAAAGATTTGCATAATTAAGGGGTTAGGATCCACTTTAGATGTATATAGAGTCTCATAAAACTGACGGAATCTGTCATTGATGTCTTTGGGGGAAGAGAGTAATTCCCCAGATGCAGATTTAACTTTGTGAATCATTCAGTCACTCACATTTTTCGAAGTTGTCTGGCGAGTAATTTGTGTGGTTTGTCACCAAACTCAAAATATTTTTGCTTGGCATAGAGAAAAGATTTAGCAATTTTAAAGAGGTAATTTTTTTATGTTTCTCCATAGATGGATGGCTAGCATTCTCCCTATCCAGTAAGTGAATTTGTCCCTCCAGTTCTACCTGTCACTTTCGTCGTCCTCCTCATCTGACACACATACATATATATATACATATATATACATACATACATACACACACACACACATACACACACACATACCCCCTCAAAAATACATATAAAAATATAGATTTTTAAAAATATATACACACACACACACACACACACACACACATATATACACATACATACATATGCATATATACACATACATACCTACATCTACATACACAAACATTCATACCCCAGAATAATAATCTACACTAATTTAAAATATACACATACATAATACTAAAATGCTAAGAGAAAATAATAATAAAGTACAAATAATAATTATATGTACGGACACCTACACAGACACAAGCACTACAGAGGGCTGGTGGGGATCTAATCGGGAGAGCGGCCCTCGGCTATGACAAAGGCAGAACGGCACAAAACATCAACTTGCTATCCAGGTGTCTGTGTCTGCCCCTTTCCAACCATCACCCCCAGTCCCCTGCAAGCAATAAATAAATGGTATGGTAATAACAATAATGTAAGAATAGAAAAATAAATAACGAAACAAAACAAAAATGGGGGAATATAAGTATATCCATCCGAAAGTGTCAATGATCAAACCTGGAAGGCATCCCAAATAGGCATCGCACTGAACACAGCCAGAATGAAAGTGAATTTAACTTTAAATGAGAGCTCTGACCGCCCTCCACAGCGTCTTACATGTTCTGTAGCCCTTGCTGAGACCGTTTAATACGGTTTCACCCGTTATGGTATAGTATGGATTCGAGTCCATGAGCAGACCCTAACACACAATGACAAGGCACTCTAACCTGTACGGGGGATTGGCGTATGTTCCCAGATAAACTTCTCTGCGTCCAAAACCGAGGAGAGCCAAATCTTCTCACCAGAAGGAGGGGTAATTCTGAGTCTTGCAGGGAAGAGCAAGGCTGGGCGAAGATGGAGTTTGTAGAGTTTGGTCATGACATCTCTGTAGCCGGCGCGGTGCTTTGCCACATCGGGCGCATAATCCTCATAGACACGGAAGGGGTGCCCTTTATGTAACAGGTTGCCCCTCATTCGAGCCTCGCGCAGGATAAGATCCTTGGTCTTGAAACTGTGACAGCAGATGATTACTGGGCGAGGACGTTGGCCCGGTCCAGGCACTGGGACAAGAGCGCGATGTGCACGATCCAGCTGGGGATCCGAAGCCAAAACATCCGATCCCATTGCATCCTTCAATAGCTTGGCGAAGAAGTCGGGGGGGCGAGAGCCCGCCTCCACCCCCTCTGCCAGACCAACAACGCAAAGGTTATTACGTCTGGATCGGCCCTCCAGGTCGACCACTTTCACAGAAAGCCTCTGCACACTATCCTGCAGTGACATAGCATAGCATAGCTTCTCTAACTCGTCGATCCTACCAGCGTTGAAGCTTTCTCAAGGTCCACAATACTCTGGCCTTGCGAAGCGACCGTTTGAATGGTGCTCTCGATTTTGGTGTCCAGTTCAGCAATAGTAGCCATAAGATCCTCAGCTAAAGCAACACGTAGTTCTCCCAAAGCCCGGGTAAGTTCTGTAAGTGTCACGTTGTTACCTGTGCCTTCCGCCATGACTGTCTCCGCCATGACCAACGAGACAACTGTCTCGGTGTGGAGTAGGCCTCCGATGTGGATTTATTGTCCTTTGGTCGCTTATTACTCGTCATTTTTACATAGAAAGTTACAATATTGTATTAGAAAGAAACGTTTGTTGTAAAAAGTGTCATAAAGTAGGTTAAGTTAGATTATTTCGCAAAAAAGTTGCAGGAGCCTCTCACACACAGCCGTTCACTCCAACATGCTAGCTCCGCCCCCTTCACATGCCTTCTCTAACATGCACCTCTCCCATGCTGAGGCAGTGTTCTCACTGCACTTTGTAACGTGCCAAGCTACCACCCTGGGACCAGCCTATCCCCTCACGGGACAGTAGGGTGCCATAGAGCAGAGGCAACTAGATGGAAATCAATGCTCAGAGGGCCCATATACACCAAACATAATTTCCCCCCCTCATTAATCTACCCACAATACCCAATAATGACAAAGCAAAAACAGGTTTTAGGATTTTTTTGGGCAATTGTATTTCAAATAAAAAAACTGAAATATCACATTTACATAAGTATTCAGACCATTTACTCAGTACTTTGTTCAGACATCTTTGGCAGCGATTTACAGCCTTGAGTCTTCTTGGGTATGATGCTACAAGCTTGGCACACCTGTATTTGGGGAGTTTCTCCCATTTTCCTCTGCCGATCCTCTCAAGCTCTGTCAGGTTGGATGGGGAGCGTCGCTGCACAGCTATTTTCAGGTCTCTCCAGAGATGTTCGGTCGGGTTCAAGCTCTGGCTGGGCCACACAAGGACATTCAGAGACTTGTCCTGAAGCCACTCCTGCGTTGTCTTGGCTGTGTGCTTAGGGTCGTTGTCCTGTTGGAAGGTGAACTTTCGCCCCAGTCTGAGGTCCTGAGTGCTCTGGAGCAAGTTGTCACCAAGGATCTCTCTGTACTTTGCTCCGTTCATCTTTCCCCCAACCCTAACTAGTCTCCCAGTCCCTGCCGCTGAAAAACCTCCCCACAGCATGATGCTGCCACCACCATGCTTCACCGTAGGGATAGTGCCAGGTTTCCTCCAGATGTGACGCTTGGCATTCAGGCCAAAGAGTTCAACCTTGGTTTCATCAGACCAGAGAATCTTGTTCCTCATGGTCAGAGAGTCCTTTAGGTTCCTTTTGGTAAACTCCAAGCGTGCTGTCATGTGTCTTTTACTGAGGAGTGGCTTACGTCTGGCCTGATTGGTAGAGTGCTGCAGAGATAGTTGTCCTTCTGGAAGGTTCTCCCATCTCCACATAGGAACTCTGTAACTCTGTCAGAGTGACCAAGGCCCTTCTCCCCCGATTGCGCCGTTTTAGGGAAAAGGTAGTTAGATTTGTTGTTGTTTCAACTGCTGATTGCCGCTTTAAAGCCTGACAAATCTCGATATGATAGACGTTACACTACAATTTCACTTCTACCATAGTACTTAATCCAAAGTGGGGTCTCACCTGCAGCTCAGGATCCCACATCATCATCTCAAGGATGATGTAGCAGCCGATGGAGTGGCCCACTAGGACCAGGCAAGTGTCCCTGGGAACGTGCTCCCTGAGGAAGACCAGCTTGTGCTTCATCTGTCCATTCAGTCTGCAAAGATCAAGGTTCATCATTAGTACTTAGTATTACATCAGTATGACATCTATTTCACCATCACCCTGATCAAGGACATGAGAGCAGCATTGTTCATCAATGTCTCTGTACACATGTACATTCGTCAGCACCAGCACATGGATCACCCCAACATATGTAGGGACAACATGTTATGGTAATATTCACCGTTTCATTTTGCTGATATCCTCAAATTAGCAGTACTCAGGACTCTTTGAAAACAAAATTAAAACAAGACCATCCAAAGGGAAATCGAAGTTGGGAAGTATTCCAAAAACATCTTGATCTCATTTCTGTAATCTTTTTGGAAAGCTATTTAACTCTACTTTATTGAAATAATCCTGTAAATCTAGCCGCAGAACAAAGTTTCAAAGAAAGCGGTTAACATTTCACTACTTGCGCCGAGCAGTCAAATACAATAACCTTTTACGATTAAAGAGAGGGTATGAGCGAGGAGATGGCGAGATGATGAGAGGGCAAGAAAGAGCTGAAGTAAGTGTAGAATGTGTCTACCTATGGTGATGGTGGTCGCGATTTAGCGGGAGGGAAAATACAAATTCCAATTCATTTAAGAATGAACAAATTAATCCCCATAGAATTTCACCTATTTGATGAGGGATTGACGTTTTATTCTTTCAGAGCGGACTTTGGCGAAGACGTTCTGTGCAGACAGCATAGGGATAGGGTGGGGAAGGTTGTGGGGGTTGGGGATATGTTTAAATATAATGGAAAAAAAGTAAATGAGTACAAATTGTGATTAATGGGTCAGTAAAGAATAACATATGGAAAAAATAAATTCCCCCACACAACATAATGATCCTCTTGGCAAGAGAAAAGCAGGAGGCTGGGGCGGCCCGTTAAGCGATTAAAGCCTTTGCACAAATGTGCAATAAATGTGTGGTGCATTTTTCCTCCATGGGAAAGGTAACTGATTTCCTATGTGTCAAAAGAACCTCACTTGTGGTGTTACTGATTGCAACATGGGAGGTGGAGGCTCTTTTTTTAAAACTCTCTCTATATTTGGGTGTGGTTACATTTGCAAAACTTGAGGACCTCTGAATAATGTGACAAATGCCAACAACGGCACTGTTGTGGACACGGTATGAACACATCTCAGTGTAGTTTTGAGAGAAAGAGATGAGCAACAGCCTCTGTCCTGTACTGCGCATACTTCCTCTCAGCTCACAAACTTCCTCCTCAAAAAGTGTTTGTGAAGCTGGTTCAACATCTGTACCACAGTGGTAGCCAACAGTTGTCGACCTTGCATATAAAAACGAGGGATCAAGTAACAAGATAAAGTGAACGTTGTCTTGAAGTTATTTGATCAGATTGAGAAGCTGGGCATCAGACCAAAATGTCACAAAGTGGTAGTAAACAAAAAAGTTGAATTCCTGACATTCATTAAGTCATTACTGAAATTTCTACTGCTTCGTGCCATTTGTCTCCTTTGCACAAATCATGCGAATCTGTAGACGTGACCAACGATAGTGGAGGGAGCGTAATTGGAATCAGACGCACCATAAAAACCTCTCGTTAAAATCCATAACCATGATATTAGACCTTAGCTGTTCCCAAAAATGTAGAGGGAAATTATATTTTCTGAATGAATAGTTTAGTACTCTGGACACTAACAGTGTATAACTTAGTCATATCAAAAGAAGGAAAGCTGCTGGTGAAAAGTAGCATTGCAAACTCATTCTGACAAAATGAATGAGATCTGGGGCTCCTGGAGGATCCCATGACCCAGGGATGGCTTATTGATGTTGGCACAGGGAGAATGTTCCCTGTGCTTGCATTAACAGATATTTTTAGAGGAGGCCCAATCAATACTATTTCTCTGTATCGGCGAGGCCTTTCCCTGGACGTCCCAGAGGTTTCAGAGGCTGCTGCTCTACGATGCCACCCTGACCCTCAGCAAATGTAATGCTCTGACGAGGTGTAAATCAATGGCATTCAAGGGTTGACCAGGGTGGTCCGTCACCAAAGGCTTGGTTTGAAACCGCAGAAGAGGGGTGGAAAGGTAGCCGATATGTCAGACGTGTTTGTGTTTCTGTGTTGGATGTGGGTAAGAGTCGAGTGGATGTGGAAAGTGTCATCCAAACACCTTGTAAGTAATACTAGCCATACTGCATGACCACATGAGCGTCCAGGTCTAGCCTGGCAAATATTTTTTTTAATTTTTTTAAAGAACAAAAGTTTTTTTGGTACAGCTTTTTTACTACATATACATACATTTTACCTACACATGTTACATACATGGTACTTTTATATATAACAACAATACATTACCAAACAAACTCTTTAATCCCAACCCTCAGCCACACTCAGTCCATCCCACCTATCACCATAGACCACCCTTGTTTGTTTCCTATGTGCCATATATTTTTCAATTGTACTGTGATGTTTTACAAAATGTTTTAATCTTTATTATCCACAGATTCTGAGCTAAAGATGAAAACCTTTCCTACGAGTATTATTATATTATTTATTGATTGGCTATGGCTTTCCAGATCGGCAAATAGTATTAACAGTAAGCAGATTTCCCTGGATAAGGGCATCTCAAATGAAAAGGCATGATGAATGACTATTGAGATAAACATAGGACTTGCGGCTGAACAATTTGAACCTTTCATCTTAAATCAGGACCGTAGTTAAGATCAGATCAGGCTTTGGGACAAAAGATGAGTTCTCTGTCGATCTTGAGATAGGGGTGACAACGAGGAGCAGCCCTTAAAACACCCTTGGAATACCCGCCTGAACAGAGTGGTTTTGATTTATTCCCTCTGCTGATCAAATGACATGCTACAAATTGGCAGGGGTGTCTGAAAATGTGTTAACTGTATCTACTGAATATCTCTAGACTTTTCCTTGTTTCCCATGAATAATTTATGAGTTGAGAGTTGACAAGTATGGCCACGTGTTCAGGATAAAACAGGAACTGTTCAATGCTTCACTTTGTTACATGAATGTCTATATAATCAAGACCATCTACCTCTGGTACAGTATTACATCATATTTTCATTTCCCCCCATAAAACTGTGATAGGGTTAGGTTCATGACCATAATCATCTGACATCTAGATGGTCAAAATAGATTGTCTGACTGACCTGACAAAGTCACGTTGTCTCCAGGCATTTGAGCTCTGTGAAGAGAAGCCTGGAAATCAAAGCTTCATTCAAGTTTTCTTCAGAACTCATGCTAGTTATCGCACATCCCATATGAGGCATACATTACCTACCGGGGTACACTGACAGAATGTTACACTTACTGACACTTATTTAACACGTCATAACGACATGACACGGTCATAACCATATCATAATATCAGCTGACATAACATGTCATAACCTGTCATAATACAGTCATAACACTGTCATGACATATTGTGTTATTTTATGGCTGGTTACGGCACCTACATAAGAGAGTCAAAACCCCCAAAACCTACCACACAGGGCAAAACATTCCATTACACTACAGTCTAAGTATCAAAAGTATGTTTACGTTGTAAATATATATTTTTTAATTACCATATTAAATTATGATTGTTATTGATATTGATATTAGAGGGCAAGAAAGAGCTGAAGTAAGTGTAGAATGTTGATATTAGACATGCACCTACCCAAATGCTCTGTTGCTGATGACTGGGATGAATGCAGAAGCAGATTTCAGGAGCAGGACAAGTCACCCTCTTTTTGACTGATGACTGACATACAGTACATAAGGGCATGTACGTGATAGGCATATCTGGCTTATATGATTATGATGATCATAATGCTTCTTGACAGTGTCAAAACTGTATTTTCTTAGTTCAAGTAAAGTGACACAGGATGGTCATAATGCTTCATGACAGTGTCATTATGAAAAAAACATGACTGGAAAGAATTCATTACTGCAACAAAGGATTTAAGAAACAAACTTTCAAATGAAAGGAAACTTCTTGGCAGGGAAAAAAATTATTTAAATAAATGTGGGTTTTGACACTCTTATGTAGGTGTCATAACCAGCCATAAAACACAACATATATGTCACAACAGGTGTAAATATATGCGTCATGACAGTGTTATGACCATATTATGACAGGTTATGACACGTTATGTCAGCTGTTAAGATACATTATGACATGGTTATGACCATGTCATAACATGTTATGACACTGGGTGTCAAGTAAAGTGTTACTAGTGGTTCTTTGAAATCCTCAAGATGGATATGTCTTTTGTCATTCTCAAGATGGACAGATCCAAACTAGACCGTCCCATCCATCTCATGAGCCCTCAGAAAAGCTGTTGTTTCCATCTGGTTGGGATTTAACTTATTACAGGTGAGGCCTTGGTAATGTCTTTCCCACGTATCAGGCACAAAACGTCCTCACTTCTTTATGAATGAATACTACAGGGCTCATATGCTGGTGCGGGCTGGAGAGGGAGAGGCCTCTTGGCTCAGGCTAACTCGTCCAGCTCACCAGACATTTCTCTTCTCCTGCGCCATCCTTAGCATTGTCTTTAGTATTGGAGAGTGAGCTTACAAGGGGGTACACATTTCAAAGCTAGCTAATCAGTCATCAGTGGTCAGGAGATGTGCTGCTGATATGGAATAAAGCCTCATAGAATGTCCTGCTGCACAAACCACTTTCAATAAGAGATGAATTAGTTATATACCATCAATCACGTCCATAGTATCAGGAGGCACACAGTGTTCAGCATGGATCACTGCCCACACAGGGTAGCACCAGCTCAACGTCTGGTGAAGCGTCTGCATGAAGGTCATGTAAAAGCCAATCACACCTGGGTTACCTATTTTCACAGTCAACTGTACCAGTTTCTTAGTATGTCAATACATTTTCCACTGTACTCTTGGAAGAACATCGCGCATGACGACAAAGTGATGGCCACGTTGTGGTCGTCCTGTCATTCCCTGACCTTTGCCATCAATCTCATCAGCCCCCATACAGCCGCATGTCATAGGTAAAACTGTCAACTCCGCTGCTAGCTAGGAACTTTATTTAGCTTATAGTATGGTTGAGTAATATCTTCCCACAGGTAAAAAAGGTGAGTTTATCCTGGTTGGGGTTTATTTCTGGCAGGGTGAGGTAAAAGGGCAAAAAGCTGAATAGCAGATGTTAAAGAACAAAGGCTACTCTGTGTGGTCTGTCTGTCTGTCCAATAGGAGAGAAGCTGAAGTGTGGCATTCTGAGTGTGTATCAGTAGCGTGTGACGAGTGACATTATTTGAGAGTAATCTGTATATATTCATACAGTAGGTGTTTTGTATTGTGCACATCACGTGTATAAGTGTGGATGAGTATTAGGATGTACACTATGTTGCAGTAAGTATATGACACAAGGTCTTATTGGCATGCTTGCAATGATATAGCCATAGCCTGGCATCCTGACCAGCTGAAAAGTATGAGTAACTTTTGCCTACATCTGTCATTTCAGGCCATGGGATTGGTAATGCTCTCTGTTTCGAAATGAGCCGATGCCCTTTCCATGTATAACTGCCTCAGTGACAGGGTGCTGAGAGAGAGAGCTGCAGGTCCAATCTATGGAGGAACATAAAGCTTTCCATTAGGCCGTGGAGTGTTATAACAATACATTGCCAATCATCGCTCATGCCACATTTAGGCTAAAGCATTTGGAACAATAAGTTAAAGCCATCTAACACTTTGGTTAATAGTGGACATTATTAAGTTCATAAAATTCACCTGGGCGATTTTACATGACCACATGCTGGTTAAAATGGCCTTGGTTTGTTGGTTGGATAGTTCATATGCCACTTAAAAATGCAGCAAAGGAGTGTACTCACTGCTTCTGTTATTCCTTTTAATCCATTATCCCCAAAATACATCCAATTGGGTACATATAAAACACATAATAAATATCTGGCAACACGCAGACCGCATACTATAAATGTATCACTTAGTACAGATGTAGGATCTTAATTTGCTGTAGGATCCTTTGTTGCTGAGAATTTTCCTGTGCTGCAGGAAATGCAGATGAGCTTCAGGATTTACAAATTCACTGAAAACCCGCACTAACACAAGGTTATATTAACAGTATTCCACTTTTCATGCAGCCTACTTTTGACCAGATAATTGCCTAACCACCGATCAAGCAACATTATGAACTAAACATTCAAATCCTGTTTCTGCAGGATTATT
Organism: Salvelinus alpinus; assembly: GCF_045679555.1. NCBI lineage: Eukaryota > Metazoa > Chordata > Actinopteri > Salmoniformes > Salmonidae > Salvelinus > Salvelinus alpinus. Next base: position 27,439,381 of record NC_092119.1, read on the forward strand.
TTCCTGCCACAATACAGGCCAAATTAAGATCCTACATCTGTCCTCAAGATGAATTAAACCCATTGCAAGATATGGAATCTAGATGTTTTTGTATTTAGGAGCTCTACAGTCTTGGAGTTGAATCCAAAATTCTTGCATTGTGAAAGCATCTAACCATCTAACCACATGCCCCCATCAAGCGAACAAGCTACTAAGTAACAATCACACATAGTTAATGTCCTAAAAATAATTAACTTGTCTTATTTTGCCTGGCAGAAGGGCTTGGATTCCTTGTGAAAGCTAATGTGATCTTGAAACAATAAAGAACATTTACTATGAGTTCAACTCTATTTTTCTAGGGTGGGTGACGGCAACCATAAAGTACATGGAACTAGATGAGGATTTTGTGGGAAATAAGGACAAACAGTGGTTTGAGGGGAAGGGATACGGCATGAAACCTGTAGTCTGAGATTGTACTCTCACTACTGTGGGCCCGAGTTCAGAACACTTGTTGCAGTTCTCGCTAGTGTTTTCATATTTTCATTCACATATCCTGAGTCATTAATCAAGAACCGAGCGCAGCTGAAGACGTTGCGCAACTCTTTGTGTGAGAGCAAGCTTCTCTGCTGAGCAGAGCGCATATAAAATAAATATGGGAGACAAATAAAGACTTAGAAAAGTACAGATATTTATGAGGTACAAGTTATTATGAGGACAATTCCCCCTAGCGATAGCTCAGTGAGGTGGAAACTTTCCGGTGTTTTCATTTAATTGACAGTAGTAGGCAGAGGTTGTGTAGATCAGTGAAAAAAACTACAATTTTGAATCTCATGAAGTGCATGCCTCTACTGCAGTAGATCCATTAGAATGGACACCATGTCCATCTCACTATCTAGGAGAGCTTCCTGGTCACTTTGTTTTTACCTTTTGTAACCAACCATGACAGATAAGGCCCCCTCTTTTCTTTCATCGATTGGCAACCTCCGCCTTTCTCAATATCTGCTAGACTCCCACAACTGAACATTGTGTCTCCTGCTCTCCACAAGCTGAGTAAACAGTAAACTCCCTCTTTCTCCCAGACAGTGGGGAGTGTGCAGGGGATGGGCTGTCCTTAAAAGCAGCACCCTTTTCTAGACTCCGTCCGCAGCCCCTCCTAGCCTTATTAAATACATTTGTATGTTTTTATTCACGCTGGGTTTCCAAATCTCCCACAGATGGCCCCAGACATGCTCAAGAAGTGGGCTTTCAGAAACCCGACCCATACCAGAGATGTGCCATTGGAAATGACAGTGCTATTTTTGCTAGGCACAACAATAAAGACACCCCCACTCTCCCGTTTGTGGCTTGCACTCCCAAGAGAAGATGTAATAAAGGCCCCCCGAATCCCACTGTCACACAGCTCGAACTGTTTTGAACTCGAGGCAAGTGTAGAAAAGAAAACCGCTTCATACTATAGCAGTCTGGGATCACTCCTCAGACCACCCATTTGTAAGGCGTAGACAGGTACCCAAAACTGAACACATTATTAAGATGTGAACAAATAAACTTTCAACGGATACTTGGCCTTCATGAAGATAAGCTTCAGTATTTGTATGAGTTTTGTTCCCAACATCTGTCTCCATCAGCAAAGAGGAGTTTGGAATGTGATTCACTGGAGGATACATCTACTGTATCTGGTGTTCACAACCAATTGAGTTACGCCGGTACTATTTTGCGAGGAGTGTACCGCTCACTCAAGAGAGGTCATGAAGGTGACTGCACAGGTCCCCTTTTATCCGGAAAAATAAAGTGGACAAAAACCGAAATAAAGAGGGAAAAAATTCCATTAGGACATGAAAAAAGCCACAATGTTAAGTCTGTGGGCTGAAAGAGAGTGATAGCACATACTGTAGGAAGGAACCTGAATTAACAATGGGTTAGGATTGAGCTGATGGAGAGAGATGACTGAGCTGATGGAGAGAGATGACTGAGCTGATGGAGAGAGATGACTGAGGTCTTACTGAGTCAAGAGTCAGTGAGAGAGGGAAACGCCTTAACTTCACAATAAGACGCTTCAGGAGTGGTGGTGGTAAACACATGAGAACTGAATGATTCATGACAGAGGTATTGGAGTAGGGGGAGCAAAGAGGGTTTCCTATTGTTGTACTCTGTTAGGCAAAGCACAATAGCCCGACGAATTCAGATGCCATTGTTTTCAATGAGACAGCGACTGGAAATTCCGACGGAGTTACTGTCAGGACCCGGTGCGAGAAACAGTCACTAATAATCAGCAGAACCCAGAAGATGAGGCAGACACAGTAGTTCTAGAGATGGTGGTTTAATTAAAGAACAAAATCTTCAGGCCAAAATCTAAATCCACAATGTCCAAAATAAAGCCAAGAGGCACAAAATGGATATCCTCAAAAATACAAAGAAAACTCCACAAAGTGGTAAAAAACAGCAGGGAAAAACAAACCTCAAAAGACTACTCAAAATTACACAAGAACTAAACCAGAGAACCTCTGGAAAATCCAATCCGAGAAATATATGTTTCACACAAAAAGGCTTGGTCTGGGACTGGGTGCTAACATACAAACACTGAGCCAAGAACTGAGGAACACACAGGGTTTAACTTCTTGCAACTATAGGGGGTGCTGTTCCGCATTAGCATATTTGGGTCTCCAAATTAAACTGCCTCGTGCTAAATTCTTGATCGTACAATATGCATATTATTGTTATTATTGGATAGAAAACACCTTCTAGTTTCTATAGAAGTTGGAATTTTGTCTCTGAGTGGTACAGAACAAAATCTACAGCACTTTTCATGACAGGGGTCAGATTCCAGAAATTTTTACCCCTGATCTGGAGTCTGTTTTTAAGGCGACAGTGAATGCTATGAAGAAACCGACACTGCCTACGTCTTCCTCTGGGTGTCTGTACGTCATCACGTTTTGAATGGAGTCTATTGCACAATCCCAGCCATTATAAAACCACAAAATGTATAGGGACCGCCCTTTCTCGTCGCGCGCCTGAAGCGTGAAGGACATCGGACTTGCCTCATTCCAAATCCTTGTCTAACCAGCAATATTTCTCCGGTCATGTTTTCAGTCGTTATAGTTGTTAAAAACATCATAATGTAGTTAATTTGAACCGTTTTATAGCAATTTATATCCGTTTAGTGCGATTTTGAGGAATTTCTTTGTTGTGCACTCTGAAACTTTGGACACGTTTTGGGGTCCCGTTCGATCGTTAGTGGATATTTCGAAGGACAGAGGACATCTATCGACCAAAAGACGTTTATAACATAGAAAGGATACATTGCCCAAGAATATGATGGAAGAACAGCTCAAAGTAAGCAATATTTAATATGATAAATTGTTGTTCTGTCGAAATATTTTAAACGCATATTTCGCCATTTTGTTTGGTATAGCTTCACTTGGCGAACCCTGTATTGAAAAGTAAGGATAATTTTAAAAATGTAAATCAGCGGTTGCATTAAGAACTAATTTGTCTTTCGATTCCTGTCAACCCTGTATTTTTTAGTCAAGTATATGATTAGCTTTCGATTAAACTAGATCACTCTGAAAGCTGACGTTCCTCATTTTGAGGCTTGAGTTGTGACTATTTCCATTGTATAACCACGGTTTTGTATGGCTAAATATGCACCTTTTCGAACAAACTGTATATGTATGTTGTAAAATGATGTTACAGGAGTGTCATCGGAAGAATTCTGAGAAGGTTAGTGAAAAAATTAATATATTTTGGCGGTGATTACGTTATAGCGCTCTTTGGCTGGAATCGATGCTCTGGTAACGTTTGCACATGTGGTATGCTAACTTATCGATTTATTGTGTTTTCGCTGAAAAACGCTTAGAAAATCTGAAATATGGTCTGAAATCACAAGAACTGGGTCTTTCCATTGCTATGCTTTGTCTATTTTTATGAAATGTTTTATGATGAGTAAATTGGTCATACACGTTGCTCTATCTAGTAATTCTAGTCGATTTGTGATGGTCGGTGCAATTGTAAACTGTGATTTCTACCTGAAATATGCACTTTTTTCTAACAAAAACTATCCTATACCATGAATATGTTATCAGACTGTCATCTGATGGTTTTTTTTATAGGTTATTGGCTATCAATATCTTAGTTGAGCCGAATTGGTGATAGCACCTGAAGGAGTAAGAAACTGATGGAGTTAGAATAGTGGTGTATTTTGCTAACGTGTTTAGCTAATAGATTTACATATTTTGTCTTCCCTGTAAAACATTTTAAAAATCTGAAATGGTGGCTTTATTCACAAGATCTGTATCTTTCATCTGGTGTCTTGGACTTGTGATTTAATGATATTTAGATGCTACTATCTACTTGTGAAGCTATGCTAGCTATGCTAATCAGTGTGTGGGGGGGGTGGGGGGTGATCCCGGACCCGGGGTAGAGGCTCGTGAAAGGTTAACCTCTTATGGCTCAAAAATCAGCAGTAAGTATCAGCAGTGGAAAGAGGTGGCCATTTCAAACGGCCTCGTACTCAATTCTTGCTCGTTCAATATGCATATTATTATTACCTTTGGATATAAAACACCTTCTAGTTTCTAAAACAGGTTTAATTATTTCTCTAAGTGAAACATAACTCTTTTTACAGCCCATTTTCTGTAAAAAGTGACATTTCCAAGAAGCTATGTCTCTCTTCAAGATACTCTCTATAAAAGGCCTTGGCACTTAGGACTGTACAAACACGTCACACATCTTCCCCTGGTTGTCATGCGGAAGTGAGAGAAAAAATGACTTGATTATCTCTGTCAGGGACTGAAAAGAACATCTTTGAGTGATAAGTGCGCACTTTATTTTCTTTTCTGGGCGCGAAGTAGGAACTGGACTGCGCTCCTGGAAAACACTCGTTATAGGTGAATATGACCTCCAGCTTCGATTTTCTTTGATACATGTCACAATCTCATCCTAAAGTATGTTTTTTCAATATACTTTAATTATATTATTGAAATTTATTCTGGACTTTAGACGTGATGCGACGCAAGAATTTTGTCAAGACGGAGAGGTTAGCACGGCATGGCCAGTGTGCCATGCTAATTCAACAGGGACATCGTTCGTTCTAGGTCCAAATGAACACGGTTCTGAACAAAGGACCCTTTGGAGAACATTCTGATGGAAAATCAACAAAGATAAGGACCCAATTTGGGATGCTTTTTCATATATCTGTCGAACTGTGCTATCGCTAGCGTTTGACTAGAATCAATGCTGCTGTGTGTTAGCTATTGTAGTAAGCTAATATAACGATATATTGTGTTTTCGCTGTAAAACACTTCAGAAATCGGAAATATTGTCTGTATTCACAAGATCTTTCTCTTTCATTAGCTATCCACCATATATTTTTCTGAAATCTTTTCTGATGTGAAATTAGTAGTTGACGTTGGTGTCTGTTTTCTCTGGCTACTGCCGTGCGATTTCTGACTGTAGCTATGATGGTGGCTAAGATGGTAGCAGTAATGTAAAACTGATTTATAGCTAAAATATTCAACTTTTTCGAACAAAACATAGATTTATTGTGTAACATGTTATAGGACTGTCATCTGAGGGAGTTTTTTCTAGGTTATTTAGGTTAGTTCTAGGTTAGTTAGGTTGGCTTTGCATGCTAGCTGCATGCTAGCTGCATGCTACCGGTGCTGTGAAAAATATCTGTCTCTCTTTTTGTATTTGGTGGTGAGCTAACATGAATATATGTGGTGTTTTCGCTGTAAAACATTTAAAGAATCTGAAATATTGTCTGTATTCACAAGATCTTTCTCTTTCATTAGCTATCCACCATATATTTCTCTGAAATGTTTTCTGATGTGTAATAAGGTAGTTGACGTTGGTGTCTGTATTTTCTCTGGCTACTCCCGTGCGATTTCTTACTGTAGCTATGATGGTAGCAGTAATGTAAAACTGATTTATAGCTAAAATATGCATTTTTTTTTAACAAAACATAGATTTATTGTGTAACATGTTATAGGACTGTCATCTGAGGTAGTTTTTTCTAGGTTATTTAGGTTGGTTTTAGGTTAGTTAGGTTGGCTTGTGCATGCTACTTCATCCTACTTGTGCTGTGAAAAATGTCTGTCCTCTTTTTTATTTGGTGGTGAGCTAACATAAATATATGTGGTGTTTTCTCTGTAAAACATTTAAAAAATCGGACATGTTGGCTGGATTGACAATATGTTTATCTTTCAAATGCTGTATTGGACTTGTTAATGTGTGAAAGTTAAATATTTTACAAAAATAGATTTTGAATTTCGCGCCCTGCACTTGCAGTGGCTGTTGTCATATTAAGCCCGGTGTCGGGCTTGCAGCCTGAAGAAGTTAAATACAAACAAGGGAACGACCTACAGGTGCAAACAATAAAAGAGCAAGGAAAAAACAAAAGGTTCAAAAAAGGTGCAATGGGGACATCTAGTGACAAAACCAGAACAGTCCTGGCCAAAACCTGACAGAATCCCCCTCCTAGGAACGGCTCCTGACGTTCCTACCAGCCTTCTCAGGGTGGAGGGCCCTGAACTGACGAATGAGGTCAGGGTCCAGTATGTCCTTGGCAGGAACCCAGGAGCGCTCCTCGGGACCGTAGCCTTCCCAGTCCACCAGATACTGCCAGGACCGCTGCACCCGGCGGGAATCCAGTATCCGGTGGACGGTATAAGCCGACTGGCCTCCGATGACACGGGGCGGAGGGGGAGGTCTGCCTGCCGGGATAAGGGGAGAAAAAACAACAGGTTTTAATAAAGAAATGTGAAATGTTGGATTGATCTTAAGGGATCTGGGTAAGTGCAGGCGAAAAGTAACGGGATTGACTCTCCTGGCAATCTTAAAGGGACCGATGAATCTCTGGGACAGCTTGCGAGACTCCACCCGTAGCGGTAAGTCCTTTGTTGAGAGCCATACTCTCTGGCCGGGGTACAGGGTAGGACCGGGACGGCGACGTCTGTTGGCTTGTTGCTGGTACTGCTGTGAGGCACGCAGAAGATTAAGACGGGCCTTCTTCCACGTAAGCCGACAGCGTCTGATGAACCTCAAGGCTGAAGGCACTCTGACTTCTGCCTCCTGGTCCGGGAACAATAGCGGAGCATAGCCAAACTGACACTCGTGCGGAGACATACCAGTGGAGGAGGAGCACAAGGTGTTGTGCGCGTACTCGGCCCAAACAATGAAGGATGACCATGTGGATGGGTTGTTGGAGACCATACATCTGAGGGTGGTTTCCAGCTCTTGATTCATCCTCTCAGTTTGGCCGTTGGACTCCGGATGGTACCCTGAAGAAAGACTGGCCGTGGCCCCTATGAGTTGGCAGAAGGCCTTCCAAAACCTAGAGGCGAACTGTGGACCTCTGTTGGAAACCATATCTTGCGGAATGCCAAAGACTCGGAACACATGGTTAATCACCAACTCAGCCGTTTCCTTGGCAGAAGGTAATTTGGTCAAGGGAACAAACCTGGCCGCCTTAGAAAACCTGTCGATGATGACTAGGATCGTGGTATTACCATGGGACGGAGGAAGGCCAGTAATAAAGTCCAACGAGATATGGGACCAGGGTCGGTGGGGAATAGATAAAGGGTGAAGGAGTCCTTGAGGGCGGAGGTGAGAAGATTTGCCCTGGCAGCACACGGAACAGGCCTTGACGAAAGTGGCAACGTCTTCTTTTATGGTGGGCCACCAGAACTTACGCTGGATGAACTCCAAGGTGCGACCTACGCCCGGGTGACAGGTGAGGCGAGAGGAGTGCCCCCACAGAAGGACTTGGGACCTTGCTGCCTTGGGAACAAACAACCGATTGGCAGGACCTCCTCCAGGACCCGGTTCGATGGCTTGAGCTTGTTTCACGGTATCCTCCACTTGCCACGAGATCGGAGCCACGATCTTAGCGGCAGGAAGGACAGTCATGTCAGTATCTTCTCGAATGGCAGGAGAGTAGATACGTGACAAGGCGTCCGGTTTGAGATTCTTCGACCCGGGTCTATAGGTGAGGATAAACTGGAATCGGCTGAAGAAAAGAGACCATCGGGCTTGTCTGGAGTTCAACCGCTTCGCCTGCTGGATATACTCCAGATTTTTGTGGTCCGTAAGCACTTGAAATGGTTGAGATGCCCCCTCGAGCCAGTGTCTCCATTCCTTCAATGCCATCTTAACCGCTAGGAGTTCACGATCCCCCACATCGTAATTCCTCTCGGCCGGGGTAAGCCGGTGAGAGAAGAAGGCGCAAGGATGAAGCCTCTTGTCTTCACCCCTCTGAGACAGGACAGCTCCAACACCAACCTCTGATGCGTCTACCTCCACCACAAAAGGTTCATCCGCCGTCGGTAGTGTCAGGATGGGAGCAGAGAGGATGCGCTGCTTGAGTCCTTGGAAGGCCGTCTCAGCTTCTCTTCCCCACAGAAACCTTGTGTTGCCACCCTTGGTTACAGCTGAGAGAGGGGCTGCCACCGAGCTGAAGTTCTTGATGAACTTGCGGTAAAAGTTGGTGAAGCCCAGGAAACGCTGAACTTCCTTAACGGACTTGGGGGTGGGCCAATCCGCTACCGCCCCTACCTTCTTGGGGTCCATCTGGACTCGACCGGGTTCCACTACAAATCCCAGGAATTGTACTCGAGAGGAATGGAATTCACACTTTTCCGGCTTAACGTACAAATGGCTGTCTAGGAGGCGTTTGAGCACTTGTCTGACATGCTTAGTGTGTTCTTGAAGGGAGCTCGAAAAGATGAGGATGTCATCCAAGTAAACAAACACGAAAATGTTAAGCATATCCCTAAGCACATCGTTTATGAGCGCTTGGAACACAGCCGGGGCGTTGGTCAGGCCGAAGGGCATCACCAAGTATTCGTAGTGACCAGTAGGCGTGTTGAAAGCGGTCTTCCACTCGTCACCGGGTTTGATCCGCACAAGATGGTATGCGTTCCGTAGGTCAAGCTTAGTGAAGACCACTGCTTCCTGGAGCAGCTCAAAGGCTGTGGCCATAAGGGGTAGCGGGTAGCGGTTACGGACGGTTATGGCATTAAGTCCCCGGTAGTCGATGCAAGGACGTAATCCACCGTCTTTTTTGGCCACAAAGAAAAACCCTGCTCCTGCCGGCGAGGTGGATGGACGCATGAGGCCTGCTGCCAGAGCGTCCTTGATGTAGGTATCCATAGCAGCTCGTTCGGGAGGAGATAGGGAAAAGATCCGACCCCTGGGGGGGCAGGTGCCCGGAAACAGGTCGATGGGGCAATCGTAAGGTCGATGGGGTGGTAGTTTGGTGGCCCTCTGTTTGCTAAATACCGGTTTGAGGTCATGGTAACACTCAGGAACTCGGGACAGGTCGATGGATTCTAGAGACTCGGGAGGGGAACTCGGGGAACTTGGGAAGATACAAGTGGCTTGGCACGTAGGACCCCACTGCTTGATAGTGCCCACAGACCAGTCGATGTGAGGGTTATGGCTGTGAAGCCAGGGGTATCCAAGGACGAGAGGGAATTCGGAACACGAGGTCAGATGAAAGTTCATCACTTCCTGGTGTTGGGAAACTGAAAGTCGCAAGGGGGTAGTGACACGAGTGACAAGTCCAGATCCCAAAGGGCTTCCATCCAACGTAGTAACCCTTATGGGGTCACTTAGAGGTTCAGAGGGAACGCCATTCTCCTTCGCCCAGACACCATCCATGAAGTTACCTGCGGCTCCAGAGTCTACCAAGGCTTGAAGGGGAAGCTCGTGGTTGTCCCAGGAAAGGGTAACTGGAATGAGCAGGCGGGAGTTCGATGGATGGGAGGAAGTTATGTTTCCCGTTACAGTCCTCCCAGGCCTGCACGGGAGAGTGCGTTTTCCCTGGAGCCCGGGACACGTGGAGAGGAAATGGCCCGGTTTGCCACAATATAGACAGCATCGCTCCCTTATCCGGCGGTCTCTCTCAGCCTGGGAGATGCGTCCAGCCTGCATGGGTTCCGGTGGAGTCAGCGAGGATAAAGGTGGAGACTCGGAGCTGGGACCGATAGGAGCTAGGGTGAGAGATCTACGGTTGAGCTCTCTCTCTCTCAGACGCTGGTCTATGCGTGAAGCCAACTTGATCAGAGACTCGAGGTTGTCCGGTGGTTCCCGAGTGGCCAGTTCATCTTGGATGGTGTCGGAAAGACCCTTCAAAAAGCACACTGTGAGCGCCTCGTCGTTCCAGCCACTCGCTGCTGCCACCGTGCGGAACTGGATGGCATAGTCCGTCACGCTGCGCCGACCTTGGCTGAGAGTCAGGAGCTGTTTGGCTGAGTCCGGACCGCTGGTGGGATCTTGAAACACTCGCTTGAATTCCTCAGCAAAGGTAGAGTAGCTGGCACAGCAGGGACTTTGGGCATCCCACACCGCAGTAGCCCAGGCTAGGGCTTTTTCCGACAGCAGGGTGATGATATATGCTATCTTGGACCGGTCGGTGGGAAACGACGAGGGTTGCAGCTCGAAGGAGAGAGAACATTGGGTGAAAAACCCCTTACAAACACTCGGATCACCTGAGAACCGTTGGGGAGGCGGCAGACGAGGTTCAGCCAGGGGGTTAACTGCCACGGGCACTTGAATCTGATGAACTGGAGCAGAAGCGGTTGCAGGAGAAAGTTGATCAGAAATCTGTTTTATGGAAGTCATCATCTCCGACAGAAGTTGAGAATGTCCAGCCAGTAAGGCCTCTTGCTGAACCAGAGCAGCTTCGTGACGTTGGACAGTCCCCTCGTGGTGGGACAGCATGGGAAAAAAGTCCTGGGTACTGGCTGCCTCTGGGTTCATATTAATGGCTCAGTGTTTCTGTCAGGACCCGGTGCGAGAAACAGTCACTAATAATCAGCAGAACCCAGAAGATGAGGCAGACACAGTAGTTCTAGAGATGGTGGTTTAATTAAAGAACAAAATCTTCAGGCCAAAATCTAAATCCACAATGTCCAAAATAAAGCCAAGAGGCACAAAATGGATATCCTCAAAAATACAAAGAAAACTCCACAAAGTGGTAAAAAACAGCAGGGAAAAACAAACCTCAAAAGACTACTCAAAATTACACAAGAACTAAACCAGAGAACCTCTGGAAAATCCAATCCGAGAAATATATGTTTCACACAAAAAGGCTTGGTCTGGGGCTGGGTGCTAACATACAAACACTGAGCCAAGAACTGAGGAACACACAGGGTTTAAATACAAACAAGGGAACGACCTACAGGTGCAAACAATAAAAGAGCAAGGAAAAAACAAAAGGTTCAAAAAAGGTGCAATGGGGACATCTAGTGACAAAACCAGAACAGTCCTGGCCAAAACCTGACAGAATCCCCCTCCTAGGAACGGCTCCTGACGTTCCTACCAGCCTTCTCAGGGTGGAGGGCCCTGAACTGACGAATGAAGTCAGGGTCCAGTATGTCCTTGGCAGGAACCCAGGAGCGCTCCTCGGGACCGTAGCCTTCCCAGTCCACCAGATACTGCCAGGACCGCTGCACCCGGCGGGAATCCAGTATCCGGTGGACGGTATAAGCCGACTGGCCTCCGATGACACGGGGCGGAGGGGGAGGTCTGCCTGCCGGGATAAGGGGAGAAAAAACAACAGGTTTTAATAAAGAAATGTGAAATGTTGGATTGATCTTAAGGGATCTGGGTAAGTGCAGGCGAAAAGTAACGGGATTGACTCTCCTGGCAATCTTAAAGGGACCGATGAATCTCTGGGACAGCTTGCGAGACTCCACCCGTAGCGGTAAGTCCTTTGTTGAGAGCCATACTCTCTGGCCGGGGTACAGGGTAGGACCGGGACGGCGACGTCTGTTGGCTTGTCGCTGGTACTGCTGTGAGGCACGCAGAAGATTAAGACGGGCCTTCTTCCACGTAAGCCGACAGCGTCTGATGAACCTCAAGGCTGAAGGCACTCTGACTTCTGCCTCCTGGTCCGGGAACAATAGCGGAGCATAGCCAAACTGACACTCGTGCGGAGACATACCAGTGGAGGAGGAGCACAAGGTGTTGTGCGCGTACTCGGCCCAAACAATGAAGGATGACCATGTGGATGGGTTGTTGGAGACCATACATCTGAGGGTGGTTTCCAGCTCTTGATTCATCCTCTCAGTTTGGCCGTTGGACTCCGGATGGTACCCTGAAGAAAGACTGGCCGTGGCCCCTATGAGTTGGCAGAAGGCCTTCCAAAACCTAGAGGCGAACTGTGGACCTCTGTCGGAAACCATATCTTGCGGAATGCCAAAGACTCGGAACACATGGTTAATCACCAACTCAGCCGTTTCCTTGGCAGAAGGTAATTTGGTCAAGGGAACAAACCTGGCCGCCTTAGAAAACCTGTCGATGATGACTAGGATCGTGGTATTACCATGGGACGGAGGAAGGCCAGTAATAAAGTCCAACGAGATATGGGACCAGGGTCGGTGGGGAATAGATAAAGGGTGAAGGAGTCCTTGAGGGCGGAGGTGAGAAGATTTGCCCTGGCAGCACACGGAACAGGCCTTGACGAAAGTGGCAACGTCTTCTTTTATGGTGGGCCACCAGAACTTACGCTGGATGAACTCCAAGGTGCGACCTACGCCCGGGTGACAGGTGAGGCGAGAGGAGTGCCCCCACAGAAGGACTTGGGACCTTGCTGCCTTGGGAACAAACAACCGATTGGCAGGACCTCCTCCAGGACCCGGTTCGATGGCTTGAGCTTGTTTCACGGTATCCTCCACTTGCCACGAGATCGGAGCCACGATCTTAGCGGCAGGAAGGACAGTCATGTCAGTATCTTCTCGAATGGCAGGAGAGTAGATACGTGACAAGGCGTCCGGTTTGAGATTCTTCGACCCGGGTCTATAGGTGAGGATAAACTGGAATCGGCTGAAGAAAAGAGACCATCGGGCTTGTCTGGAGTTCAACCGCTTCGCCTGCTGGATATACTCCAGATTTTTGTGGTCCGTAAGCACTTGAAATGGTTGAGATGCCCCCTCGAGCCAGTGTCTCCATTCCTTCAATGCCATCTTAACCGCTAGGAGTTCACGATCCCCCACATCGTAATTCCTCTCGGCCGGGGTAAGCCGGTGAGAGAAGAAGGCGCAAGGATGAAGCCTCTTGTCTTCACCCCTCTGAGACAGGACAGCTCCAACACCAACCTCTGATGCGTCTACCTCCACCACAAAAGGTTCATCCGCCGTCGGTAGTGTCAGGATGGGAGCAGAGAGGATGCGCTGCTTGAGTCCTTGGAAGGCCGTCTCAGCTTCTCTTCCCCACAGAAACCTTGTGTTGCCACCCTTGGTTACAGCTGAGAGAGGGGCTGCCACCGAGCTGAAGTTCTTGATGAACTTGCGGTAAAAGTTGGTGAAGCCCAGGAAACGCTGAACTTCCTTAACGGACTTGGGGGTGGGCCAATCCGCTACCGCCCCTACCTTCTTGGGGTCCATCTGGACTCGACCGGGTTCCACTACAAATCCCAGGAATTGTACTCGAGAGGAATGGAATTCACACTTTTCCGGCTTAACGTACAAATGGCTGTCTAGGAGGCGTTTGAGCACTTGTCTGACATGCTTAGTGTGTTCTTGAAGGGAGCTCGAAAAGATGAGGATGTCATCCAAGTAAACAAACACGAAAATGTTAAGCATATCCCTAAGCACATCGTTTATGAGCGCTTGGAACACAGCCGGGGCGTTGGTCAGGCCGAAGGGCATCACCAAGTATTCGTAGTGACCAGTAGGCGTGTTGAAAGCGGTCTTCCACTCGTCACCGGGTTTGATCCGCACAAGATGGTATGCGTTCCGTAGGTCAAGCTTAGTGAAGACCACTGCTTCCTGGAGCAGCTCAAAGGCTGTGGCCATAAGGGGTAGCGGGTAGCGGTTACGGACGGTTATGGCATTAAGTCCCCGGTAGTCGATGCAAGGACGTAATCCACCGTCTTTTTTGGCCACAAAGAAAAACCCTGCTCCTGCCGGCGAGGTGGATGGACGCATGAGGCCTGCTGCCAGAGCGTCCTTGATGTAGGTATCCATAGCAGCTCGTTCGGGAGGAGATAGGGAAAAGATCCGACCCCTGGGGGGGCAGGTGCCCGGAAACAGGTCGATGGGGCAATCGTAAGGTCGATGGGGTGGTAGTTTGGTGGCCCTCTGTTTGCTAAATACCGGTTTGAGGTCATGGTAACACTCAGGAACTCGGGACAGGTCGATGGATTCTAGAGACTCGGGAGGGGAACTCGGGGAACTTGGGAAGATACAAGTGGCTTGGCACGTAGGACCCCACTGCTTGATAGTGCCCACAGACCAGTCGATGTGAGGGTTATGGCTGTGAAGCCAGGGGTATCCAAGGACGAGAGGGAATTCGGAACACGAGGTCAGATGAAAGTTCATCACTTCCTGGTGTTGGGAAACTGAAAGTCGCAAGGGGGTAGTGACACGAGTGACAAGTCCAGATCCCAAAGGGCTTCCATCCAACGTAGTAACCCTTATGGGGTCACTTAGAGGTTCAGAGGGAACGCCATTCTCCTTCGCCCAGACACCATCCATGAAGTTACCTGCGGCTCCAGAGTCTACCAAGGCTTGAAGGGGAAGCTCGTGGTTGTCCCAGGAAAGGGTAACTGGAATGAGCAGGCGGGAGTTCGATGGATGGGAGGAAGTTATGTTTCCCGTTACAGTCCTCCCAGGCCTGCACGGGAGAGTGCGTTTTCCCTGGAGCCCGGGACACGTGGAGAGGAAATGGCCCGGTTTGCCGCAATATAGACAGCATCGCTCCCTTATCCGGCGGTCTCTCTCAGCCTGGGAGATGCGTCCAGCCTGCATGGGTTCCGGTGGAGTCAGCGAGGATAAAGGTGGAGACTCGGAGCTGGGACCGATAGGAGCTAGGGTGAGAGATCTACGGTTGAGCTCTCTCTCTCTCAGACGCTGGTCTATGCGTGAAGCCAACTTGATCAGAGACTCGAGGTTGTCCGGTGGTTCCCGAGTGGCCAGTTCATCTTGGATGGTGTCGGAAAGACCCTTCAAAAAGCACACTGTGAGCGCCTCGTCGTTCCAGCCACTCGCTGCTGCCACCGTGCGGAACTGGATGGCATAGTCCGTCACGCTGCGCCGACCTTGGCTGAGAGTCAGGAGCTGTTTGGCTGAGTCCGGACCGCTGGTGGGATCTTGAAACACTCGCTTGAATTCCTCAGCAAAGGTAGAGTAGCTGGCACAGCAGGGACTTTGGGCATCCCACACCGCAGTAGCCCAGGCTAGGGCTTTTTCCGACAGCAGGGTGATGATATATGCTATCTTGGACCGGTCGGTGGGAAACGACGAGGGTTGCAGCTCGAAGGAGAGAGAACATTGGGTGAAAAACCCCTTACAAACACTCGGATCACCTGAGAACCGTTGGGGAGGCGGCAGACGAGGTTCAGCCAGGGGGTTAACTGCCACGGGCACTTGAATCTGATGAACTGGAGCAGAAGCGGTTGCAGGAGAAAGTTGATCAGAAATCTGTTTTATGGAAGTCATCATCTCCGACAGAAGTTGAGAATGTCCAGCCAGTAAGGCCTCTTGCTGAACCAGAGCAGCTTCGTGACGTTGGACAGTCCCCTCGTGGTGGGACAGCATGGGAAAAAAGTCCTGGGTACTGGCTGCCTCTGGGTTCATATTAATGGCTCAGTGTTTCTGTCAGGACCCGGTGCGAGAAACAGTCACTAATAATCAGCAGAACCCAGAAGATGAGGCAGACACAGTAGTTCTAGAGATGGTGGTTTAATTAAAGAACAAAATCTTCAGGCCAAAATCTAAATCCACAATGTCCAAAATAAAGCCAAGAGGCACAAAATGGATATCCTCAAAAATACAAAGAAAACTCCACAAAGTGGTAAAAAACAGCAGGGAAAAACAAACCTCAAAAGACTACTCAAAATTACACAAGAACTAAACCAGAGAACCTCTGGAAAATCCAATCCGAGAAATATATGTTTCACACAAAAAGGCTTGGTCTGGGGCTGGGTGCTAACATACAAACACTGAGCCAAGAACTGAGGAACACACAGGGTTTAAATACAAACAAGGGAACGACCTACAGGTGCAAACAATAAAAGAGCAAGGAAAAAACAAAAGGTTCAAAAAAGGTGCAATGGGGACATCTAGTGACAAAACCAGAACAGTCCTGGCCAAAACCTGACAGAATCCCCCTCCTAGGAACGGCTCCTGACGTTCCTACCAGCCTTCTCAGGGTGGAGGGCCCTGAACTGACGAATGAGGTCAGGGTCCAGTATGTCCTTGGCAGGAACCCAGGAGCGCTCCTCGGGACCGTAGCCTTCCCAGTCCACCAGATACTGCCAGGACCGCTGCACCCGGCGGGAATCCAGTATCCGGTGGACGGTATAAGCCGACTGGCCTCCGATGACACGGGGCGGAGGGGGAGGTCTGCCTGCCGGGATAAGGGGAGAAAAAACAACAGGTTTTAATAAAGAAATGTGAAATGTTGGATTGATCTTAAGGGATCTGGGTAAGTGCAGGCGAAAAGTAACGGGATTCACTCTCCTGGCAATCTTAAAGGGACCGATGAATCTCTGGGACAGCTTGCGAGACTCCACCCGTAGCGGTAAGTCCTTTGTTGAGAGCCATACTCTCTGGCCGGGGTACAGGGTAGGACCGGGACGGCGACGTCTGTTGGCTTGTCGCTGGTACTGCTGTGAGGCACGCAGAAGATTAAGACGGGCCTTCTTCCACGTAAGCCGACAGCGTCTGATGAACCTCAAGGCTGAAGGCACTCTGACTTCTGCCTCCTGGTCCGGGAACAATAGCGGAGCATAGCCAAACTGACACTCGTGCGGAGACATACCAGTGGAGGAGGAGCACAAGGTGTTGTGCGCGTACTCGGCCCAAACAATGAAGGATGACCATGTGGATGGGTTGTTGGAGACCATACATCTGAGGGTGGTTTCCAGCTCTTGATTCATCCTCTCAGTTTGGCCGTTGGACTCCGGATGGTACCCTGAAGAAAGACTGGCCGTGGCCCCTATGAGTTGGCAGAAGGCCTTCCAAAACCTAGAGGCGAACTGTGGACCTCTGTCGGAAACCATATCTTGCGGAATGCCAAAGACTCGGAACACATGGTTAATCACCAACTCAGCCGTTTCCTTGGCAGAAGGTAATTTGGTCAAGGGAACAAACCTGGCCGCCTTAGAAAACCTGTCGATGATGACTAGGATCGTGGTATTACCATGGGACGGAGGAAGGCCAGTAATAAAGTCCAACGAGATATGGGACCAGGGTCGGTGGGGAATAGATAAAGGGTGAAGGAGTCCTTGAGGGCGGAGGTGAGAAGATTTGCCCTGGCAGCACACGGAACAGGCCTTGACGAAAGTGGCAACGTCTTCTTTTATGGTGGGCCACCAGAACTTACGCTGGATGAACTCCAAGGTGCGACCTACGCCCGGGTGACAGGTGAGGCGAGAGGAGTGCCCCCACAGAAGGACTTGGGACCTTGCTGCCTTGGGAACAAACAACCGATTGGCAGGACCTCCTCCAGGACCCGGTTCGATGGCTTGAGCTTGTTTCACGGTATCCTCCACTTGCCACGAGATCGGAGCCACGATCTTAGCGGCAGGAAGGACAGTCATGTCAGTATCTTCTCGAATGGCAGGAGAGTAGATACGTGACAAGGCGTCCGGTTTGAGATTCTTCGACCCGGGTCTATAGGTGAGGATAAACTGGAATCGGCTGAAGAAAAGAGACCATCGGGCTTGTCTGGAGTTCAACCGCTTCGCCTGCTGGATATACTCCAGATTTTTGTGGTCCGTAAGCACTTGAAATGGTTGAGATGCCCCCTCGAGCCAGTGTCTCCATTCCTTCAATGCCATCTTAACCGCTAGGAGTTCACGATCCCCCACATCGTAATTCCTCTCGGCCGGGGTAAGCCGGTGAGAGAAGAAGGCGCAAGGATGAAGCCTCTTGTCTTCACCCCTCTGAGACAGGACAGCTCCAACACCAACCTCTGATGCGTCTACCTCCACCACAAAAGGTTCATCCGCCGTCGGTAGTGTCAGGATGGGAGCAGAGAGGATGCGCTGCTTGAGTCCTTGGAAGGCCGTCTCAGCTTCTCTTCCCCACAGAAACCTTGTGTTGCCACCCTTGGTTACAGCTGAGAGAGGGGCTGCCACCGAGCTGAAGTTCTTGATGAACTTGCGGTAAAAGTTGGTGAAGCCCAGGAAACGCTGAACTTCCTTAACGGACTTGGGGGTGGGCCAATCCGCTACCGCCCCTACCTTCTTGGGGTCCATCTGGACTCGACCGGGTTCCACTACAAATCCCAGGAATTGTACTCGAGAGGAATGGAATTCACACTTTTCCGGCTTAACGTACAAATGGCTGTCTAGGAGGCGTTTGAGCACTTGTCTGACATGCTTAGTGTGTTCTTGAAGGGAGCTCGAAAAGATGAGGATGTCATCCAAGTAAACAAACACGAAAATGTTAAGCATATCCCTAAGCACATCGTTTATGAGCGCTTGGAACACAGCCGGGGCGTTGGTCAGGCCGAAGGGCATCACCAAGTATTCGTAGTGACCAGTAGGCGTGTTGAAAGCGGTCTTCCACTCGTCACCGGGTTTGATCCGCACAAGATGGTATGCGTTCCGTAGGTCAAGCTTAGTGAAGACCACTGCTTCCTGGAGCAGCTCAAAGGCTGTGGCCATAAGGGGTAGCGGGTAGCGGTTACGGACGGTTATGGCATTAAGTCCCCGGTAGTCGATGCAAGGACGTAATCCACCGTCTTTTTTGGCCACAAAGAAAAACCCTGCTCCTGCCGGCGAGGTGGATGGACGCATGAGGCCTGCTGCCAGAGCGTCCTTGATGTAGGTATCCATAGCAGCTCGTTCGGGAGGAGATAGGGAAAAGATCCGACCCCTGGGGGGGCAGGTGCCCGGAAACAGGTCGATGGGGCAATCGTAAGGTCGATGGGGTGGTAGTTTGGTGGCCCTCTGTTTGCTAAATACCGGTTTGAGGTCATGGTAACACTCAGGAACTCGGGACAGGTCGATGGATTCTAGAGACTCGGGAGGGGAACTCGGGGAACTTGGGAAGATACAAGTGGCTTGGCACGTAGGACCCCACTGCTTGATAGTGCCCACAGACCAGTCGATGTGAGGGTTATGGCTGTGAAGCCAGGGGTATCCAAGGACGAGAGGGAATTCGGAACACGAGGTCAGATGAAAGTTCATCACTTCCTGGTGTTGGGAAACTGAAAGTCGCAAGGGGGTAGTGACACGAGTGACAAGTCCAGATCCCAAAGGGCTTCCATCCAACGTAGTAACCCTTATGGGGTCACTTAGAGGTTCAGAGGGAACGCCATTCTCCTTCGCCCAGACACCATCCATGAAGTTACCTGCGGCTCCAGAGTCTACCAAGGCTTGAAGGGGAAGCTCGTGGTTGTCCCAGGAAAGGGTAACTGGAATGAGCAGGCGGGAGTTCGATGGATGGGAGGAAGTTATGTTTCCCGTTACAGTCCTCCCAGGCCTGCACGGGAGAGTGCGTTTTCCCTGGAGCCCGGGACACGTGGAGAGGAAATGGCCCGGTTTGCCGCAATATAGACAGCATCGCTCCCTTATCCGGCGGTCTCTCTCAGCCTGGGAGATGCGTCCAGCCTGCATGGGTTCCGGTGGAGTCAGCGAGGATAAAGGTGGAGACTCGGAGCTGGGACCGATAGGAGCTAGGGTGAGAGATCTACGGTTGAGCTCTCTCTCTCTCAGACGCTGGTCTATGCGTGAAGCCAACTTGATCAGAGACTCGAGGTTGTCCGGTGGTTCCCGAGTGGCCAGTTCATCTTGGATGGTGTCGGAAAGACCCTTCAAAAAGCACACTGTGAGCGCCTCGTCGTTCCAGCCACTCGCTGCTGCCACCGTGCGGAACTGGATGGCATAGTCCGTCACGCTGCGCCGACCTTGGCTGAGAGTCAGGAGCTGTTTGGCTGAGTCCGGACCGCTGGTGGGATCTTGAAACACTCGCTTGAATTCCTCAGCAAAGGTAGAGTAGCTGGCACAGCAGGGACTTTGGGCATCCCACACCGCAGTAGCCCAGGCTAGGGCTTTTTCCGACAGCAGGGTGATGATATATGCTATCTTGGACCGGTCGGTGGGAAACGACGAGGGTTGCAGCTCGAAGGAGAGAGAACATTGGGTGAAAAACCCCTTACAAACACTCGGATCACCTGAGAACCGTTGGGGAGGCGGCAGACGAGGTTCAGCCAGGGGGTTAACTGCCACGGGCACTTGAATCTGATGAACTGGAGCAGAAGCGGTTGCAGGAGAAAGTTGATCAGAAATCTGTTTTATGGAAGTCATCATCTCCGACAGAAGTTGAGAATGTCCAGCCAGTAAGGCCTCTTGCTGAACCAGAGCAGCTTCGTGACGTTGGACAGTCCCCTCGTGGTGGGACAGCATGGGAAAAAAGTCCTGGGTACTGGCTGCCTCTGGGTTCATATTAATGGCTCAGTGTTTCTGTCAGGACCCGGTGCGAGAAACAGTCACTAATAATCAGCAGAACCCAGAAGATGAGGCAGACACAGTAGTTCTAGAGATGGTGGTTTAATTAAAGAACAAAATCTTCAGGCCAAGAATCTAAATCCACAATGTCCAAAATAAAGCCAAGAGGCACAAAATGGATATCCTCAAAAATACAAAGAAAACTCCACAAAGTGGTAAAAAACAGCAGGGAAAAACAAACCTCAAAAGACTACTCAAAATTACACAAGAACTAAACCAGAGAACCTCTGGAAAATCCAATCCGAGAAATATATGTTTCACACAAAAAGGCTTGGTCTGGGGCTGGGTGCTAACATACAAACACTGAGCCAAGAACTGAGGAACACACAGGGTTTAAATACAAACAAGGGAACGACCTACAGGTGCAAACAATAAAAGAGCAAGGAAAAAACAAAAGGTTCAAAAAAGGTGCAATGGGGACATCTAGTGACAAAACCAGAACAGTCCTGGCCAAAACCTGACAGAATCCCCCTCCTAGGAACGGCTCCTGACGTTCCTACCAGCCTTCTCAGGGTGGAGGGCCCTGAACTGACGAATGAGGTCAGGGTCCAGTATGTCCTTGGCAGGAACCCAGGAGCGCTCCTCGGGACCGTAGCCTTCCCAGTCCACCAGATACTGCCAGGACCGCTGCACCCGGCGGGAATCCAGTATCCGGTGGACGGTATAAGCCGACTGGCCTCCGATGACACGGGGCGGAGGGGGAGGTCTGCCTGCCGGGATAAGGGGAGAAAAAACAACAGGTTTTAATAAAGAAATGTGAAATGTTGGATTGATCTTAAGGGATCTGGGTAAGTGCAGGCGAAAAGTAACGGGATTCACTCTCCTGGCAATCTTAAAGGGACCGATGAATCTCTGGGACAGCTTGCGAGACTCCACCCGTAGCGGTAAGTCCTTTGTTGAGAGCCATACTCTCTGGCCGGGGTACAGGGTAGGACCGGGACGGCGACGTCTGTTGGCTTGTCGCTGGTACTGCTGTGAGGCACGCAGAAGATTAAGACGGGCCTTCTTCCACGTAAGCCGACAGCGTCTGATGAACCTCAAGGCTGAAGGCACTCTGACTTCTGCCTCCTGGTCCGGGAACAATAGCGGAGCATAGCCAAACTGACACTCGTGCGGAGACATACCAGTGGAGGAGGAGCACAAGGTGTTGTGCGCGTACTCGGCCCAAACAATGAAGGATGACCATGTGGATGGGTTGTTGGAGACCATACATCTGAGGGTGGTTTCCAGCTCTTGATTCATCCTCTCAGTTTGGCCGTTGGACTCCGGATGGTACCCTGAAGAAAGACTGGCCGTGGCCCCTATGAGTTGGCAGAAGGCCTTCCAAAACCTAGAGGCGAACTGTGGACCTCTGTCGGAAACCATATCTTGCGGAATGCCAAAGACTCGGAACACATGGTTAATCACCAACTCAGCCGTTTCCTTGGCAGAAGGTAATTTGGTCAAGGGAACAAACCTGGCCGCCTTAGAAAACCTGTCGATGATGACTAGGATCGTGGTATTACCATGGGACGGAGGAAGGCCAGTAATAAAGTCCAACGAGATATGGGACCAGGGTCGGTGGGGAATAGATAAAGGGTGAAGGAGTCCTTGAGGGCGGAGGTGAGAAGATTTGCCCTGGCAGCACACGGAACAGGCCTTGACGAAAGTGGCAACGTCTTCTTTTATGGTGGGCCACCAGAACTTACGCTGGATGAACTCCAAGGTGCGACCTACGCCCGGGTGACAGGTGAGGCGAGAGGAGTGCCCCCACAGAAGGACTTGGGACCTTGCTGCCTTGGGAACAAACAACCGATTGGCAGGACCTCCTCCAGGACCCGGTTCGATGGCTTGAGCTTGTTTCACGGTATCCTCCACTTGCCACGAGATCGGAGCCACGATCTTAGCGGCAGGAAGGACAGTCATGTCAGTATCTTCTCGAATGGCAGGAGAGTAGATACGTGACAAGGCGTCCGGTTTGAGATTCTTCGACCCGGGTCTATAGGTGAGGATAAACTGGAATCGGCTGAAGAAAAGAGACCATCGGGCTTGTCTGGAGTTCAACCGCTTCGCCTGCTGGATATACTCCAGATTTTTGTGGTCCGTAAGCACTTGAAATGGTTGAGATGCCCCCTCGAGCCAGTGTCTCCATTCCTTCAATGCCATCTTAACCGCTAGGAGTTCACGATCCCCCACATCGTAATTCCTCTCGGCCGGGGTAAGCCGGTGAGAGAAGAAGGCGCAAGGATGAAGCCTCTTGTCTTCACCCCTCTGAGACAGGACAGCTCCAACACCAACCTCTGATGCGTCTACCTCCACCACAAAAGGTTCATCCGCCGTCGGTAGTGTCAGGATGGGAGCAGAGAGGATGCGCTGCTTGAGTCCTTGGAAGGCCGTCTCAGCTTCTCTTCCCCACAGAAACCTTGTGTTGCCACCCTTGGTTACAGCTGAGAGAGGGGCTGCCACCGAGCTGAAGTTCTTGATGAACTTGCGGTAAAAGTTGGTGAAGCCCAGGAAACGCTGAACTTCCTTAACGGACTTGGGGGTGGGCCAATCCGCTACCGCCCCTACCTTCTTGGGGTCCATCTGGACTCGACCGGGTTCCACTACAAATCCCAGGAATTGTACTCGAGAGGAATGGAATTCACACTTTTCCGGCTTAACGTACAAATGGCTGTCTAGGAGGCGTTTGAGCACTTGTCTGACATGCTTAGTGTGTTCTTGAAGGGAGCTCGAAAAGATGAGGATGTCATCCAAGTAAACAAACACGAAAATGTTAAGCATATCCCTAAGCACATCGTTTATGAGCGCTTGGAACACAGCCGGGGCGTTGGTCAGGCCGAAGGGCATCACCAAGTATTCGTAGTGACCAGTAGGCGTGTTGAAAGCGGTCTTCCACTCGTCACCGGGTTTGATCCGCACAAGATGGTATGCGTTCCGCAGGTCAAGCTTAGTGAAGACCACTGCTTCCTGGAGCAGCTCAAAGGCTGTGGCCATAAGGGGTAGCGGGTAGCGGTTACGGACGGTTATGGCATTAAGTCCCCGGTAGTCGATGCAAGGACGTAATCCACCGTCTTTTTTGGCCACAAAGAAAAACCCTGCTCCTGCCGGCGAGGTGGATGGACGCATGAGGCCTGCTGCCAGAGCGTCCTTGATGTAGGTATCCATAGCAGCTCGTTCGGGAGGAGATAGGGAAAAGATCCGACCCCTAGGAGGGCAGGTGCCCGGAAACAGGTCGATGGGGCAATCGTAAGGTCTATGGGGTGGTAGTTTGGTGGCCCTCTGTTTGCTAAATACCGGTTTGAGGTCATGGTAACACTCGGGAACTCGGGACAGGTCGATGGATTCTAGAGACTCGGGAGGGGAACTCGGGGAACTTGGGAAGATACAAGTGGCTTGGCACGTAGGACCCCACTGCTTGATAGTGCCCACAGACCAGTCGATGTGAGGGTTATGGCTGTGAAGCCAGGGGTATCCAAGGACGAGAGGGAACTCGGAACACGAGGTCAGATGAAAGTTCATCACTTCCTGGTGTTGGGAAACTGAAAGTCGCAAGGGGGTAGTGACACGAGTGACAAGTCCAGATCCCAAAGGGCTTCCATCCAACGTAGTAACCCTTATGGGGTCACTTAGAGGTTCAGAGGGAACGCCATTCTCCTTCGCCCAGACACCATCCATGAAGTTACCTGCGGCTCCAGAGTCTACCAAGGCTTGAAGGGGAAGCTCGTGGTTGTCCCAGGAAAGGGTAACTGGAATGAGCAGGCGGGAGTTGGATGGATGGGAGGAGGTTATGTTTCCCGTTACAGTCCTCCCAGGCCTGCACGGGAGAGTGCGTTTTCCCTGGAGCCCGGGACACGTGGAGAGGAAATGGCCCGGTTTGCCGCAATATAGACAGCATCGCTCCCTCATCCGGCGGTCTCTCTCAGCCTGGGAGATGCGTCCAACCTGCATGGGTTCCGGTGGAGTCAGCGAGGATAAAGGTGGAGACTCGGAGCTGGGACCGATAGGAGCTAGGGTGAGAGATCTACGGTTGAGCTCTCTCTCAGACGCTGGTATATGCGTGAAGCCAACTTGATCAGGGACTCGAGGTTGTCCGGTGGTTCCCGAGTGGCCAGGTCATCTTGGATGGTGTCGGAAAGACCCTTCAAAAAGCACACTGTGAGCGCCTCGTCGTTCCAGCCACTCGCTGCTGCCACCGTGCGGAACTGGATGGCATAGTCCGTCACGCTGCGCCGACCTTGGCGGAGAGTTAGGAGCTGTTTGGCTGAGTCAGGACCGCTGGTGGGATCTTGAAACACTCGCTTGAATTCTTCAGCAAAGGTAGAGTAGCTGGCACAGCAGGGACTTTGGGCATCCCACACAGCAGTAGCCCAGGCTAGGGCTTTTTCCGACAGCAGGGTGATGATATATGCTATCTTGGACCGGTCGGTGGGAAACGACGAGGGTTGCAGCTCGAAGGAGAGAGAACATTGGGTGAAAAACCCCTTACAAACACTCGGATCACCTGAGAACCGTTGGGGAGGCGGCAGACGAGGTTCAGCCAGGGGGTTAACTGCCACGGGCACTTGAATCTGATGAACTGGAGCAGAAGCGGTTGCAGGAGAAAGTCGATCAGAAATCTGCTTTATGGAAGTCATCATCTCCGACAGAAGTTGAGAATGTCCAGCCAGTAAGGCCTCTTGCTGAACCAGAGCAGCTTCGTGACGTTGGACAGTCCCCTCGTGGTGGGACAGCATGGGAAAAAAGATCCTGGGTACTGGCTGCCTCTGGGTTCATATTAATGGCTCAGTGTTTCTGTCAGGACCCGGTGCGAGAAACAGTCACTAATAATCAGTCAGAA